>NC_037528.1:17694612-17727033 GCF_001531365.2 Cynara cardunculus var. scolymus | reverse complement strand
CTTATGTATCAGGATAAAGCAATATAGGTACAATATACGATAGTGCACCAAACTGTACGACAAGTATTCCACTATAATGTTCTGAGAAAAACTACAGTTACACAAAACATGGCACTTCTGGTTGATTCATTGGTGGAGCATATAAGGTTGATAATTTTCTTGCAACAACAAAACATAAAGAAAATCATCAGCTGTAAATGGTCAAGACAAAAGAAGTAATCAACTTTTCACGCACCTGTCATCCATCCTAGCTTGAGCTTCAACATAAGACAAAGCAGCACATGACTTGATAACACTCTTTGTGAATCTAGTAGAAATAACATGTGCATCAGGAGTCATTTCCTGAAAATAAGATTAAAAAAACAATAGTTTTGCCGTAATTAATACTCCAATGAAAGGTAAAAGAATAAGGAGACTAGCATACCAAAGTTCATGCTCCGAGGCATGGATAACTGAAATATCATGTTTTGAACTATATTAAATGAGACCAGTTTATAAAAACATTTTCAAATTTTCTGTATGATCTTATTTTGTTATCCACCCTACTCGTTGACTACTCCACCTAATTGTTGATAGTTGTAGCAATATTCCAAGTCAAGATGCTTTGTTGGCTTAGGGTTAGTTGTAAAAGTCCAGTTCTAAATAGGTAAGAGAAATTTGATTGATCGAACAGTATGTTGTACTTCTGTACAAAGTCACTTCTTAATAATTCATATTATGTAAACACAAGTGCAGGAAGGCATACTGAGTTTACTACGTTATAGATCTACTCATAAATATAATCACAGTTCTGTGCAAATACTACAAAGTAAACCCTAAGATTCAGTCCATGACCCAAAGTAAACCATAAGAGTCAGTCCATGACCSAAAAAAATACGAAAGTAGACCATGCAACAATATTTGAGGGGCGACATTTTTTGTAAGCATAGCTCAGCCGACCAAGTTCAACTGCTCAACAGTGCTAACACTTCAAACAAGATATTTCAGATAATTCAGCAATTAATTGCTTAATATAGCATAGAATCAAGTTATATACTCTTCTTGTGGATAGAGAATTGGAAAAATGGCAGGAAAAACAAAAATATATGCTCTTGTTAGCATACATAAGCTCAATGTCCTTGCTATGAACTTGCATGATAATAGCATCAAATAACAAGTTAAGTTGGTCCACAGCAAGATCTTTGCATGACCACAAATTTCATCAAGAACATATACATTGCTAAGCAGAGAACAATTCATATTAGAAGGAAGATCTTACTATCCTCAAGTAGATAAAAAAACATACCCAAATAACAGAAAAGGCAAGCCTCTCAACATCAGCCCGAAGAGAACATATATCTGCAAAATACACAAGTCAAGAAACTGATGATTCAATATTATCTTGYAAAGTTTGTCATGTATATACTTGAAGACACACAACAATACCTTCCGTRAGAGGTTTGGGAAGCATGTCAATGCGGCGTTCAACAAGATAGGTAGAAGTTCCTCTTTGTGTAGCTTCACTATCAAGGGGTGTTCCAGGGTGAACAAAATTTGTGACATCAGCAATATCTTATCGAGTAAAGGACACATAAAACTCACTTTCCGTTAAAAAAAATTGTYATGCAACAGGTACAGTCTATACAGACGACACGACACCCATGCATATGAGTAAATACAAAATCTAAATTCAAATTATTCCCGACCTGGAAATACTTTTGCTAGTCAGTAGACCGGTAAGCAAAAAGTCAGTTWGAATCCAGTAGTTAAGGTTAATAAGGTTGCATGGTAATAATTGTGACTGGACTTACCTCACTAAGGGTGCATGACTCTGATTTGGTCAGCTATTCACTGAACAGGTCGAGTACATCACCCTTGACCCCTCCYAGACCCAAGTCATAATTGCATTAATTGTTAGCAAAGAAGGAAATATATAAGATGAATATGAGTACCTAATACTAATTACCATAATAAGTTTTTGGTGTTTTACAAGTCKGTTACATCAAAGATAACAGATTGATCCTTGAACATTAAAAGATCAGTGCTAGAACTAAATGATTTATAATCAGTTTCTCGTAATACTTTAAGTCATAATTGTCTCAACAACCAATAAATGAAGATGCCCAAGGATACGAACTCCAACTTCAAAGTTCCCATTTGGAAGTGAAGTACAATTTAATGCATCATCAATGTCCTTGCATCCTGCACCAACCAGAAAGCTTATTTCATGTGCAAGACTAGATAACCCAAGCCTTATCCATAAGAAAAATCTATGAGACAGTAAGGTCCAGAGGCTGGTGCTTATACTCCTTTATTACCTGGAGGGTCCACACTAAATATGCGTAAATGACGCAGGTCCTGTCTGATGGGATTTGACAGATCCTCTGCAGACACTGACCAAGGTAATGGTGGCAGGCATGCCAAGACTTGAGAGGAGAATGGTCTTGCWTCTATATCATTCTCTATTAACACAACCTGCAGTATTTGCCCTAAGTTATCAGATTTAGAACCAGATAAAATTAAAATTTACCCAAGTGGGAGACTGGAAACTTGGGTACATTAACAAGGTAAAAAGGTATTCATGTATCCYGATATAGATTACTTTTCTGTTCTCCACTGGTTCCACACCCACCAAAATATATAATTAATAAGCAGAAACAATGTAACATAATACCTCTGTTTCAGTTTCCCGGTCTCCAATATCTCCTATTGTACGAACATAATGCCCAGAAGGGTATCTGGATTGGCAATCCCAAGTATCAACAGCAACAATAATTCTTTTGTCAAGAAGATTCCCAAGTTGCCGAGTTTGTATTCGTATCTTAGGAAATCGGCGATCCTTGGAGACAAATAGAGCATGGGCTATACCAGCATTACCTGCAGGCATAGGCATTGGCTCCAGAGATCCACAAYACCTGCAAACATGTTAAATCTGAATCAACCACTGGGAGGGAAAATGGGATTGCAGTTTGTAGCAATAGTGACTATAATTGGGATTATATCTTGCACAATGGCAAAGAAACATCAACAATAATTACTAGCAAATAACTGAATTGCTTATATTGCACACTACAATAGCAAAAAGACATCAACAATAGTTACTAGYAAACAACTGAATTGCTTTCAGATAACCCAAACTTATAACCTGAAAGACAGTTTCCTTGATGCTAGCATCTAGAACAAAGATCTTCAAAACCACAGGATGACGACMAGTAATATGGTTTAAGCCTAGAAAAAGGCTCATTTCTAGTGCAGKAAGATCACTGAAAGAAGGTTCAATTTGTCAAATGATGGATTAAATGTACKTATTTAATATCATTTCAGCAAAGAAAATTTGGAAGATCTGAATTTCAAGAATAAACAAGGAAAACAATATATGTGAGTATCCATAGATTKCACGCAGAACCCTGAGTTTGTGGCAAATGCAACTAGTAGATCAGCTTGCAGAAGCCAAAGCAGAGATAGAAWAGAATAGACAAAACAGATAGATATTGCAGAAAGCAAAAGATGAAAGTTGTACTTAGATGTAAGATTCACACTCAAACAGAAATGTATACTGATCAACAAAAGAGAGAAGAAAGGACAWGACTGTAGATGGAAGGAAGCCCAACTGGCTAAGTCTCATGCAAGTACACAAGTGCAAACATTTATTGGGTCTCACCATATAATTCAGTTCTGACGTATTATATTAAGATTTTTCGTCGTAACTATTTACTAGATAGAGATCCCATAATCACTTAAAGACAAACTTACGCATGCCAGTTCCGTTTTATAATGCCAACAACACGCCCAGAAGGACGAGAATTAGCAATATGCGCATTTTCAACAGATCCTTGTGCTGAATTTGCAATTCTGGGAGCATCATCAGCACTGCTTGGTGCTAGGTGAACACCTTCATCTTCTTCATCATCTGAAACATAACAGAGAAGTTACTAAAAGCAATTGATCTGTTTCCAACATGCACTCTAACAAATCAAAACCAATTAATAGAGTGTCACTCCACACGGTAGTATGCATCAGTGATTGAAACTGGACTGAATCAGGCTTTACCATCTTGAGGAGAATGGRCATACCTTAAATGCTGGGACAACGAGAAAACAAATAAAATTTCATAAAGTTCAGATCAAACAATGCTAACTATCTGGCTATCTCTGGCTTGCTTTGTGGAAAAAACACGTTGTGGAAACCAAACTACTTCAAGAAAAAGATCAGATCCGTAACAGAATCCAGGTGCGGATAAAATAAACTCAACCGAACACTTTCCAACTAGTTTTGACCTAATACATGAACATATTTTGCTTCATAATTTACTTTAATGACAAGTTTGACAGTGTTGAAACATTGTCAGGGCCCAGCTGGGAAAAAGATAATTAATTCAATTCAAAGGTCAACCACTCTTTCATAGGTTTAGTCCTGGAAAACAATTGGTAAGACACACTTGCAATGACAATTGGAGCACCCATCCTCAGCTGCTCACAAATAGAAATCCCCTCAATATTTTCMTCTCATCTAATGGTTATCACCAACCCTTCTCCAGGTTGGATTCTTCTAGTAGGCAGAGAGAGAGAGAGGAGGAGGAGAAGTGGTGGATGGATGGGCAAGCCTTGCAACTCACCTAACATTCTCTCTAAAAATGGATTTGGCTTATCTTCTACATTTTTCATTTATCTGGCAAATCGTATGAGTTTCTAAAGAAACAATTCAAGAAAGAAACAGAAAGTGATACCATGTGTTCAAAAAAAGTTTTTTTTTACGCACAAATAACATGAACACTAAGCCTCAATAGTCACTCATGAACTTCTAAGGCTCTGATTCATGGTACATTCCAATTGAAGTTAATTGCATTGCAGTGATAAGAAGGAAGAACATTCATCAAGTCAAGAATCACTAACCCTTTAAAAATTGGATACATACACTTCTAAAAGAAGAGCACAGATCAGATGCTTAGTATTAGGTTTATGTATTTGGTTATAATGGAAAATGAACGAGCCAATCATGATATTGTCTTCCTGTTCTACTGGAAAACTAACAAACATAGACAAGGAGACTGTCTGATGTTAAAATACCTTCCTCAGCTATAGAAAGAGACTTTTCGTTATGCCATTGATCTTGAGGCAAAAGTTCAACAGCCACTATATCTCCATCAAAAGCTCTATTCATGTTTCCGCGCCCAAAAATTATTATTTCATCACCAATACTCTCACTTCCAACATATGCTTCAAATGGATTATAACGGTTAACACGAAGCTTTCCTTGATGGTATATTCCACAGCGTATCCCAGAMGTAATCTCTGACATGGGCTTATGCTGGATCAAAGCAAGTATTGCAAACATGTGACTAAAGCAGATATAACCATCAAATTCAGACATGTAAATTTGGCCATTAATACCTCATTATATATAACTTTCTTCTTTGAAGRCCTCAAATCTTCAATGTCCATATCCTCAGAGGAGTGAGGTTGAACAAGAAGATCAAGGAGTGCTGGCTGACCAAGTGATTTCACATATGACTCCACTGAAACAAAACGAAGAGTAAGCAGGGACAAACAGAGATCTCAAGACTGAAAAGRAAGAAACACGAGCATGATACAGAGATTGACAATCAAATTTGGTATAATGAATTGGTTATGTGSATGCCAAATTTCATAAATTATTTTTTAATCCACTCGATGTCAAAAATAATCATAAGTACCACTAWTTTTAGCAAAACACATGTAATTTTAATTAACTTATTTTTATAATAATAATATTTTGAATTTTTGATTCAAGTTGTTATTTGTTTTAGATACAAATTCATTCCTTTTAACTGTTGCTAAGCATTATTTGAAATTATTAATTTATTTGATAAAAAATAATATTTATTTAAATAATAATGTAATATTTTACATAAGTTTCAAATAAACTATGTACAATTTTAAGAGTGATGTCATTTAACTAAATCCCGACTAAAATTATGTATGAAAATGGTAAAATTACAATGATGCATCACCTGTATCTGCAGAAATTCCCTCGTCAATGGCCTTTCTCTTATTTTCCCTGTCATTTGTGATCATTAAGATTCTAGTGGCACCACCAAGATGGTTCTGGTACCACTGCGCTGCAACCCTAATAGCTGAAAAGGCATCAAAGCGTACTCCAGTGTCAAAAAAATTAACATCTAAACTCACGCATCATTTCATTTAAGTAGCATAAATTTACAGACTTTGAGCGCATTCTTGTTGATATCACTCATTACATAATATCAAGTGAAGCCTTCCACAACAAGCTCTACTGCTGCTTATGCTAGACAGTTCAATTTAACAAACAATGTACTGTGATCACCAAAATGACTACTTGATCCAGATTAAGCTTTTATTAGGAACTTTAAAGCRTATATTATGTGATTATATTTCTAAAAAAGTTTTGCAAACAAAGGAAGCCTCCAATTTGTGCTGGACATTCTAAATAGATCCTCCAAGAACAGAATATACATCTGAATCCTATACCATACTCACTTCAGCATTCCTTTAGGCTAARRAAACAATAGAAGTACACGCACATTAGCTAAATTGCAAATGCACCAATCATCAAAGAGTACACCTAGGCAGCAAGTCTGTTGGGTTTGCATTACCACAGTATACACATGCTTTATGCTATACAATTGCATAAAGCAATTAWTCGTAGCATAYCTTTTATGCTCCTTGACATAGCATTCTACAAAAGCACAAATGAATTTGAATTWYTGAAATTGATCTTCGAATCTCACTCAACATAATTTAATATTAACAAGTCCTATTTTCCATAATTCCATCCATAGCCATCAAAGAGTTGATTCTCCCGTGCTTGACACTAAATAAGCATTCTAAATCACTAAATATTCTTGATACAATATAATTAGACATCAAACCTCTATCATTGCGATCATTTGGACTCTCGCCTGCCATAGCCTTTATATATGTGTCCCTTCACATATAACATAAAAATCATTAAAATAAGAAATGATAGCAATATACACCAYTACAAATTTCTAACTTTAAAACGAAAAGAACAAAAAACTAGAAAAAGTATAGGTAAAATGTTTGATAGATATACTAATCCCATGTTCTCAACAAGAGCTAAAAGCTAATACAGCAGAACATATATAAAAAATAACAGCAATTGTGTTCTCTAACTGAAAAAGGAAACTAAAAGAAAGTGATAAYCCTTAGCTTCACTTTAATTAACAGTGCATTGGGGATTAAACTACAGATAACATTGTGAAGAATTATAATTTAGAGGTATAAAAATTGATAGACATCTGATATTGAATAATGTAAGTAATCTTATGAAAATTAAGCGGCTCACTTATGGTGTTCGTTAGAAAATACAAAGAATCTTCTTAAGGAGTTGCTACATAAGGCCCTCAGTCTGTTGTAAACTGCAAGATTCTTGTTCTTGACCTCTTCCAACACCACAGAGAGCACCACGACATCRTCAATTGCTGGATTCTCAAGCAAATCGATCTAAAAATAAAAGAGAAAATGGGTAAACATGTACTAAAATAAAATTAAWAAAGGTATATGTGATGCATGTTTCTTAAGGAGACAGGATTAACTTGCATGCTCACTCAATGTCCTTTATTGAAGTTGCATAAAAAAGAAGTGAATCTGCAGACTATTTAAACTTTTGAAAGGTAAGAGGAATTCCTTTTCATATTACCGTGAACTAAAATAGATCTTCTCAAAACTAAMACAAAGGAACATAATACTAACAAGTTTTATTTCTCTTTTGCCTAAAAACCAAACCAAGTGTACATGGTATATCCCATCCAGAAGTACGGTCCMGGMGGAATAGAATGTACACATACCTTTCTTCTACCCAAGAAGTAGAGAGGATGTTTTCCTAATGACTTTTAATCAATAAGAGCCCTACTTCCCTCGAAAACCTCATCGCTGAAATTCACGCGCAAACCTACTTCTTAGTCACCGGSCTAAGCAGAGTGGAAACGTAAGTTAATTCGTTCGCTTGGCTCGCCCTAGATCACTAAAGACCCCCGGTTCGCGAGAAAGTTTTGGAAAGTTAAGAGTTCAAAACTTTTGAAGATTTTAAAAAGTAATGGATTCTATGTTACCTCCTACTATAAATGTCCATGYAATACAAAAGTCTTGTAAAGTTCTAATCCAAAAATACATCTTTCTCATCAGTAATCACTACAAAAAAGTGATAGCATTGACATAGTATTGGACTCTTAGTCCACAATCTTCCTCCACTAGGCATTTTAGATATACTAATAATCAAACGCTTTCATTAAACCATACCTCAAATCAAACAATGCATTCATTTTGAGATGAGTAGAGTACGTGAATACTATTAGTCTATTAGATAAAAGTTCGTTTACTACTAACCAAAATATGATACCAAACGACTGTAACTACTAAAAAGTAAAACAAATCTTGTGGGTGCAAACACATTTATTTAACTCTAATTGCACTACATCCAACAGAATATTGGTCCCCTCTGATACAAATATCTACAGTGTCCAGTTTAGTTCGTTTAATTAGAGAGATATTTTCCTAAAATAAGACAGCAAGTGCRCATGGCATTCGCTGACTCCCACYATAACAAAAATACATTGTCTGTAACTATGACTATCACCATCATGGCAGCACCACAAAAACACTCTCATTCCCTACAAAGGGACATTCAACTATAACAAAGCATTTCATAGTGCACTAAAGTGGATATGACACAATACCATACACCTACACGATTAAAAGCTATTGCAACCACCAATGTACCATCACACATCAGTTTTTTAGTACAAGAGAGCACAAATAAGAGGAGATACAGTGTCTATTAACTTATATGCTTTTTCTACACCAAAAGAAATCACAGGGAGTTAGTGGTARCCTCATTAGTCACAATAGAATGATAGATTTCCCCCTATCTATACACTGGCCTCTACAAAGAAAAAAATAGAAAAAGCTTATTCGTCTCATGGTGTAATGTATGTTATATTGTTCAACTTCAATCTAATATGAATTTGTTTACCTTTGAAGAAAATAATTACACCTTTGAGATAGTTTACAAAGAATACAGTTCTAGGAACTATTATCAGTATATTCGTATTCATTTTACCTTCTAGGATATCTTTAACTTAGGAACAGACTGGATTACACAAGTCATATCTTGAATTACGGAACAAAGGGATTGTAACAGAAACTCGTTCACTACGACAGCTATCAACAACCACAAGATGAATAATTGAATGAAAGAGCATGATATACCWGATTCAGAACGACATTAGTATCAACAACAAGGATTGCGGAGCCAGGGGAACTGAAACGAGCACCTTTYGTATCACAAACTTGGCAAAAAGAGGCTCCGCAGTATATATCATCTCTAAGATAATGTTCTCTAACCACCTGTATTCACAAAGTAAATTACTTCTTCACGTGTTCACAAGACTTGCCTCCAGTTTCCATTCACAGACTATAACAACTAACAATTAACAGTTGAAAAGGGATTACAAATACAGTAGMTAGGGTTTTCAAGATTAGGGTTTTTTAAGAAAATGCAAAAGAGGAGAACTTACCTTAACAACTTTGCCTTGTTTCGTTTTCCGGACGAATGACTTGCTCTGTAACATGATTCTTTTTCTGCCAATKTACTTTTTAGTATTCCAGGTATGATGCTACCAGAAACGAAGAAGTTGAGCTCCAACCCTGCTCCTATGGCGGCCGTTTACGGTATTTTCAATTTTCKGCTTGTACACACCTTTGATTTGATTCTTGAAGCTATTCAACTTCCCTGGTTTTTATATYATGGTTGTATGGGTTATTGATTGCTTTGGTTTATTGCAGGGTTATCCCCAATTACACCCGAATACCCCCTCACGATGTTCTGAATAAATGCTTAGGGTCAGAGGGTCGGAGGTGATTATGGTTGGGTTGATAGTATTAAAGACATTCGAACAATTTAACATAATATTTACGGTTTGGAAAAATCTTAACTTAACCCAATCCATATGAGTTGGTCTGGTTGATAATTTGGTATATTAAAATATTTTTCTAACCTTAAATGTGTTATTTTTCTACTCGTAATTTCTTTTTCATCATCAACAATTTGATACAACTTATCCATATTTTTTACGTATATCACATTCAATTAATTTTCTCAATTTATATATATATGTTCACAGTTACTGAACATATATATAAATGAGTTATATAGATATATGAATAGATTGAAAATATGTGTATATGAAAAGCATACATGATAGTGTAATTGTCTAATGTATATATTAATAGAAATTCAACAATCATATTAAATTCAAGAAATAAAAAGATATCGGGTTCATCGGGTTGGGTTTGGTTCAAATAATAGTAACCCAATATTAACTCCATACCTACGGTTTGAAAATTTTACAACTCGATTAGACATCAGGTTGCTTCGGATTTGGTTATTTCGCATTGGGTTGGATCGGATTGGTTGGGTTTTTGAGCACCCCTATACATACTAATAATGTTGTACGACTACAATCTTTTAATAAGAAATTATCATGACTAAATTTATGGGTGTTTAGGATTGCTTATAAAAATAACTTATTAACTTATTTCGATGTGTCACCGGTAATAAGCATTTTTGAGTGTTTGGATAAACAACTTATACCGGTGTCAAACCGATAATAAGAAGTTTTTAAATAAGTTAAACCATTTTGACTTATAATAAGTTGATAAGTGCTTTTGTAGAAAAACATAAATTATTTCAAATAAGCAATCTCAAACACCCCTTAAAATCGGTTTTGGTCCTAATAAATCCCGCACCTGATGCATCCGAAATGGATGAATAAAACATATTACACTTGTTTTATTTAACATTGTAATTCAATTAGTCATTTAGAAAATATAAAGGAGGTTCAAACGAGAAGTTAAATCACGTGTAAAATCATAGTTAACAAAAGTGTGTGTAAGTGACGTGGTCCACGCCCTCAGGTTGCGTCCAAAGTCACGTGAATAACATATGATTTTAGTGTAAATTCATATTGATTCGACTATTTTTTTTTTGTTCATTTATTTAGTTATTGTTCTCGTATGAACTTGACTCCTATCATTTATGTGTGTTTAATTTTAATACGAATCATAAATCAATCTTACTGGTGTCAGTTGTGTGTTTGGTATATTGAATAGAACAKGGATTATTGTTCCGTGTTTGATATGATTTTTATGTGAAACAAACGTGTTTCACCCCCACCTTATGAAACAAGATGGAACGAGTCTATACTTTACCAGTATATTCTCAAAATAAAACATAATTTTCTTCTAAGGGAGGTTTGAGATTACTTATGAAAATTGTTTATTGACTTATTCTAATGTGGTACCGAGTAATAAGCAATTTTTAGTGTTTGGATGGGGGAAAATAAAAGATGCTTATAATTGTGCCAAACCAGTAATAAAGAGTTTTCTATAAGGTACTCTCTTTTAACTTGTCAGATTCAACTTATTAAGTTTGGAAACCAATTTATCTTTTTAACCCTCATATGCCTCCTTTCTTTAACCAAAAACTCTCTCATATGTCTCCTTCCTCAAGCAACCAGTTCATCAAGGGACCTTCGACCAT
The DNA here is from genome assembly GCF_001531365.2 of Cynara cardunculus var. scolymus. Lineage (NCBI taxonomy): Eukaryota > Viridiplantae > Streptophyta > Magnoliopsida > Asterales > Asteraceae > Cynara > Cynara cardunculus. The sequence goes on along the minus strand of NC_037528.1, from coordinate 17,715,477 downwards.
TCCTCATAAATAGAAACAGTTCCAGAATTTGAACCATATTTCTTGCTGTGATTTCTTCTACATCAACAAAAACCGATCGAGACCTTCACGTACAGAAATCGAAATCAAACCTTCGATTGAAACCTTCACCTACARAAGTCCATCAAAACCTTCACCTAGAGAAATCGAAATCGAAATCGAACTTTTAATCGAAACCTTCAACCAATTCCTTCATAAATAAAAAAGRGTTTAGGGTTCTTCCTTCAGGATTACTTTTTGAAAAGGGTTTAGGGTTCTCCCTTACGTAAGCGACCTTCGAACACAAATCCTCCTTCCTCATGTCTTTTTTGGTCATTTTACATGTATAGGCAAATTTTGCCCAATATTGAAAAACAACTTATCAACTTATTACGTTTTGGTACCACCATAAACTAATCCAAACATTTTTTATAAAATTCCRTTTTAACACCACATAAGCTGATAAAACACTTTAACAAAAAAAACGTAAGTCTTTTTCGATAAGCAATCTCAAACACCCTCTAAAACATAAAATGCATCTTTTTCTTTACATTTTATTCATTCTTCAAATTTTATTTATCATATTTTATCATTTTAAACTTTCACTTTACTATCATCAAAATATTATTTTTATACAATTTTTTTATATCTTAATTAATTTATATAATTTATTAAATACTAATAATAATATAGAAAACGTATCAAATGAAATTTAGAAATTAATAAACCTCATAGTTCGGTTTCATTTTAATCATATTAACGAAAAATTTCTACTGATATATTTTGTTATAAAAATATTTATTTTATTATTATCTAATAACGTAAATAAATTAAACAAAATATTAAAAAAAAAAAACTCATTAAAGGTAAACTAGTCATTTATCAGTTATGTTTTGTTCAATCCATCTTATCAAACGTTGAACATATGTCATGTTATGTACGTTTCTGTCCTATCAATTATTGTCCTATCAGATACCAAACAGATGTGAATAAATGTACATATTTAAGCAAGTTTTTGTATACAAAATAATATGTATAGTATGTATGACCTAAAATAATTTGACATCGATCTAATTATGRTAACTTTAGGTTAACTTGCCATTCGATAGGGCCCAAACCCGAACCAAATATTACAGATTTGACCGAATCGGCACCGTAGCGACAGACCATAGCCTTCCTCGACAGCGTATTCCGTCGCTAAGTAGCTTTCCGCGACGACCATAAATGATCTGTGTGATTCGATCACACGGAGGTGTTCAACGACAAATCTCTCCGGCTGCTTTTATAGTTTTCGATCGATGCATCATCTTCCTTCTCCCTACTTGAACTTCCTTCCGTATATTTTCTCTTGGAACGGGCTTTTACWGTCTCTTCTTTTTCATCAACAAACGAAATGAACGTCTGGAGTGTTCCAGATCGGACGCTTCTGCCACTCGACTCACGAACGCTCTGATGGAGTTTGGTAAATTGGCGTATCGTTATTGCAAAGTATATGATTAGGGCAAAAACACAGGCTAATCCGCATATCATGAAGAGCCTTGAAAGCTCGTTAGCTCGAGCTGGTCAACTTCAAACGTTGTTCCCTGCGAACTGCACGCACTACTCATCAACCACTTGTCATGAATCCTTTGCAGGTCACCGTTTTCCGATAGTTTTAGAATAGCCGTTGACATATCGGCTGCTAGAGGAGAGTCCCGCGGAAACGCCTGTTACATAGCAAGAACAGAAAACKTTAGCTTTTGACTTTAGAGGTCCAATCTTTMTGCACGAAAAGCTTCAAAAACAAGAATTTGTTGTTAGTAATCATGAAAAATRAGAACTTCATGTAAAAATTTGAAGTTGAAACTCATCAGTTTGACCATAAAAGTCAACACTTGCAAGAAGTTATATGAGTGAAAACTCTCTACTTACAAATCCCCATCCATTTTTGGTAAACTCTTGGCCAACAATGCTGAATTCACAACGGGTTGAGAGAAAGAGTTCGATGTATGCTCGTTCATCGACCACWGCAGCGACACCACCGTTGTCGGGGCCATCTCTCAAAGCTTTTTCATAGTCTTCGGGCAACGAAAGAGGAATCAGTCGAGCTTCATGAATACCAAGTTCGCCAACAAGATAGTTACGCACAAACGAATTCTCTTGGTACCCGATGGGATCTTTGCTTGCCATCAAACCGTCGATGCCTTTAATAGGCGAAGAAAGTTTCTGTACCGTTAAGATTGAAGTCAAACTAGCAGTATAGCTTGAGTTTATTATAAGAACCACGAATAACCATAGAATTACAACGATACGAMCAAGAGTGCTCAGCGTATTTTCTCCTGCATAAACCAAGATCAAGTAAGATCACACATTGATCATTTCTGAAAAGAGCAAAAGAACTTTCTGAAAGTAAAAAAGAACACTTACTGTGGGAGGAAAACAAAGTTGAAAAGCTAAACCTGCAATAAACAAACAACAGTTTAGCTTAATTCAGACAGACAGCTTAATCCATACACAGTTTTCTTCTTAGTGTACTCTTTAGAGCAAAAATACATAGAGACAAGCACTTACCATAGAACTGTGACGATTTGTTTTTTAGGAGGTCCTCGAAATTCATCGTTTATACGATGTTCTAGAGTCCATACAACAGCTCCCACCGCTAGGAAAAAGAGTCCCGAAACACACCACATTAACGGAGAAAACGGTCTAAGAAAAGCCCAAGTACTAGAGTTCGACCGCCTAACTGGTGCCACTACAACAAGACCGGATTCAATAAATGGTTGTGAAAAATCGGCTAGTCGTGTCCGATTCGTAGTAATAGCAATGTCACCCACCGCAGCATCATAAACCTGCATTAGATTTAGGAAACTTCAAAAAGTTTAACAAAAAAATCTACGATGTTGGCTTACATCACTCTGGCTCATTTGGTAACCATAAGATAGCTTATTTTTTTCAGAACCCTTCGCTTGGTTACCCATAATCTAGCCATTTTTCCATATTTTTCTTTTCTACTGAAGCCCCTTATATTTTTCCAATTAAATTTTCATCATGTCCTTCAAGGCCTTTTATATCTCATCTAGCTTATCAACTAGTTTATATCAAACGTGACTAGTTTATCGGGTAGCATCTAATTTATTAGCTAGTTTGCCAAAGCATTTTAGAGTCTTTTACTTGGAAAGAAATACTCACACCAGCATTTATCAAGCGTACGAGCTTGGTGTTGCTTGGGTTTTGGAGACCGTCTCCAAATGATTGAAACTTATATGGCACAGCATATGGCAGTAAGTTTACAGCAGATGTGAACACATCAATGCAGTATCCTTTGAATACATCAGTGTGCTTTACATGTCCCACAAATTCCTGAAAACTGACTCGATTTGGGACACCGATTTTCAACTGCATTCCGTTCTCTGGGAAAACCCATCCACGCGGTTTTTGAATCGTTTGACCAGGCCAAATTACACTGTGTAATAGCTCAGAGTTACTTGATTTGGGAGGTGGCTTCATGTAGACTCTATCTGGATGAATATTTGATAAACCCGAAAAGTTTGACCAATACCCGATCCTTCTAACACCCGTACCAATCACATTAAGAACTTCAAATGTAGGAAAAACCAGGTCTTTATCAGAAGTAAACTCAATAACTCCTGTTAATCCTTTCATTTTGACCTTCAAGATGTCTCGAAGCAATAACTTCCCACCATTAAAGATGCTCAAAGAATCAAGATTCAAGCTTTCTCCTTCTGACCCTTTTAACTTAAGATCTCTTGAGAACGAAATGTTTCCACCCTGATCAAAGAAAGCATCAAGCGCACGAGCAAGCAACCAAATAGTGTCATATGCATATAAACAGGAAGTACTCAGGCCAAAATTCGTCAAGTTTCGCCACTTAGAAGCAAACTTTCTTGTAGGTTTTGAATCTTTTGTATATGATTTTAATGTAAGAATCCCTTGCATAACACCAATTGTCTTCACAGGGAGTGGAGAACTAATGTCAATAACCGTAGAGAGCCAATTTGTAGCGATCCAAACATACCCACTTTCCAACATGCCAAGGTTTTTAGCCACATCAAGTATATCCAATCCCGAATTTGCATAAGTGTGGACAACAATCACTCTTGACTCCATTAAAGCAACTTGAACCAAAACATCGCTTATATCTGCTTTTGTTGCCCATGGCCTAATAGGCGCTTTATGGGAGATCTTACATCCTCTAGCTGCTAATTGATCTGCTAATGAAATTATTCCGTTTCTCCCATGATCGTCATCTATGTAAACTGCTGTAACTTGTCTCCATTCGTAGTATCTGACTATATCTGCTATTGCAGCCATTTGGTAAAGATCACTGTGTGTTGTACGAACAAAGAACGGATATTGAAGTGAAGATAACGTAGGATCAGTGGCAGTGAAAGATAATAGGGGAACTTGGAGCTCGTTTGCCACATGGGAAATCACGTGAGCTAAGACTGAACTTTGGGGGCCTATTACGGCCACAGTTTCTTTCTCCATGACTTGTAAAGCTGTTATCAGAAAGCACACAAGATTATTAAGCTCCAATGTGAGGTTTTGCATCGCTAAAACTTGTTTGTTTTAATCAAAAATGGATTCATATTACTAATGAAATGTTCAATGAGTTGATTCATAAGGGAAAAAGGCACACCCCTTTATGCCAGTGTTTCGGTAAAACTTACTATTTTTGAAAACCAAAATTTGTGTTGATCTTGTATCATTGTTACCAACAAAATATATAAAAGAGCTATTGAGAATTTTTCGAACATCTAAAGGTTTCAGATTAGTTCGAGCATCAAAGTTAGTCAACATGACTTAAAAAAGGCCAAACTGTACATCATATTGGCCTTCCTTGACCAAGGGAGTGCTGATTTCTTTGTTTACTAACAAACTACATTGAAAACTAAGCAAACGGTTAAGAGATTTACCCTCCATCATACTCAAAAATCCACTGTAATTGGAGTCATGAAGAGTTATTTTCAACATGGTTCCATTAAGAATAGTTGGATCAGAATTCACATCTTCAATTGCAGCCTCTAAAGCGATTTTTGCAACTTTTCCAATGATGGAATCAAATGTCAAGATGGAAGCAATATTTATGACATCGGGTCTTGTAGAAACACTGGTGCTGTTAAGCCCTTCAGTGAAACATCCACTGAAATCAACCACCAACACCAGCAATGCCCAAACTAGATTAATAGCCATTTCTCTTACAAAAGGCCACCCTGATATGCAAAACAACAAATAGAATTTAGTTTCAGTATTATAGATTGATACAATCCAAAAGTTCAAGTTCCTATGATATCAAACAAGCAAGGTATAATATATAAGCAGGCAGTTAGAACAATGAAGTAATCTTTTCACCAAGATTTTGAGCAATTTTTAGGGTATCTAAGTTTACAAGTTGATAGTTTAGAGGTAAAAGAGATCCATGTTAGCAACACCCCATTGTTTCTTAGCAAAAACCCCCCATTCTTGCAATGGGAGCTTTTACTCTTAAGGACTGAAAAGTATATGATATGGAACTCCAAAACTAAATAAGGACTAGAATTCAATGCATTTCAACATGTTCATACTACTCAAACGTGTCATCTTTGTTACAATGAGTGCATTATCTGTTAGCTATGAAAAGTTTTTTAAGTAACCAAAAGAACATAATTCTCAAAACCCAAATCGGCAAAACATCGAACACGCTGTACTCAACTCCAAAAAAGTGCTAAGAAGAAATAAGCCATCAAAGTAATCAATACCCACATACGGAAATAAGCGTCGATCCACAACACAATGTGCAGATTAAGGACATATGAACAAACGATTTCAATACAAGAAAACACATCAAGAAAGCCCCCCAAAAACTGAAAAAGAGCACAACTTTCTCCAGATTGCTTCACATAAACATATATTAATATACATGTATCTGGGTCTATATATATAGGGACTAGCGAGAAAAAGGAGAGACTACAGAGAAAAGCAGACTAAGCAGCCATCCAATCCACAGTGAGCCAGCGAAGAGCAACGAACAGGGAAGGTACAAAGACGAGGAAATCTTACAGCAGAAAAGAGATTAGAGGACTCTGGTGCTGTAGCACGAGTCGTATAGCTCGAGGGTCTGATATATGGTTTAAAAAGTTTCTTGCTTTTTGATGATAATTATAATAGTCACAAGGATTTTTGAATGATGCAAGAAAATATACGTCGTTTGTTGGTTTGTTCACATGCTGTGTGAAGAAATTTCCCTTTAGCGCTGTAAAATTCATGAAACATGTGCGATATGGAGGCATGGGCATATGACATCTCACATGTTTCATCATTTCATTGTACCTGGTCCCCACTATAATTCTATCAATTTTGTTACGGCTGCTACTCTAACTCTTTAAGTTTTTATAATTTATTAAATACAAAAATATTTTATCTTCGTTAATTAATATTATCATATTATTTTAATTTTATCTATTATTTTAAAACCAGTTATATGATGAATTATTATTCAAAAAATTAATTATATAATTTATCATTTTATTTTGTCTTTACCACCCTCTTACAAATCAAGAGGGTTAAATAGAAAAGTAAAAAAGAAACTTTACATCACAATCATAAAACATTATGAATTCCAACATTTCATTGATAGGGTTCGGTTTCGGCGAGAATGATAAGAAATGATTTACATTATTAAATGTACATTAGGATAATATGTACCGGATTAATCTTGTATCAAACACGATTTATAAATGGATTTGAGATTAAAGATGATTAAGGGTCATATGTATAATTTTATACTAAAAAGTTAAAATACACTCCCTAAAATATATTTATTTATTTATAGTAATAAAATATAATATATTTTTTGATTAAGCTTGACTTTTGATCGGTTGTTTTATAAGATTTCAATTTTCAATGCATTCAAATAACGATGCCTTTTTTCCAATTTGATGACTTTTTTCTGTATCTATAGATAAAGCTAGTAAGAAACAATTCAAAAATCAAATAATAAAAGCAAATTACATATATATATATATATAGGGGTGGGTTCAAATAAAAACCATTCAATTTGTAAAAACCGTGAAAACCTCATTCAACCAATCATAATTTTTTTTTTTTTTTTCATTTTGTTGTAATTATGAGAKGTTGATTAACCATTTTTATTGTGGAGGGTGTTAATCATGGATATTATCATCTTCATTATTTTAATTTTAGATAAATACATGAAACAGTTTCATTAAAATTTCATTAAGTAGTATATGAAACAATTTCATAACCCCATATGAAACAACTTCATCAAAAAAAGTATTATATGAAACAATTTCACAAGATTAACAATTTCATGAAAAAATTTCATAAGATTAACGATAGATGAGAGTAGTTTTTACGATTTTTACAAATTGTAGTGGTTTTCATTTGATAGCTCCTATATATATATATATATATATATATATATATACACACACACACACACATAAGGGGCAAACCCATATGGAATGATACGATATCACGGGACACCGTTTCATGGTTTCGTCGTAAAGGGAAAAAATTACGTTTCTGAATGATGCTATCATATAGTTTTTGAAACTGAAATATTAACACAATTATCAAAATAATCTTGCCTTTGTACAAAAGGCATAGGTTTGAGTTCAACATTCGTATATTTATATTTAAGATTTGTAAATTACTCTTGTTTTTTCATACATTATTGACTACATGTTACCTAATATTGAGTGCATGAATTTTAAGTACTCTCATATTTCTAAAATAAGAATAAGATCTCAAACTATAACGAAATTGGACTTTTTGACTTTAAGATTGATGGTTTTTAAAAAAATTGTTTTAACCTAAAAAAATTTCAAATTTGTTATGAAAATAGTAACATGATGTGACATGGAAACATAAATGATTTATATTCATTTATATAAAGTGTTACTCTAAACAATTAGCATGGTGACCTCAGATGATGTTAATCTATATAGTAAAGATATATCATATAATATGTTTGGTTGTGGAACGGATTTACGATTTTATATAAAAATGATATGATAAATAATATTAATTTAGAAATAATTACTAATTGATTTTGTGTCTAAAAATACTCCGTAAAAAAATGTTTTATATGAATCATTAATATTTTTTGAGTTCAATGTTATTTCCGATGATAAAAACAATAAATTGTAAAAAAATCGTACTTATCGAGCGTCATTTTTCATGTCTTGTTCAGGGCCTGTAAACTATCAGGAACAAGCATGCGTATGTGATGGAATTGGGACACCCATATGGACCTCCACTTTATGCAATTGGCTCTCCAAAGATTCATGGTCCATTCGAAACAATCTTGCACTTTTTTATTATAAAAAGAAATACCGGTTATTACATCAGATATTCCATTATGTATGTCAGTAAGTTATGATAATTTCTTTGTGAGTTGTGAGCTAAGTGAGATCATGTGTTCCTCAACCGAATTTAGATGTGTGACATGTACTTAATTACTAATCAAGGTCGGCATGTTGTAAACAATAATTAGTGCTAAAGAACTATCAAAGATACATGTTTTTGCCAAACTTTAGTCCTTTATGGTATTTTTCACATGGCAGTTGGGTATAAATACATCCCCTGATGCCACCCAAATCGACTTGAAAGGTATCACACACTTTGTTATGTCTTTTATTGGACAATAGTCGTCAATATAGGGAGACTTGAAAGGTATCACAAACTTAAGATATTTATGTTCTATATAAAACCATAAGGGTGGTGATGTGTTGGTAAAAGGCCCAGGGGATGTGGTGGAATATCTCATGTACCTTGGGTTCGAGTCCATACGTTAGCATTCTATGGCCAGGCTTAGCCTCAGACGGTCGCAAATTGGCAGGATGCAATATAGGAAATTGACAAGATGAACCTTTTTTTCCAAAAAGTATAGATATAAATGGCTTGACAAAAGAGGTCTATAGAACAAAAAAAATATCTTAAACGAGGAGAAATTTAAAACCTATTTCTTATTTTTTACTTATTTTGTATTTATATTGATCTTAGACTATCTCTCGTTGTTATTCATAACACAAAAATATGAGACTTTTTACTTTCCAAATGGTAGGGAAAAACATAACCAAAAGAGCAATTATGAACCATTTACTCTTGCATTCATTATTTCTTTTTAGGGAAGTTACCCATAATCACGAGTTCATATAAGGTGCATTAAACAAAATGACCACTTATCAGAGTTTACTCACAAAATGGACACTAAAATCTCCCCTGGAGGGCGATTTTACTTTATGGAGGGCGGTTTTGGTATTTAAGATATGGATGAGTCTCATATAGGGGTGAGCAGCGGAACCGGGTACCCGGCTATGGAACCGGAACCGCCAGTTCCGGAACCGGAACCGGAACCGATATGAGTGGTTCCGGTTCCTAAAATACGGAACCGATTGAGAATGGTTCCGGTTCTGGTTCTCAATTTTTCGGAACCGTTACCCGCCGGGTACTCGGTATTTTTCAATAAAAAAATAATTATTATTTTCTAATACCAAATTTATATTAGGTTTACATCTTGAAAGTACGCGTCATCTTCATTCTTCATCTAAATTCTTCATATAGAATGATTCGTATTTCTTCAAATTGTGTGTTCATTTGGATTCATAGTATGTAATCGTTAAACTTTGAACATTTTCTATCAGTCTATTATGATTTGTAATCGTTAATATTTGTAACCATTATTCTGTATAATTTGTATTATTGCTTATTTATTTCGTGTTTTGGCAATGTTTTATTTTTTATTTCTAAATAACAAATTTTTAATATTTTAGGAAGCGGGTACCCGGAACGGAACCGGTTCCGGTTCCAAAAATTTAAGAACCGCTCTAACCGGTTCCGGTTTCAATATCTCAAGAACCGCCGGTTCCGGTTCCCATCAAAAAGGGCGGGTACCCGCCTGTGCTCACCCCTAGTCTCATATGTATGCCATTTAGGAGACAAAAATATGATTTTGTAAGACTCTACATGCAAGTCGCCCCCATCCCATGCAAATAGCGCTCGGGGCGATATTGACCTCTATTTTGTGTTGTAGTGGAGACATTATATGATGCAACTTTTTTTTTGGTTTGACAACTCAATGACGACGTGACAATACATAGGGGGTAATTTTCATCTGTATCTTGTCTTATTTATGACCAAATGTAGATACATAACTCTTGTAGTATTCTATATAAAAATGTAGTATCCCTAAATAATAATATCATCTTTTTTATCATAATGTTAGATTTAGCATAAAATTTAAAATATTGTTTTCTTTATTAAAATATCTAAAATGTCATTTGTAGAAGAAAAAAAAACTCTAACTATCATATATATATATATATATATATATATCGTTTTTACTTTGTAAATATAACTCAAGCCTTTGGGATTGGTTAAAATGTGTAATTGCTCACATATTTATGCGTAAACAGTATACTACATAGTATTATTTTGATGTTTTTTTTTCAAAAGAAGTAATATTACGATATAAATATACTGTAATATTACTGCTTTGGAATAATGTTACCCGCTATATCATGGTAAAGTGTTGATGAAGAAACCTTAAAACAAACTCTACAGTTATCTAAACATATACTAGTAATTAATTCATTCAATGTCAAAAAATTATTATACTTATTTTAAAACAAGATAAACATAATATTTCTTTCGAATTTTTAATTGACATTTTTGTCCTTGTAAATAATACCATGTATTTTTTTTTGGCGCATTTCTTCAAACATTAAAGCCGATTGCCAAACAGGGCCGTCCCCTGGGGGAGGGCGGCACGGGCGCACGCCCAAGGGCCAAAAATATTAGGGGCCCAATTTTATCCTTAAAAAATACAATAGCAGTCTAAAAAAATTTAATGAAATAAAAAAACCCAAAAAGTTGTAACATATAATAAGAAGCAAAAAAAATTAGTGCATAACAAATGCCCAAAAATATATCAACTAATTATATTGGAGAAGAAAATAAAAAAATTAATTCGTCATTCATTATATGCTATTGTTTATTGCCCGTCTAATTTTTTTTTATCTTCAACAAGGTCCAATGATATTGGTTATTGTTAACTCTATATGTTTGACTGTTTTCATGCTTTAACAATTCAACGTTAAGATCATGTGCTTGTTATTGTTATATATTTTTGTTGGATATTTTTATCAATTTATGCTTCTATTAACTATTGCTATTTGATTATATTGTATTAATTTTTTTTTTACTGTTGTTATCTATTTTTGCTTCTACATAAAATATTTTACTATTGTTTGACAATCAATGTATTGTTCTTATAATTTATGACGTATTTTATAGTTTTGTGATTAATCAATAATTTTTTTTTACTAGATGTATATTAGTAATGTCTCTTATATATGTCATGTTCCATAAACTTTTAATCTTAACATCTTATTTTAGTTGAACAGAAAAAGAAGGAAAATAAAATTTAAATATTTTCATCAATTGTTTGACTTATATATCTTTCATTGGGATTCCACCACACTACAAGATTCTATTTAAGTACTATAACAATCATTTGTTGAGCTTGCATATTATATGTTTAATTCATTATTTATTCGTATTAGATCTTAATGAATCATCTTTTCTTTCATATTTTTATTGATCTCCAATTGTCTACTTATCTAGAAAACTTTGATAATCTTCTTTATTATTGATCTCTCATTGACCCTCACGATTACTTCATTCACACAAATTCTCTTTTTGTATCAAAATAACACATATTTCTTGTTATGAACTAAAAAAAATTCTTACTTCTTATAAAAAATTATCAACCATAGTTTTTATACTTTTGGTTTCAAATTATCCAATAAGAAGTACGTAAATTTAAGTAACCACAAAGGTGGTGCCTGATTGGTTTGAGTTTGGTTTCAAAAGTCAAAAGTGTCTGGAGGTCCCATGTTCAAATCCAAGAAGGAACAAATATCCCCTTGTGGCCATGAAAGTTCAAATGCAGTGACTTTGGGATACCTGCAAAGCAGGTGGTTGCCCTAGGATTAGTAGGCTCGCATAGCGAGTTGGATATCCAGGTTAATCAAAAAAAAAAAAAAAAAACTAAGTACTCTCTTATATACCTATAATAAGATAAATAATTTTTTTTTCTCAATAAATTATTATCATTTTTTGTACTCAATTTTATAGTAATGAAAGACATCTATTGAATTTTTTTTTCGTACTTACCGAGAGTCACTACAAGAAAAGTGAGCTTTGACGATGCGCCTTTTAGCGATGACATGTTTCCACCATAAATTATAACGACGACATGTTGGTATATACTCTTTCTGATGATAAATGGACTTTTAGCGACGACAAAAGTTGTTGCTACAAGTCTTGTTTCTTGCAGTGGGCCCTGTTTTTACATTCGTCCAGGACCTATAAAATGTCAGGAACGGACCTGTTGCCAAAGGATAAAATCGGAACCGAACAATAATGCAAGTAGATACAAACTTATACATATCCTTTTAGCGAATTGATTGATTTATGAGTCCACGACTGTTAATAACTAGACAGTCTATTTATTATCTATAATATTAACAATTAAATGTATTTAATGTATTATTATTTTTGTTTAATTTATGTGGGGGACAATATTTACTATAAATATTTCATGTCCACAAACGACATGTATATTTAATTTGTTGCTAAAGTTTTAAAAAATAAATATTAATTTTATTATTTTATAGAATTAGGAAAAAAAAAAACAACCAATGACAATGTTATGCTTGGTAGTATTTAGAATTGGAAGAATTTGATTTTTTTTTATTAATCTAGATATCCAACCCGCTATGCGAACCGATTAATCTCAGCACGATCACCTACTTTGCAGAAAGCCTGGAGTCATCGCATTTGAACCTCTGTGGCTACAAAAGGATTTTTATTCCTCATTGGATTTGAACTTTGGACCTCCAGGTACTTTTGACCTTTGAAGCCAAGCTTAAACCAATCAGACACCACCCTTGTGGTTGAATTTGGAATTTTTGATACGTCTACTTTGTAGAACTTTGATTAATTGAAACATATATAGTTTTAATTTTTTATAAAAACAAATCATAAGAATAATTAAATTAGTTTTTTATTAACTGATTATTACAAATCAAGTGTTTTTTTTTAATATATTTCTAAAACATTTATTACAAAGAAAATTTATGTAATCTCGAGAAATTCCAAGTACCTCCATGGAATTTCTAAATCTCATGTTTGTGGAATTTCAAATTTAAGCATTTAAACCAAACATAAGACTAAAAAATGGAATTTCATTCCAAATTCTATCAAACCCTGTAAACCAAACATACATTTTAGTCGTTCATAAATTAAACGAAAATGAGATTTTGTTCAATTTCCCTCTTAGGATTCTCCAACCGTATCGATCACAAATCGAATCCCGATTAGAGTTTTAGTTCATTTGATACGGTCCTTGTGTGTGTCTATGAAAACAAAGGAAATACACAGACCATTCGAAGAAATTCCTCTGTTCGAACTTGATATTTATTGTTAAAATATATTTCCCTTAATACGAACTGTTTATATTTAATTTTTTTTTAAAATGGTATAGAATTATATATCGAAAAAGATTGTGTAAAGATAAGAGGCTTCCGATGATGTGACCTCAAACATTTGGTACCTTTATATTTATCGACATTTTGCTTCACTAAAGGGTCATTTACTAAATACTTACCCGGTAAGTGTTTACCGGTAAAATTTAACACTATTATTTACTTACCGGGTAAGATTCTAATCCATCAAAACGACATTGTATGCAACAATTCACCCGGTAAGCGCTTACCATGGTAAGAGTCGTCGCCCTTACTTATCGGGTAAAACTCATGGTCCTTGTCTCGTTCTTACCGGATAAGATTCTTGGTCCTTATCATATTCATCCGGTGAGATAACGTGGCTTGGTAAGCGCTCACCCGGGTAAGTGCTCGGTAAACGGCCCCTAAATGCTGTTTTTGAGATTGATATTTTTGTCGTCAATAATAATGTCGCTTTTGGTTTTTGGTATTCAAGTTCAATATTAAGAACCACTAGCCATAATTCAAATAATAATACAATTGGAAATAAAAAAATAAATACCATTCAATCGATGTGTGAAATACATAAATGATGTGTTAAAATAACCTATGATCATGTTGTTTGTTTACTTCTTAATAGTTTCATTAAGAGGTAGCATCTGAATCGTTAAAAGATGAATCTTGTTTGATAAAAAAAAATTTGTCTTTTAATGGTTCTAAAACCCTCTGAATAATTTTGTATCTTGGACATCACTTAACCATTCAGCGCTCTAATTTCATTGTAAAAAATTACCAAACAATTATATTTCACTTTACACTATATCATGAGAGTCTCTTAATCATTCTGACTACTTAATTATTCTACACCAAACCATTTAGCAACTTCCAAACAATCCCTAGCACACTATGGTGAATTTCATTTCAACTTAATTAAAATTTTATTTTGATCTAAAATTTGTTTTAATTGGTTGATTATTTAATAATTTTAACGCTTGTAAAACTAAATATGTTGGTATAATAAGATATAAAATATATTTTTTATTTTATTTAATACAATTAATTAATTTAAAAAAAATATTATATTTAGATAAAATATCTAGTTATAGAATTAACTAATCTACTTAAGTTAATTAATATACACAAAAATGAACATAGTTAAATGATAAACTGATAAATAAATAAATGATCGTGTGAGAATAAGAGTTACAGTAAAAAGTGTAATAAGAAAAGATTTGGACCATTGATCATTTTTAATCCCAAAACAACTCATAAGTTGTGCTACACAAGGGAATTGATATAGTGTATCTCATTAGTGTTGATCTAATTGTTCTCTTCAATTAGATTTATTCAATAATGGAGATCCCTTCTTGCACTTTTCACTATAACTTTCATTCTCACAAGACAGAGAACCCGACCCTTAATAAATACATGTCAAATATATAAACGCACTACAATTTAGCTTGGCTAATTGAAAACAATCAATGTTATTCTAACGAAAGTGTAAATTTAACATTTTCGGTAAAAAAAAAATGAGTGTTCAGGTATTTAAATATAACATGACTAAGCCAGTTATTTTCAACATTAAAATGATGTAATAAACAATAAAATATTAAATTTTGACGTTTGTTTGCACTATTTTAGTGTCATAATTTCATATTTACAAAATAATCATTAATTTTGAAGTTTCTGTATCTGTACGATAACTTTTTAATTTGAAATGTCTTTTTTCATTATTATTTGTATTATAAATTAGATTTATATTAGTTTTTGAGTTTTAAAATAAAATTATTTTGTTTGTAATCCACTTATTTTAAAAACTAATTACTTTTTAAATAATTTGGAACACGATAACATATTTCTTAAGACACTATCATATGATATAATAGTTACTTCTATCTAACGTAATAATCAATGATTATGAACATGACCTGCACCAAGTGAAGTTGCAAGATGAGGTCAAAAACTATGGTGGACGATGATAATGATGAACGATGTGATAACAATGATAATATACTGATAAACCAAATACTTCTTATTATGTGATTTTATTGTGATAATGATGTGATTTTGCTTTAATAATGATGTGATAAATCGAAAACCAGTGATGATCATGTATACACTTATTGGCTCTATCTGTTGATTATGTGATTTGCAGTTCTTTTTCATTTTTACCCCTGCATGCCTTCGATATTCTTAAAAAACTGTAAATACTCATAGTATTTTATTGTTCCCACACTCATTCAAAATTTGTGACGTAAAACATGATGATAAGCTTATAAGTGTTCTTGCATTTACGTAAATCACATATGTTCTCGTTCGAGCCCTTCCCAGTTAAAACAGACTGATACTTGTATAAAAAGTTTACAATATCTTTATGACATAAAAATGCTAAGTTGATGACTTTTTTAATCTATATGTATTAAGTTAAATATGAATAAAGGGGATGTTTAAACAAGAACAATAATCAAACAAGAAAACACGAAAATAACTATATCACATGCAAAATCAAATATGATTTTACACTAACGGTCAATGTAAGAGTATGCAGACGACGTGATTTGTGACCTTAGGTCAAGGTAAAAGTCACATGAATCACATGTGATTTTATTGTTAAATTATATGTGGTTCATACATCTTTTTATTATTTGAATTTATTATTGTTATTTATTATTTGATTTTATTATTGTTATTTATAACCATTATTGCTTCTTTTTGTTTTTTAACGTTAAACCTCAAAATGGGACGTATCACGTGTGCCCTCATCAAAGATAAAATTGTTAGGATTTATTTTTAGAAATTAAAAATAATACAGAAATTGTTATGTTTATTCTGGAACGCAGGACTGACCTCCATTAATGGAAAATGGATCCAATCTTGGTACTTTACACGCATGCACACACGAAAAAGCGCTCTCAATGGGCCTCCCTCTCCTACTACTTTCTTCCGTTAATTGATTCACCTCTCTCCATCTTATTCATCATTTTCTTCTTCAATTTTGCAACATTCTCTCTTTCCGTTGCTGGGTTGTTCATAATTTTGATTGATACATCTGGTTTGCATTGTTCGTTGAATTAAAAAGATTGAATTTGATTAAGAATCTAACCATTTTTGGCATGTGGGTGTGCTTGATCCTTTACGAATTCCGAGAAATGGAAGGCTACGGTTTAAGTTTATGTAAAAAATTCGATTCTTGGGATAGCGTTCTTGTTTATGGAGCAAGAAACTGCGATGAGAATATTTAAATGCGATAGAAACCAAAATGGGTTGTTCATAGGGGAATAAGTTATTTTGTATGCATACAAGGTGTTTGATGGAATGACTGAAAAAGAGAGGGGGGAATGGGACCTGGGACTGATGTGTGGCCTCATTGTACCTCATTGGATAATGGGTATTCAAGGGAATGCATGCCTGCTATGATAGAAGATGAGGAGCCTGATGATGATTTGGATAATGTCACCCAGCCAAACTATGCTAAGCCTCCCAGAAATGGCCCACCAGTGCGACATAGTATCAGCGAGGCTTTATTGGTTGACACCTCTAATTTGGTGAGTAAATCTACCCACACGCCCTTTTTGGTGAATCAATTCAATGTTCATCAGCTTTAATATTGCAAAACCAACTTTCAGACTTCTAATTTTGAAGAATCAAAATGGAAACAATTTTGTCTACGATCATATTTTTGAAACATGAACTGTGTAACAGGGTCCTTTGATCCCTTATATGGGAAGGCATGAAAGGTGGTTCCTCAAAATGAGGATTTGATATTTGGGTAACCGTGGCCATCCGGGCTAGCTTCACCTTGACTAATCTCCTGAAGATCACAACCAAGAGAATTCCCACGGGCCATGAATGCTTATATCACATTCTTTCTAGTTTTCAAGACATGATTTTTATACCATGGAACACGAGAAATAGTTTGATTTTGGTTTCTATTTTCCATATGGCAAGCCATTACTGTTTTTGTAGGCCATGTGTAGTTTCGACGTTTCTGTATGCATATGATCATGTGCTTCTTATGTCCTGAAGAGTTTTCTTGAGCTGAGACGAAGATCACTAGTTTTCAATCTTTCAGAATTTCTAACATTCTCGTCTGCTTTTCTTAGAAACTGCAGGACAAAATTTCTGGGCCGGATTCACCACAGGATTTAAGTTCTGCATCTTTACCTGCATTTCGCTCAGGAAGCTGTTCTGAGATAGGTCCAAAACCATATATGGAGGATGAATTTATCTGTGTCGATGATCTTCAAGAACATTTAGATGCAAAACTGGATCTTCCTTTGACTGGAGCATTTTATGGGGTACTCACATTCTTCAAGTTCTCTCATTTTTTACACTTAATAGAGCTCATGAACACAAATATTGGGCCAAATTTCTGAGGAAACATAATTTACCAAACTTCTCTCTTCTCCCTAATTCTTGTTCCACCTATTTTGGTGGGTGAGAAAAAAATACATTTTTGTCCCATTCAGTTCTATTTAAATGGTTGCACTCAACGTGAGATAACACGTTTTGTTTTGTCATGTCCTGTATTGCCCTGCATACCAGACGCACCCTTACAGATCCAGATTAACCACTCTAAAACAGATGTTGATTATTTCAGGTGTTTGATGGGCACGGTGGAGTTGATGCGGCATCATTCACGAAGCGAAACATTCTGGAGTTTATCGTCGAGGACTCTAATTTCCCAAATGGGGTGAAGAAAGCTGTCAAGAATGCTTTTGTCAAAGCAGATCATGCATTAGCAGATACTAGTTCTTTGGATAATTCATCTGGAACAACTGCTTTGACTGTTCTTATATTAGGAAGGTAAGAATTAAACCAGGTCTACTGTGTGTAAGATTTATTGAGTTCGTTTAATCTATTCCTATTTATGTTTTTTTTAATTAAAAAAAGAACTTTTTGTTGGTTGCACAGAAATATGATTATTGCTAATGCTGGCGACTCAAGGGCCGTTCTTGGAAAGCGAGGAAGAGCAATCGAACTCTCTATCGACCACAAACCGAGCTCCACATCAGAGAAAAAACGGATTGAAAAACTAGGAGGCGTGATTTACGATGGTTACCTCAACGGTCAGCTATCTGTGGCACGGGCACTGGGAGACTGGCACATGAAGGGACCAAAAGGCTCGGCTTGCCCGTTAAGCGCGGAGCCGGAGTTAAAAGAGGTGACCCTAACCAAAGAAGACGAGTTTCTGATACTTGGGTGTGATGGTTTGTGGGATGTGATGAGCAGCCAATATGCTGTGACAATAGTAAGGAAAGAACTTATGGTTCACAATGATCCTGGAAAATGTTCTAGAGAACTTGTTAGTGAGGCTTTAAAAAGGAATAGCTGCGATAATCTAACGGTGGTCGTCGTTTGCTTCTCGTCGGAGCCGCCACCGAAGATCGAAGTACCGAAATCGGAGAAGCGGAGGACCATATCGGTTGAAGGATTGGATGTTCTCAAAGGTGTTTTGCATCATATTTGAACGTTTGCTGCAAATTATTGATGGAATTGGCATGTGTTTGTCTAATAAATAATGGAGATGGTTTATGTTTTTAGAGTAGGCAAGGGTACATGCGAACAACCTTTCGTAGCATACAACGTTTTATTTGTTTGATTATGGTTGTTGTTTGGTATTTAATTAATTTTAATATCTAATTTTTAAGTTGATTTGTTTGATTTTTAATGTTTATGACAAAAATTACACTAAGTATATATAACTCGAGTTCTATTTATGGAACTTTAACAACTAAAAATCAACCACCTTGAAATAAGCATGGGAAAATAATAAACAGTGGAACAAGCGAATCGGTCACACGAAAACGAGGAAAAAAACCCGCGGATGATACATGAGATTGTGAATGCAGTTTGGACGTCATTTGGAACAATTACAACGATATATGCAATTTAATGCGTCGGACGTGGAAAATAGTAAATAACAATGTGTTTATATGAATAATCTTTGCGCATGAGTGAGCTCTTGAGGGTTCCGGTCATGTTTATGGTCATCTTCTAGCCTTTTATGGTTGATACGTAAGGATAGAGCCAACGGTCGACTATGATTGACACTGAATGAAGAAAAAGGATAGAGCCAACGGTCGACTATGATTGACATTGAATGAAGAAAACCGTTTGTAATGAATTGCCTTGAATCTTAGCTTTGACATTATGATCTTCTGAGTTATTGATCGCATGTGTCTTTATTCCTGCAATAAAACCATATGTAAAGGTCGATGTAAGTTGTTAGTATATCGTCGTTGAAGATAACAATTATGTAGTCGTCGACCAAGGGTTGAAGGTAAATTATCCTCGTCCATGAGTTGAGGGTCCTATTGTTGAAGATACTCACGATCATAGCTGGTATGATCGTTGGTTTTATGAATCTTGGTTACTGATGCTATGGTTGAAGGAAATATCATCTGCGATCGACGATGTGATTTTTTAACTTTTGATTCTTTATTTTGGAAAATCTATTGAAGATGCTCTAAGAGATCTTGAGAAATATTTTTTTTCCTCAAAAAGATTCTCAAAACTGGAAAAAGGAGAGTGTAAAAAATCTTCAAATTTGAAGAACATACAAAAATGATTACAATGATAAAAAAATATTTTTAATATATTTCGACCAAAAAGAAATTTTGAAATTAAATATTTAGAAAGAGAAAATAATATTTTATCAGACAAATACAATATTTTAATAATATAATCGATCTTTTATTCTCTAAAAATGAATTTTGTTGGAGTTTAATGTATTTTTATTTTAGAGATTCTGAAGTTTTATTTTTCATTTCGGAATTTTTTTGAGAAATTAGTTGAAGATGCTATCATCCTGTTTTTATATGGTTTGCAATGTTTTTTTGGAAAATATATAAACCATATGATAAGTTTACAAAAATAATTATGTTAAATTAGAGATTTTAGAAATTCTTTTTGCTCCAACAGTCAGGCAAATTGTATGTTAAAATAAAAAAACAAAAAGAGAGAAGTTTGAGTATATTCAACAACTATGTTATTTTAGAAATTTTTGTAATTTAGGAAAAACTTTACTTTAATAACTATGTTAAATTCTCCTCTAAAATAGAGAAAAAAAAAAGAAAAAAGAATGGAGAAATCTCCATATTTGGAAAAAGAGTGAGAAAATATATATGTAGAACATAATATTGAGAAGATATATATATATATATATTATTTTAATTATTAGAAGCGTACTCGCGCAATGCAGCGAGATACATCGTGATTTTAATATTTCATTTTATTATTTATCTCAGCTGATGTTATAATATGGCTTTATGTGATTTTGAGAAAACGATAGTGTTTTTATTTTTGAATAATATATATGTTTGAAAATATCATAAAAATTTGACAAAAATATATC
>NC_037528.1:17687903-17689397 GCF_001531365.2 Cynara cardunculus var. scolymus | reverse complement strand
GTTTAAGAGTTTTAAGAGTTTTTAAGAGTTTTAGCCAAATGCTTTATAATATAGTATAGATTAAAATGAGATGTTTATCATGTATTTGATTGTGTTTATCTGCAGTTAGTTATACGAATTCAGATATGGGATGAAATCGGATAGGGATGAACGGGTTTAAGAGTTTTAAGAGTTTTAGCCAAATGTTTTATAATATAGTATAGATTTTCATCATTAAGGTTGAATGTGTTATAATTTTAAAAAATAATTGTAATAAAAAATGAATTTATAAAATATTTCAATAATATAATTATTACTGAAATTGCTAAAATAATATAGTTATTAGAGATTTTAATTTTAGATCCTATATTTTTAGAAAAATTGTAGTAGAGTCTTTGAATTATACGTAATCACCTCGTTTCAATATCATTACGACCACAATTATGGGTGTTATAAAACAAAACTGCTCATTATATAATGCAAGTGTTAGAGTTAAATGAACTCATGGTTTCATTAAATACAATAATATATGAGTCCCATTTTCTTGGAGATGTGGCAATTAAACGAAATTAGTTGATGACTTAACTATTAAGTAATAAACAAACGATCATATTTAAAGCATTTATTTAGGATTCTACTTTTACCATATTTATGATTTTAATATGATTTAAATTATTATTTAAAAAATATTTTATTTTTAATACATTTTAAATAAACGTATTTAATTTTCATTGAAAGAATTCATATTTTATTTAAAGTAATATTTTTTTTTTCCAGTTTTTGTCAAAATTAAACGTGATTGATTATTAAATTTTTTTTTCTAATCATATGTGATTTTATGTTTGAAAAACAATGATTTAAATTAAACATTAAAAAAAATAGTGAAAACAGAATTACAGGTGATGTGTAGCAAAACACTTTAAAATGTATAAGATCACATGTACTTCAAAACATAATTTGTAATTTACACATATCACATATAATGTTGTAGATAACTTACATTTTTTCCACCATAATCAATATCACATATGATATATTGACGAAAACTAACCATTTTTCTTTTAAAAAAACAATGTCTATTAATTATGGATGTCACATATGATTTTTAACGAAAATTATAAAAAGTCTTAGAGGGTGTTTGGGATTGCTTATTTGAAACAATTTATGTTTTTCTACAAAAACACTTATCAACTTATTATAAGTTAGAAGGATTTAACTTTTTCAAAAACTTCTATTACCAGTTTGGCACCGGTATAAGTTGTTTATCCAAACACTCAAAAATCCTTATTACCGAAATAAGTCAATAAGTTATTTTTATAAAGAATCAGATACATCCCCTCAAATAAACTATTTCAATAAAAAAAACATATATTTTAAAGTCGCTAGAAATTGGACCATATACAGAGAAAAACGGGACATAATAATCGGGAAAAAATCAGGGAAATTTATAAAAATAACCGGTTTACACAACCCTTTGCCACAAAATAACCACATTTTAGAGGTTTTGCCAAAATA
>NC_037528.1:17687104-17687803 GCF_001531365.2 Cynara cardunculus var. scolymus | reverse complement strand
TTTGACATGAAAATATATTCATTTCTCGGTATATCTAATGCAGTAGGAAGTTGATCGTCGTTTCATTTCCAGATCAAAGAAGACACAGATCTCTTTGTGATTGATGAAGTTGGTAAGATGGAGCTGTTTAGTTCTTTGTTCTTCCCTGCAGTCTTGCGAGTTTTGGAGTCTAACAAACCCTTTCTAGCTACCATCCCGATTCCAAAAGCTGGTCGAGATATTCCTGAAGGTATATTTGCATATACTCGATGCTGCAGTTGTTTTTTGTTTTTCCATATTATGTTCTTTGGTACAGAAAATAGTCTGAATTTGTTGGGTAGATGAACAATAGGGTGGTTTTCTGAAATCACAATCGCTTAGATTCTTGCTTGGATCGTGTATATCACTTTCCTAATCAGATATTTCAACTCTATAGCCTTGGGTTGCATGGAATTCTGAATATGGGATAATTCAAGAAGGAACAATCTAATTTCTTAGGCACATAAATTAGATTACGTTACTGTAGGTTTTGAATATTCCGAACCTTAGATTCGAGCCAAAAAACGAAGGTTATAAGAAGAAAATTAGATAAGACCAAAGATAGTTATAGAAGGTTATAAAACCTCCGTTAGGAACTAACCATCTGTCAAGAACCAAAACGAGTCGGTTCCAACAAGCTGCCGTTAGGAACTAACCATCTGTCAAGAACCAAAACGAGTC
>NC_037528.1:17683355-17684584 GCF_001531365.2 Cynara cardunculus var. scolymus | reverse complement strand
CCGTTAGGAACTAACCATCTGTCAAGAACCAAAACGAGTCGGTTCCAACAAGCTGCCGTTAGGAACTAACCATCTGTCAAGAACCAAAACGAGTCAGTTCCAACAAGCTGCCTTCATACGAAAATATAGTGAACACACATCAGAAAGATGTTTTTCACAACACTTCTTCCATAGACCCCTTGGACCCCTCCAGGGGCGCTGCTCCCTTGACCCCCGCCTTTTGGTTGTACCGGGATCAATCTAGTCTTATACAAGTGTGCGCTCCACACCTCCTAACTTGCATAAAAAACTAAGTAAAGATCCCCTTTAGCTCTCGTATATTTACCCCTTACACCAAATGAAACCGGTGACGCTAAAATCACCAACAGAATTCATGGCACCAATTTACACACTCCTGTGACTTGACTCATAATTTAAAAGAAATGTTTCAAATGAGGAAGAAATCATCCAGGGGAAGTGTTTTTGTGCAGTGGCGAGGTTGAAAAATCGTCCGGGGGTGACTGTGTTTACTCTAACGACAAGCAACAGGGATGCCATGAAAGATCGAATATATACCGAGTTGACAGACAAGTTGGTTTAACCGTTTTTCCCCCCGGTGAACTTATAAAAAATGTAGTCAGTTTGTTTATCATAGAAACCACCTCCCAGATCTGCAAAATGAAATTTGCAGCAGTCTATTTTCATTTGTTCCTTTTTCGGTGTGATTTTGAGATGAGACTGAATATTCTTTTTGTAAGTTTCTCGTTCTCTTATAACTTTTATCATCTGTGTATTGATACGTATTTAAAATGGGCAATATGTTAAACTCAAATTGTATCGGAATGAAACCAACTTTGAGTTAATTTCTATTTGAATAATCAACTTCCAAAACATTTTTTTTTTGTCCAAAAGCAAACCTTGCAAACAATTCAAGATCTGTGAGGGTGTGTTTGGTATGTTGGATAGGACAGGACAAGATAAAATATAACAAAGATCTCTGTCCACGTTTGGCAAGACTTGGAACAGACAAAACCAGAGTGGAATAGACCTGTTCCACCCTTACCCCATGGAACTAGTGGAACAAACTTATATTTTACCGATATAACCTCAAAATAAAACTTAATTCTCTTTTAAAATATTAAATAGGTCTCAATTTTATATTTTATTTATTCTTTAAATTTTATTTATTCTATTTTATGTTTTTTAAAAGTTTATTTTATTGTCCTCAAAATATTATTCTTATACCGTTT
>NC_037528.1:17680304-17683313 GCF_001531365.2 Cynara cardunculus var. scolymus | reverse complement strand
TTAATTTATGTAATTTATTTTGGTGTCATTTTAATTTTTTTACTTTCTAATGATATATTTTGTTATAGAAAATAATTATTTTATTATAATTTAATAAATTACGTAAATTAATCAAAATATATAAACAAACGCTGAACAATTGTTTTGTTATGTCCTGTTCTGTGTTGTCTTATCCAATCTTATTAAACGCTGAACATTTGTTCTGTTATATCCTATTATATGCTGTCCTATCCTGTCTAGACACCAAACGTACCCTAAATGATGATGGTGCTTAGGTAATTCTCATGTGCCATTTGTATTTTACAATCGAGCATTACTAAAATGCCATGTGATGACCATGCTCTCAAGTACCGAAACATTCCAAGTTGGGTTGTTCAGAAAGTCATTTGATTCAATTTACAATCGGTCAATCATGATTGATTGGATTGGATCTATTGCCAAGGAGAGCTGCCGCAAGCCTTTTGCTGACGTGCTGCTGTCAAAGGGTGTGTTTATGTAAGTCCCATAACATTGGCTTACCGATGTCAATTACCCCTCCATCCCAAATAAATGTCCACAATGGAAAATACACACAGTTTTAGAAATGTGTAATTATCACACTTTTTAATTAATTGAAGGACAATTTTTAACCTTAACGATAGAGTGAGTAATGAATTTCTTTATCTCATAATTAATTGTAGAATTGGAAAGTATGCATTTACTTTTGGAAGTTGACACTTCCTCAGGGACAAACTAAAATAGAACTGTGGACACTTATTTTGGAAGGAGGGAGCATTATTATTGACTTTCTTTGTTGATCAGTCTAGTATATTTCATGCAAAACTTGATATATGTGTGTAATTATAACAGTCTGTATCTGTATTGTTCCTTCTTGACTTCATTTGGAGAAATATTTGAAGTCTGATCATTTAATTTTGCAACTCTATTCACATTGAAGTCACGGAAGCTGGTGGATGATGCATCACTAAAAAATTTAATTTTTTTGCTGATCATAAAACGACTGTATGGTTTTGCTACTTTCTTAATCTTGCTAGAATATTAATTTACAAATGGCTACTGTAAATTATTCCAGGATGGAGTTGTTCTCTTTGATTTTCTGCTTCTAGTAACAAGTACTTTTTGACAGGTTTTGAGAATGCCAGTGGTATCTGTACTTCTGAACAAGGTTTGTTCAAATATTATTATTTTTATCATCATTCATGATATCATATGGCCGTATATTTATTAATATTATACCTCATCTATTATTTTTCGTTGATGAAATTTGCAGGATGGTGGCAGTTATAGAGGCGTGAAATTGGTTTCTGGCCAGGAATTAACCAGCCATCAGATGGTAATGGATCCATCGATTACCATAGCATCTCCTCTGGTTAATTCTTCTTCAGAATCTCCCAAAGATGTTTCTAATGTCTTTGATCTTCGAGATGTCAGTGGGAAGTTGGCCCGTGGGATATGCATCGCAAAGAGTTCTTTAAAGCCAGATGTATCAAATTGTCTGGTCATATATCCTCCTAGATGTAAGATCAAACTGTAACAGTATTTCTTAGCTTGTTGAAATTTAGACATGCTATCTGACTCTGGTTTCTCTAGCTCTGTACCCTGATCAGGCTACATCAATCCGGATTCTCCAGCTAGGGAGCAATTTGGCCGTTTGTCCTTCTGGCATGTAAGATTTTTAATTCTTTTTAATTTCTTATTTTTCCCTCCGTCCCAAAATAAGCGTCCATAATTTTATGTTGGTTTGTCCCAAAACAAGTGTCTTACAAAAGTACTTTCCAATAGTACCCTTAATTAGGAGATGGAAAAGTTCATTATTCTCTATTACAAGGGTAAAATTGTCATTTAGTTAATTGTAAAATAATTATAATTTTATGAACCGAAATGATTGAACAATCGATATAGAAACCAAGAGATAAGGATATTGTAAGATGCTTCGATCAACATGGAAAGCGAAGAACAAACTAGCATTCGAGGGGCTAGGACTCTCCCATATAGAACTCACTAATTTTCTGCATGCTTCACACTCCCTACAGCCTCCCTATTTAAACTAAAATTATTCTATGCACCCAAATTACCCTTATAACTACTCTAGAATATTCTTAGGAATAGGCTTGGGTCACTAACTATATGCCGTTTTCATTATGGCATTTATTTTGAGGGCGGAGGGAGTAAATGATTTTTTTTTGAAGTATATAATATTTATATACGGCAAATAACAAATAAACTCACACACCCTCCTCACCTTTGATGAGGTTTGACCCCTGACCTCCCCGGGGGCCAAAGACTCGCATACCGAAGGCCAAAGGCCCTTTGGTGAGGGAGTAAATGTTATTGTATAGTTATTGCTATAATCAACTGATGGAAGACCATTTATACTTCAGGTTTGTTTTCTACGTTTCAGTTGTATGTGATGATGCTCTTGAAGGAAAAAGGTCTCTGCATGCGGCTATTGATGGTCTTTTCTCAATACACTCCTCGGGCGCAACTGACACCAGTTCCACTGTTCAAACCGACACTACAGAAGCGAAACCTTCTTTGCTTTGGAGTGCACTGTTTATACAGGATCTGATTGAGGTATGCTTTCTTGTTGATCACTTTATCCTTGTTCCTCTTGTCGTCAAATTTTTTTCTCTGATATTTTCTTTGGTATCAAGTTTTGGAGCCACACTTRCATCTTTATGTTATGCAGTTCATTAATAGGCTGTGACGGCCATATATTTCTGTTGGTTTATCTTTTGATGTTTTTCGTAAATCGGGTGCCTCCTTTGATCTTAGGGTTCGATGGGACCTGTGGTTGCGACCCCTACTCCAGATGGAAATCTGAACTACAACGATGTTCTAGGTGCAACTTCAAAGGTATYTTCAGTATCCAATCAAAGCATGTTTCATTTTCAAAAATTAGAAAATTAAGATTATAAAAGTTTGAAATTGTTGTATTGGTTTGGATCAGAAACCTATATGGCTATATCCATCTTGATCATTATAACTAAGTTGCATCTTGAAGAATGG
>NC_037528.1:17677984-17679183 GCF_001531365.2 Cynara cardunculus var. scolymus | reverse complement strand
ATACTATATTATAAAGCATTTACACCATATTTTTATTTTATTTTTATAAATTTAAGTTTATTATTCGTCACTACATGTTCACATTTTTTAATTTTAGCTCTTAAAAACAAACTTGGATAATAGACATTTTTTTGTTGCCTACTCACWCGAACCCATATCCTTCACTGATATAAACTAACTGCTCCACCGTTCTTGGAGGCCCGTTTTGAGCATCGATTTACAGTTGGATAATTTGGTTACCGTCGCCATCAAGAAGCGATTCGAGAAAATGATKGTTGAGCACTCGGATAATGGTAGGCGACATTTCYTAAATTTGATGTTTTTCTCTCCTCTGTTACTCCCGAGTCCCTACCCTCCGGCGTAGCAACCCCCATCGGAGTCAGCCTCTACCTTGGGCGTAACAGGCGCGTCTTCATTCTAGCTTTTTTCGGCACTGGGGATCCTAATTTGTTCCCGAGTACCAAACCTTGTACTTCCGCAAATTTGTTTTTTGTTAGCCATATAAGTTTGTATCCTGAAGATGGGATTCGAGAAAGAATCGAAAAGGTTTAGGTGGAGTTGATCGACGATTATTTAAAGATAAAAAAATAACCAATATATCCTGAATTAACGGAAAAACCAACGGTTACTGGATGGAGAGACAATATTAACAAACATCAAGAATAAAAACCGATTAAATGAAGTATAGGGACGGGATTCGTTAAAGTAGACAAAAATTAGGGACAAAAATGGAAGTTTACTCAAAAATAAATTTTGTTGAAAAAACTATGTACCGCTGCCAGGACTTGAACCTGGGACTCCCTTTTTAGGTGGAGGCGATTGATTTAGAAGATCTGTTCGATGTGCAACAGCGGAACTTCTGTCTTTCATCTCGCATTTATTTTATTTATCCTCTATAAAACATAAAGGAAATAACACCCTCTTCTCCGTGTAGCATAAATATTGATACATCATGCAACATTCAGGGTCGTTTATCTGGTAAAAGGTACGATAAATTCGATAGTTTAGCGATGGCAGCTCCAGCAAAATGCTTTCTGGTGACTGGCTCCCCTGTAAGTTTCCATATATTCATTTTGAATCCCACGTTCCTTTGAATCGAATCAAAGCTGAAGTTGAATCTGGTTTTCACTCCTCAGGGCGTCGGTAAAACCACTCTAATTGCTAGGGTTTTGGAGACACTCAGAATTTCCAACCCCAAT
>NC_037528.1:17658618-17676269 GCF_001531365.2 Cynara cardunculus var. scolymus | reverse complement strand
TATGGTCAAATGGATGAATTCCACCTCAAAAACTGATTTGCCAAATGTCTAAGTGAGAACTTATAAATACCACAAACTCATTAGCAACTGCTTTTTAATATGTTTGACACTTTGACATGAAAATATATTCATTTCTCGGTATATCTAATGCAGTAGGAAGTTGATCGTCGTTTCATTTCCAGATCAAAGAAGACACAGATCTCTTCGTGATTGATGAAGTTGGTAAGATGGAGCTGTTTAGTTCTTTGTTCTTCCCCGCAGTCTTGCGAGTTTTGGAGTCTAACAAACCCTTTCTAGCTACCATCCCGATTCCAAAAGCTGGTCGAGATATTCCTGCAGGTATATTGGCAGTTGTTTTTTGTTTTTCCTTTTATTTTCTTTGGTACAAGAAAATAGTCTGAATTCATAGCACCAACTTACACACTCCTGTGACTTGACTCATAATTTAAAAGAAATGTTTCAAATGAGGAAGAAATCATCCAGGGGCAGTGTTTTTGTGCAGTGGCGAGGTTGAAAAATCATCCAGGGGCGGCTGTGTTTACTCTAACGACGAGCAACAGAGATGCCATGAAAGATCGAATATATACCGAGTTGACAGACAAGTTGGTTTAACCGTTTTTTTCCCCAGACAACTATGCTCCTATGAATCCCGGTGAACTTATAAAAAGTGTATTCAGTTTGTTTATCATAGAAACCACCTCCCAGATCTGCAAAATGAAATTTGCAGCAGTCTATTGTTAGGTCAAATTGTATCCAAACGAAACCAACTTTTGGTTAATTTTTATTGAATAACGAACTTTCAAAACATTTGTTTTTTTGTCCAAAAGCAAACCTTGCAAACAATTTAAGATCTGTAAGGCTGTTTTTGGTAGGTCAGGATAAAATAGAATAAGAGATCTTTGTTCCACGTTTAGCAAGATTTGGAACAGTCAAAAATAGAGTGGAACAGGCCTGTTCCATCCCTATCACATGGAACAAACTTATATTTTACCAATATGACCTCAAAAAAAAAACTTAATTTTCTTTTAAAACATCAAATAAGTCTCAACTTTACATTTGATTCATTCTTTAAATTTTATTTATTGTATTTTATGTTTTTTTTAAATTTCATTTTATTGTTCTTAAAATATTGTTTTTATACAGGTTTTATATTTTTATTAATTTATGTAATTTATTATATAATAATAAGTAATGCTATAAAAGGGACAAAATAAATATTAGAAATTACATAAACTTTTTATTTTGGTGTCATTTTAATTTTTTTGAAAAAAACTTTCTAATAATATATTTTGTTATAAAAAATAATTATTTTATTATAATTTAATAAATTACATAAATTAATCAAAAAATGTCATTAAAGGTAAACTGGTCCTTTAATTATTCAGTTTTGTCTTATCAAATGTTGAATAGTTGTTCTGTCATGTCTTGTCGTATGCTGTCCTATCATGTCTGGACACCAAACATACCCTAAATGATGACGAGGCTTGGGTAATTCTGAGGTGCCATATGTATTTTACAATCAAGCATTACTAAAATGCCATGTGATGACCATGCTCTCAAGTATCGAAACATTTCAAGTTGGGTTCAGAAAGTCATCCGATCCAATTTACAACCGATCGATCATGATTGAATATCCAATTACGATTGGATTGGATCTAAAATTTCAACATTCAAATTGGATTGATCGGTTCTTAAATGACAGTCTAGAATCCAATAAAACCGAACCGATCAAATCTAACTATCATCCAATAAAACCGAACCGATCAAATCTAACTATCATCCAATTATCATCAAAACTATCATCCAATTAATAAACATATATACTAAATAATATTTTACGATATTGTTTTTAATTTATCTTCTTACGTAATGTTCTTTAAGAAATTAGGAAAATATATGAAAGTTTGGTTGAAATGGTGGATTAATTGGTTGAAAATTGAATCAAAATATTGGATGGATCCAATCTGATATAGTAATATCTAATAGATAGAACCATTCGATTACATCATCCATCGGATGTCCAATGAATTATTGTATCGGTTCAGATGACAAAATCCAATATTCAATGGATGATCGGATTATATCCATCTAAATCCATTAGATTTGAATCGAGATTCCCAAAAACATTTGCATTTGCCTGTATACGCCTAAACGGATAAGCAAACATAAATATATAATATTTGATTGGATCAAACAAAATATTTATTAAAATAATTTATGTAACATAATTGTTAAAATAAGTTTATTTTAAATACATATTTCATTAAAAAAGTTGATAAATGTTAAGTTTATTTTAAGTAAAATGGGAAGGAGATAATGCCGACTTAATCTCAAATTAAAGAGTTTAACCAAAGTAAACAAGGATAAGTTAGTGATCCGATGAATCTCTAGTTTGAGCACTCAAGCGTGTTCTTAGTATACGACAAAGTTCCCAAAACATACAAATATGATGATTCACCTACTAAATATGCATCCCACACAAAGTAAAGAGATAAGAGTTAAAAGACAACAGACGGATTTACGTGAAAACCAAATCGGGAGAAAACCACGGGTCAAGGAGACCACCGAGAGAAATCTACTAGTGTAAAATGAAGATTACAATGTTCTAGAAGGAGTAGAATCACAACTATGGTGAATGTGTGTATTTGGAGATAGAAATGATAAAGTGGGTGATATGTTTTTGAGAATTTATCCTATCAGATCTGTTTTGAGAAAACACTCAAAAGAGATAAATGGAATGTAAGCTTGAAGAATTAAAAACGATGAAAGTTGTAGTTGGCAAAGATGAGTCTTCCAAGTAAAGATGACCAGATTTTCGTGGTCCAAGAAATGTGATTTCAAAAAGGGACAGAATCCCTTAAAATAGAGAAAAGAAAATCTGCTCAAAAGTAACTTTTTGAAAAGCCGTGAACAGTGTTCTCCCCAAAAACCTGTTGCCTCTAAAAAGCATGTTTTACGAGGCCACGAAGAGAATAAACTGTGTGCTCGTATCCACGCCCAAATTTAGTAGACTATCCGAAAAACCCATAAGATATTGAGTCACCAATTAACAATGCGATCATATACACACAATGAGGCTTTTAACCGGAATACATAATGTAGTTATCGTTTTCTCCAAAAATTACATGTCAAATGGTACCAACAAAAAGGAAAACAATGTGATCTCTATACACCTTCACCTCCAATATATAATTCAACCAAAAATCTTTTATTTCTGACTCTACATATATGACGATCATGAGGTTCGACGATCATGAGGTTCGCCGATCATTTTCAGCAGTTCGCAGCACCTCTTTTGCCATCGAAGAGAATGTCTGTGCGTTGTCTTGCATTTCTGCTGTCTTCAAGTTGATTCCCTGCCCAAATCACAATATTTCGATCAGGATCAGCATCTGCTTTGACTTTTAAGAGTCAGATAAGTTGGTTCTTGAGAATCGTTGGCCGAATGAAGTAACAAAATATTTCTTGCTTTAAATTATTAGCATCAATGTGAATTTGATTTTCTTAAAATCAAAAGTTGACACTAATATATACATTTTTTCTTATAAACTACCTTTAGTTTTCTTATGTTCTCACTCAGCTTGTTTTGTGCCATTTTAGCTGCACTTGTGTCCTGCAATGTCAACACAAAAGAATCAATATGTATACAATTTTTATATGCAACTAACGTAGTTCTTAACTTTATACATCACTTTACGACTTTCCAACATTCAGCAAGTCAAAGCCTACAAGTTGGATTGACCCAACCAGATAATAAAGCATCGTCCAAAAGTCTTGAATTTGAAATACGATAATCAGCAGGATGTTTTCTTTCTTTGTCCAAGGTTTCATGAGGTATTGGGGAGAGAGGTTAGTTACAGATGAAGGCGGGTTTGTAGACAAACCAAACGAACCAGTATATCCCATACAGAGCTATGGTGTGGGGATGGTTGGATGTATGCAGATAGTGTAATGTAATGTGCACATATGGAAAAGTACGGTGAGAGCAAAGAAAAGACCATAGAATCTAAGGAGAATGGATACTTACGCCAGTCAAGCTAAATCCATATTTTTTCTTGATTTGGTCTACAGAACCAGTCTTCTCATCTCGTGGCTCTTCCTTTGTTTGCACTTTCTCCTTTTTGACGTTCATCTCTTTCAATTTACCTAGATCAATCATTTACATCAAGATCCTAACTGACAAAAACGGATAAAAGATGATGATTGTGGATGGCGTTTAAGATAAGTTGACCGGACCTTTGAATGCTTGAAATTTGCTTGTAAGCTTTTGTTTGTTAAGCGCTGCCATCATGGTATTTCCTTTTGGTTTCACTTCTGGATCGTCAATGTCAATATCGTCTAGAAGCAAATATGTAAAGATGTAGAATGTTGTTTAATAGCTAAACCATCATTCTTATTACGAATGACATTGGAACAAAAAACCATCAGGTCTAACGAATGTGGGATGATAATGTGCCAAATGAAAAAGTCGAGGAATGTACAAAGGTCAAACCTATATCCAGTTCAACATCATCTTCATCTGTTGGGAGATTTTCTCGGGTTTCACTCTCCATTGGGAAGTTAGTAACGGAAAATAATGTTGACAGTTCTTCAAAGCTTTCTCTAGCAGACTCTGGTTCTGTTTCTGGCTCATTCTTTGGTTTGCTTCCTTTAATCATAGAACTAAAGATTCCCTGTTGCATATGATAGGTAGAAATATCAGTATCATACTAATCAGACAAATTTGGAGCTTTAAGAGTTTATATTTCCACTGATAACCTTTTTTTTCTCTTTGTGGATGACATGCTCTGATTGAATCCCTTGAGGAACTATTAGATCCCTGTTATAAACTTGGGTTGCTGAGTCTAGATGCCTAAGAGAAATGAAAGCATTGCCATGAAAGGATGAGAAATGAGTATGGTTTATTACTCTTCCATAGTTGTATTCGAGATTGTAGACAACGAGATATAAGGAACCGATTCATCTCCATGTGATTTTATTTATTACCTGAAGATTTCCCTTTGATGTAAAACTGAAACCATAACAACTTCCCGATCACCATTCACCTGTATTTGAGAAATTCTGATATGCATTAAATCTGACACGATTTTCATGCTATTTTATACAGGTAGATGGCTGGTATTTCTAAAATCAAAAGGGTATTACCATGATGAGATCACCATTTTGTGAAGCACAAATTGAATTATCAGGTAGGGAATTTGGTTTTGAAGTTGAAAATGCAAGACCTCTTATTGATGTTGCCTTCAAAAGGGATAATTCTGGCAGGGATCTGAAATTGCAGTTATATAGGCAATTAAGTTCTAGCACAAATGTTTTAGTTTAACCATTCTGTGGCATTTGGAGAAATGGAGCTAGATCTGAATTTCACATTTTCTTTGGTGACTAAATTTCTTGGGAGATGATTTTGTTGCATACTAAATGTTGAACAATCCTCAAAATAACTTGCACCATTTCTCCCTATCCCCAGCCTAAAAATAAATGAAAATAAGTCTCTTCCCTTTAGGCAAAATCATCGTCTTTAGACGAATTAAGATCTATTCACCAACACTTGCTTTTTATTTTGGAATAAATCATAATCTGAACGTGAAGAAAAGATCACCTGATTTCAATTTTTCCATTAGTAAAAACAAGTACAAGGCCCGTATCAGAAAATGTTGAAGCCCAGCAACAAATTGAGGAAGTGAATTTCTTTTTGTAGCAAACCTTCTTCACACCCTGAAAGAAAGTAAACCGGTGGTACGACATATATTTACAAATGAGTATTACTGATGTCAATAAAGTAAATTACTTCTAACCTGAACCACATGTGGAAGTGAATAGACGTAAGCAGCTTTCTCAGAGCATAGTAGCAATAAGTCTTTTACTATGCCATCATCAAAGGAATTGCCTTTGTGCAAGTCTACACGTCTAGATGCATTAGATCCCCTGCCAGATGCACCCTGCTCATCTGCATAGTATATATCGGTTATATTTCCGTATGCCACATTTGTAACCTTTAGGAGGATAAAGCTTTACAGAAGAAGGCCTTTTGTCCAATGGTACCAATAAAAGGAATTCAATAATATAAACCTCAAAATAGAAAGTGTGATTTACTACCCAACATTTGGATGAACAAAGCTTTAGAAGGTTTTTTGGGATGGACTGATCCAGTGTTGAGTATATTTCCTGTTTCACTCTCAAGTGCCCAAGCCGACGAATCCTTTGTTGCCGCCACTAGGACACTCTTCTCAAAGCCATGCAAGCTACACATCCCAAATTGCAGAGAGATGACAGCCGTAGACAGCTCACTTGCTATATGTCTCTCATATAGTAAAGTTGGTCCTCCCATATCAATTACTGAAACCTGCATCAGTAGTTTTACAATATAATGGCTCTCAGAATTCCTCATGGCTTTAGTAGAAAACTGCAAATACACCCTGAGTAGTGCCCTACTAACAAAGAAAATAACTATAATTGTATGATAGTGATCAGTCAACATTATAAAGGCTTGGCCAAGTTGTCGGACGTTAAAAGTGTTGGTTGAGTTGGATATCAGATGATGGACCCTCTAATTAAATACCATATTAGGTGAACATGCATTTCACTTTGGGATATTCACTAGCACATTCCTGAGCAAGTTGATGAGTATCAAGCATTGCCACAACTCTCAGGCTTGCATGTTCATTAAGCATTGTTCAGATACAACACTCTTGTCTCTAATTCTTCTCACAAACCACTTTATGATCTGACCCAATCTGAGCTAAAATGTTCAATCTAATCAGGAGATTTAGTGTTGATTAACGAAGGGACCCAAGTTGGGAACCAGACACTAATCCTAAGTTCAGTTACCCACTGTGGTTTAGCCCAGTCCCCCTTTTGGCTCATGTATTGTAACATTCGATATCAACTCACTTCTGGAAATTGGGTGAGCTGTTCATTCTTTTGGCTGATTGGAAGAGTGGATCAATTTGTTAGGGGTTAGGGTTTTCTTTCCTGCAAGTTTTCTGATGTCCATATTTCTCATTACTCTCCCAATGGTTTTACACCACAAGGGTTTCCATGTAATTCTATGTTCAGTTGTCTATTAATTTTTGTTGGATTTACGAGATTGTTATAACACTTTCTAACCCAATCTCTAACCCCTAGAAGACTGACAAATGAAACAGAATGACTACTTTCTTTATGTAACTAAAGATTGAGAATGTAAAGCCTATTAAATTTAAGGGATGGTATGCATCCCATTAAAGTAAGCTCATGAGTGAAAGTAGTCCGATAAACTATAACTTTGGAAGGAGTAAAAGTTGGAATGGAAGAAAAGAACAAAAGGAAAAACGATATCTTACATATCCTTGATCCGACCCAACAGCAATATGCTTAGAGTCATGGCTTGTACTTATTGAAAGCACTGCTCCATTAACCTTCACAAGTTTAACATTTTGAATGATGTTGCTTCCTTTCTTTGAACTTCCTGGTATCAGTAGTCACATTTTAGAAAGACATAACATCATCAGTGCAGAATGCCATAAAGCATTCAGATAGTTCCGAATTTCATTTAATAGCTAAGGATGGTGGATGCGGATTTGCTGAAGACAAGAAAGAAATGTAACCTCTTACTATTCCTATAACTAACTATAGTTAAAACGAGATGTAGGCACTACATGCATACATTATGTAGTCATCTATAATTGGTATTTGTGTGGAATATGCTTGGATGAAGCACAAGTAGGAACATTTGTATCCAGCTATCCATATTCGAGCTGCCAATATAAAGTCAGTACCTTGTAAGGACAAAAAACCGCTCTCTGTGGAATATGGCTCAGGCTTAAATTTGAAAATTCTAACCTGCAGCATAACACATCATACTTTAAACCATGCAATTCAAACAGAAATGTAGCATACTCCTACCATCTGACAAGAGATACACTTACTGTTCCATTTTGATCTCCAGATATGAGAAGTCGTGCTTCCATATCATAACATAACGCAGTCAGGGGTACAGTACTTACAGACTGATCATCCTCACTCTGCATAGTTGGAAGTGAGTAGGATAAAAACAATAGAAAACAAAACCAAAGAGGATAAAGATGATTTTCATGTACAATCCAAATGCTGCAGGATGCTGTTAGAATGCGGCAATACAAAAAGTTAGTTTCTTTTATCTACCATCTGTTGTATTTTAGTACAAATCATTTCATGAATGATGGTTCACTTGCTTTCTTCAAGGAAAATACAAGTTAAATATATGAAATAACAAGGAAAGGGTCTCTGCGGATAAGTTCGATACAAAGAGGAATGGTGATTAATTGAAATCTTCACTTCTTTCAAGAAAAAAGACACAACCATGCAATACATATAGTTTCAAAAGTTACCTGTTGATTAAATGATACAATTGGAAGAAGAAGTGGAGATGATGCATCCCAAAAGTTTATGGCTCCATTGCTGTGTCCTGTTATATATATGTTTTTAAAATTTGAAAAACTGCTAAAAGTGGTTGATGGAGATCCATCTTTTTGCTTAGCCTCAAATGAAAAAAGCGAAGGGATCTTTTTTGACAGCAATATGTACTCCTGTGAAAACCAAACAGTATATAAATATCTGATAACTGCTGAGAATGACGATACATATATGATTTTCTGTTTGCTTCTTTTATAAGAAAATGGTTTTGCAGATAAATAAAGGCAGTTGATGAATATGAAAACTTCATATTACCTCATCAGCAGAAGACAACAAGCATGGATTGTCAGTGATGAACTTCGCTACAGTGATGCTTGGGTCAGCATATGGTAGTCTCACCTTTACCTCTTTTGGAAGTGATGGTGGCGACCTAGATTGGGCCTGAATTAGGTATTTTTCAATTGAAAAATCATCATACACATAAACATGGCCTGACTTGCCAAGCACAAGAAAGCAATCTTCTTTATGTTTGCTCTGTTCACTATAGGACGAAACAATCTCCATGTCAACACATGGCTCAGGGGAAGCAATTCCCAGTTTATTAGTGCGAGATTCAATCTGTTCGTTTATTATAATAACCTGTCACACAGGATCAAGCAATTTTATCAGCAAAAATGAAGTTCTTAAACCCCAACTAACCCAAAACAAAGGTTCTTAAACTGACGTATTCTGGAAACTGACTCAGCAACCCACATCACTATATTGCAAAAATGGAAAAAGAAAACAAACAGCAATTATCACCCCACATATCTACTAGTTTATGGTTTTATCCTTTATGTGCACACTCAACTTGGAATTTTCCAAAGGAAGATCTGTCACATGATATCAACTTCACAGATATTTGCCACATTGTTTGAACCAAAATATCCACGAACATATGGTTATATACTGTGCCATAAGGCTATGAATCAGTTTGTCCTCTTTGCCCCAATGACATAAGTAGAATGAAAGTCAATCAACATAGAAGCAATCGTGCATTAGTACCTGTAACAAGTTTGCAGATGAAAAGTCGGCAGAGCCTAGAACATATAGTCGACTTGCTTTCCCGTCAGCATAAGCCCATTTCAATCTGGCTATAGGGACTTTGTCTAGCTTATACCCAAGATTTAGTTTGAATAGAGGAGCACTTTGGGCGCCACCTAATTCCTTATCAGTTGCAAGTTCAGTTTTTGAGTCTATGGTGTGTGGAATACTCCAGATTAGAAGTTCTCCATTGCTGTATCCAATTACTACTTTGCTTCCAAAGGGACAAACCCAGCATGCAGCTGTCACTTTTTTAGTGTCATGATTTAGTGAGTGCATCAAAGTTCCTCCAGTTGTAAAGATGGCTTTGCTATCTTGAATTGCCCATAATGTAACAGATCCATCTATATAAATTATAAGTATCCTGCATTGAGAAATGACACATAATATAAGGTTTGAATGATTCTAAGGGAACGAAAGTGTACAAATTGCAGTGCAACAATACAACTTTTAAGTGACTGTACAGCATATGTTCACATGCTATTCAGTTTTTACTAACCAAAAATAATAGATGAAATGTAAAGGAACTGTTAACAGAAACCAATTAACCAAATGCCCCAGCAAATACTCCTGTGTGGGACCAGTAAGCAAAGCAAAGTGTAGGCAGCTTTCCGTAAACTAGAGTATGACCCCAGAGATTCAAGATTGGGAGCCCCACTATCTGTTTCTTGAGGTTATGTTTAGAAGGAAAACTTATAACGGAAATCACCTCTTACTTTCAGCGCCTGGTTGAGGCAGTATATACATAACAGCAGCATCACTGAGATCCTCCCTTGAATTACCTAAAAAGGTTAACTGCTCAATGAAGGAATTAAATTCATAAAATAAGACCTGACTAGACACTAGAAAAACACATATTTCAACACATTTTCCAATTTTATCCACGTGATTTTAGCACATTATTATCAATATCTATTAGTTGATACTTGATATTCTTTCAATTTGTCTGAGTTATTGACTTACATCATGGAATATGGAAGAGAAAATCAAAGTTACTCAACATCGGCAATAACAATATGGATTTAAAAAATCATCATCATGTCAATTGCCAGTTGATGCGCATCATTTTTGCAAGCAGATAATTCATTGAAGGCATGGTTAATTTACAAGTAAACGGCATATGAAGCTGGATGAAAAAATGACATTAAAAATGCTGATATTCACAGTTTCTTAAAGAACTTGATCGACTTAAAATTACAGTTGCAAACACATCAATCATTAATTACCAAGAAAAAAACTGTTAATACAACATCAGTCTAATCTTCTTTTTCTACACAAAAGATGTATAAAACTTGATATTTGTCCAACTGTGAATTATTTAGGAGAATTATGTATACTCGTTTTTAATAAATGGACCATGTTTAGTTAAAAGAAGCCTGCATACATATTTTTACACCATTGATGTACAGAAATTGATTCAATTATTAAGTACTGATTTTACCAGTCCTTACTGAACACCAGATTGAAGGCCTATGCTGCAATATATGGTGGTGCATGCCAAAATCCATATGCTTACTCCTAATAATCTACTGTGGTGAGGTAACAGCAAAACCCGATGAAGTACAGATATAAAAAAATATGCATCCTCACAAAAAGCAAGCATCATGAAGAGAAAAAATTATTATTAATGAAGCTGAACTGAAATTCAGAGACTCTCAGACTAACAATGAAAATTTAAAAAAGATGCACTACCCTCTACCATGTAGGCCTTGTGACTAAGCTATTAATACTAATGCCCACCATTTGTTTTGCACAACAAGGGCAATAAGGTTACAGTAATTGACAGGGGAGCTGGATTATGAATTTTAAAATCATGTCTGAACATTGGGAAACTACAGATCGATTTTTACAAATTAAAAGTGTGGAAATGGGTGCATATGCAGTTAAATAATATGTGAAGCAAGATGAAGAAAACTATGAATGCCGATGAAGACAACATAAAAATGAAGCTATTACCATCAATGAATAAATGTTCATGACCAAAGGCTCCTGTATAATTTATCATATCATTATGATGGCTGAAAGTAAAAGAACATATTTGCAAGTACTTCAAGATAAAGCTCGGCAACAGAAACAAAAGAAATAGTAGGCCATAAAAAATTCAAAGGGAAAATTACGAAAGGAAGTGAAGCTAAGCACAATGATGAAAACAGAAACTTCAATCATAGTATGTGTGTGAGACCCTGGTCACACTTGAATTTTGGAGTTGAAGGCAAGGCCATTGTGAGAACTGTAGTTGTTCCGAAAAACTTATAGTACAATCGCTAAACACCCCTATGTATTGTGACCACTGCAGTTGTTCTATGTAAACAAGAAGTGCATGTAGTAAGATTTCATTCTTGCAAAAAAAAGGTGGCTCACCATGAGATGCTGAAAAAGGAATTCGGTATTTCATTTGTAATATATTACATGGTTCCTTGTCAAACTTCAGAACCGAAACATTACCAAATGAGTCTCCAACATACCTGTTGAGGACATAAACACTGTAACCCAAAAAAACTTGTAGTTGTACAATTGCTAACACCCTTATGAATTGAGAAACACTTACATGTAAAAGGTACGTTGGAGGACGGTAAACGATGTAATTTCATCCTTATATATATGCACATGAACTAACGACTTCATGTCTATGTCCCAAACCTATGTATATACAATAGCAGGTATGATCTCACATTACTTGATGATTTAGCATATCAGCGAGAAGTATGCCTCCGTTAATGGAAACTATCAGTCAAAAATGAGAGGGGGTTGAATTGCATTGATTTAGACCCAAGGGGCTTACCTCAATATGATCTTTTGCATTAATGTTTATAAGAAACTGTTGGTTATGAATGAACTGGAAGAAAGAGGACAACAGTAAAATTAGATTACAAGAAGTCAGTAAATAAATCCTCATCACGAATCTTATGAGCTGATGCAAAGAGCATCATGGTAAGTTACAAGGAAATCTAGAAGACGACATACCTGCAAAAATTTACTTGGTACTGCCTCGGGAGATTCCATTACAGCTTGAGTGTTATCTTGTCCAAATAACTTAATACGACCATCTCTAAATTGTAATCAAAAAATCCATCAGACATTGGATGAATGGTAAGAACAGTCAATGTACAAGTCCATTGGTACTTTGATAGTGTTTATTTCTTGAAGTATACTTCTATAAAAGACCAAGGAAGCCAAATGTATAAGCAACACTATCCTCTTTGGAGAACATGAAATACCAAGGAATGACACTCGATTATCAGATGCAAGATCTGCCATCACATAGTTGTGCTAAAGTAGCAAAACTGGTCTAGTGATTTCTATATTTTTAGTAAAAGTTTATTTAACAAAAATAAATTGATTCATAACCCCTCAAGTTTGAGATTAAATACTTAATGAGACTAATGGAAAGTTGTCTTTTCCTTCAATATTTAATGGATTTATCATATATGTGAAACATCATAAACAAGCATGTCTTTCCGTAGAAAATCTAAGACAAAAGTCATATCATTTTAAGGAAATCCATTGGATTTATCTTTTCCTAAAGGCACCACAACCTATATAAATAAGGCATCAGAGTTCCCATTTTGGTATTGATTTTCAATCGGGTTCAATCTTACAAATAGGCATACGAGTGGAACACGAGACAAGCACAACAGAATACTTTCATCTGCATAAGAGAGTTTGGCTTTAGTTTGGTTCGCCTGATGATTAATTAGTGTACTTCCTTTAAGTATTCATAGAACCCTTATATCTTGGGAGGTTATTCACATCAAGCCGAAAAGCATCTGCTGGGGGTGAATAAAAGCCTTAAAGACATCATTCCAACAAAGGCCTTGGATCTTTACCATAAAGAACATAGGCCTTGGTTCAAGCTTTATATGATATTTATTTTCTTGCATGCATTATAGGTGTTGAATCATTTCTACTAATTTTTGTGTTACTTTTGTTTGTCTTTAAATTAAACTTAATAAACCACAAATAGATACTTCCCACCTATTATGCCAACATGAACAAGACCCGCACACCATAAGTGGCAAGAAGAGCTACAGTATTCGAAATTAAGGGTAACAGAAGCTTACATGGTCGACA
Organism: Cynara cardunculus var. scolymus; assembly: GCF_001531365.2. Lineage (NCBI taxonomy): Eukaryota > Viridiplantae > Streptophyta > Magnoliopsida > Asterales > Asteraceae > Cynara > Cynara cardunculus. Next base: position 17,662,742 of record NC_037528.1, on the reverse strand, counting down.
GAGCAAGAATCTTCTGAATAGGATCATGAGCCAACAATATGCATTCAGACGGAAGGCCATAATGGAAAATGGGACGTGGATTTACTTCGTCAGACTTTAAACCATCTGAATTTCCTCCAGGCTGCAGTACAAGCATTGATAGTGGTGATTATGAGTTAAGCCAGCACCAAGGAGTTTTCTAACAGCCAAAATTAGAGTTATAGCCATTATTTAGTTTTGTTTTCTTCTCATCAGGGAAGAAGTGCTAAGATTGCATGGCCACAGGCTTAAGAGTCTATTAAGGTCCGGTCAATATCAAACCAATTGGATTCAAACTCTGATCTAACAGCTGGAACTAATCATCCATTAGAACTTCGAATAGACATTTGTACAAACCATCATTTGGCAACCATTTGATTTATCTTTCTGGATGGTGCCAGTCAAGTTAGATGAGAACTAACAAAACTTTCTGCTGTTCTGCACTAGGAAATGCAACAGTATGTGAACTTGATACAAGAAAATTACATTGATTATTCGTTGCTTAAACACTAATTATTATAGATTTCATCTTATACAACCAGACTTTATAATAAGACTTGTCACCCCAAAATGAATGAGCATTTTACTTCGAAATTACAAAAACAAGAAAACTGCATCCGCTTAGGAAGAGTGCACACTAGATCTGATACTTAGAATTCCTTTCAGTTACAACCCAGTTTATGACCTTATCATATATTGATCATTTGAAAGTTTCTTATTGTTATCCGGAAAACAAATAAAGCCGAGAAAAGGATGACCCTGTAAAAGTTTTCTGGTTACATCACGGTGACCTTTTCTTATTCCCCGGTCACGGATTAAAATGGATGACCAGTGGTTGGCCCGTAAAGGAACCCAATTAATTATGTTTTGGTCGTTGAGTGGGGAGGGTCCTGATATTATAGCTTCATGTGAACCAAACAGACATATAAAGCAAAAAGGCTTTCTGAGTTCTCTGTATCTTAATTTGCAAAAAAGTTTTAACTCTTTTTTTGCAGATTTTTCTTTAGTATAGTCCTTAATAGATCAGAAAATATCAAAACCTGAAAATTATATAAAGAACATCAACATTAGCATTTAGCAGCCATCATGCTATCACCATGTAAAGTATGTGAATGCTTCTGCTTTTATAATATTATGATACTATAATATGAAGAAAACATGGGAGGTGATGATGATTCATCATTCAGATAACTTGGATTGTCATTAAATAAACCAGTCTCCAGTTAAGGTTGATGTACAATTTGTGTGGGTCTAGCAGACCGGATCTGATGGACTAATTGGATCCAAGACAAGAAATCACAGTACCAAATAATAATAACAAAAGTATTGATGTGGCTGTTAATATCTTGACACGTGGGGAGCTAAATTATTGGCGAGAGATAAAATAAAATATCCAATAGGAAAAATCACTTTTCCTATTTGTGGATCAGGTGAGGATTAAGCGGAGATAACAAATGCTTTTTTCTTTCAAAAAGATTAAAAATAAAAGGAAAAGACTTATGCTTTGACTCTTTTGGTCATAAGGTGGCTATTTATATTATTACGGGATGGAGACAACCTTAAAGGAAGGTAAGTAAAATCATTTTGGCAACAAATTATATATTCTTGCTCTTTGAAACAAATTCTTACCAAATGCGTTGACATTTTCCCCTTCTATGGTTATTCTTTTTCACATTACTTGTTTTGTAAAATTCCAATATTTACGAAATTTTCTATCTTTAGAAATCCAGTTTTCCGAAATTCAAATGCTTATATAAAATTTTGGCATAAATGTTTTTATTATTATTTGCAAAACTATATAAATAAATATATATATATATATATCCCCAAAATATTTGAAAATTTATTGAATAGGGATTTCGCGTCAATGCAGCACCTTAATATTTATCCCGTAAAATGTGTCGTTATTTACTCGTCAATTACATGTTATAACCTCATGTCCTCATCCATTGAGGACATTCCCCAAATTAACACTCAAATGTTTCACTCTCTTCCATAATTTAAAGATTAAATCCAAACAAAAGGAAACCGTAATCGATCAGAGATCAGAGGAAGAACAGAGCTATGGATCTCTGTTTAAAACCAAAAACAGGTAATCTTAAACCACATATATCATCGGAGATCAAGATAAATCGGCAGTATAATCAAGAGCTCTTCAGCATATCACGAACACAGCATCTCAGAGAATCGAAAAATGACTAGGTTTTGGTAAGCAACAGATAAAGCTAAAACGAACAAAAAGGGCCAGAGATCAACACTAACCTTCTTCAACGAAGCCTTTTCGACTAGCTTTTTAACAAACATTTCTCAAATCAACACCAATAATCACGGATCAAGACACTTCAGGACGATCTCGTTGTCAACAAGCACATTAATTTACCATTCACCGGAGAAAAGAGGCGATGTTCGACGGGGAGAGATAGAGTTGAAGAGTGTGCTTAGTGAAAACCGCCCTGAGTAGTCGTAGGACGGTTGCTTACAGTTTTCCTAAATATTTTCTTTTCGGATTTTATAATTTGAGAAAAGACAGCTTCAGAGATCGAGCATTTCCTGTATTTATTTATTTAATCAAAATGTTTCACTTTATCCCCTTAACCTATTAACAAAAACATCAAAGTCCCTGAAAAGTTCTGATGGTTGAATTCCAAGACCCTACCCTGTTCTTTTTTCTATTTTGAAGTATATAATATTTATATACGGTAAATGTAACAAATAAACTCACACACCTTCCTCATCTTTGGTGAGGTTTGAACCTCTGACCTTCTAGGAAAGATCAGAGATTACGATACCGCTAGGACAAAGACCATTTGGTCCTGTGTTTTTCTTCTTGGTCGCAAATGCGTGTTTTAAGCAAGGGATTATTTGTTACAGAAATACTTGTATGGGTAAGTTTTAACCAAGTTAGATCAAGCCCTTTGTTATGTTGTTTGTACGTGCTAAAAATATACTTCATACATTTTTATAGACAACCATGAGATCGGTACACCTTTTAAATGTATTTGTTTACGTGGGTTTGAATGGCCTTTTGGCTAAGGAATGAAAGTCCTCAAAGTGTGACTCCTGCATGATAAGATAGTAGTATCTTCTTCATCAAACATAAAAAAGAAAGACGTATTGATCATAGGTGATGGCAACTTTACCTACCTTCAGCATAATCTTGGATTGGAAACAAATCCATAAAACATAGACTCATTTTGGACATCGTTCTTTTACATTGATCTTAGGGATAATTTCTTTTGAGATCATGAAAAAGGACAAATTAGCAGTCAGTGGATCATCGATCGTCTTAAATCCACTGCTCTATCTTTAAGTCAGTGAAGAAAATGTATAACGAATTATAGAAAATTGGCAATAACCAGTATCGATGCACAATATATGATCACTAAAATCTACACACTACATAAGAAAATCAACAATACATATGTTTAAACATTACTTTGATATTTGTTGCGAATAATGACGAATATTTTCTCCCATAAAAACATAGAGGGGCTATAGTGTATACTTTAAAAAGATAAGGGACTCTTTGGTAAGAGATAGACACGTGGCAATTAATCCGGAGAATTGCGAAAAGGAAACCGGGTTTGATGGTCTGATTTGGTACAACTGTTGGAAACGACAAAATAAAATCCAATTAGTAACGGCAGACGATCGTGTGGTTCTCAGACGTTTGGATTCTTGATCGCACCGTTGGATTTAGACGTAGGACCCACTTTCCGTTTTTGAATTTTTTTAATGATGGTTGTGGACACCTAAGCACCTAAGGATATTTCCGTCATTTTCATTTAAGGTTTGGTCGGCTAACACACTTCCTCCCCTGCATATACAATAATTTAAATAGGGGTTGTTAAGACCATCCACATCCCTGCAATTCATTTATACTTTCAATTGTGTTACATCAGCTTTTGCAATTATCTTTCACACACCTGCAATTTACCTACAACACTTTCAACCGTGCCATGTCAGCTTTTGCAAGTACCACCTACACACCTGCAATTCACCTACACTTTTAAAAGTGGTCCCCACTACAACATTTATTAACTATTTTATAAATTATTTATATATACATTCTAATTATTTTTTAATTAATAACATGTTTTATTTTA
>NC_037528.1:17628512-17656583 GCF_001531365.2 Cynara cardunculus var. scolymus | reverse complement strand
ATAAATATATAAAAGAAATATATATTTATTAATAATTCATATCTAACTTATTAATAATTTAAATAATAAAACAATAAAATAATTAAATAATAAAGTAAAAAAATTAATTAATAATTTAAATAGAAAAAAAAAGTAAAAAAAAAAAAAAAACAAAATGATGAACTAGACTTTAGGGGTGCCATTGGTAAACCCTTGGGGTGCCATTAACCCACCCCTTTAAATAGAGACCCCCCATGGTTTGACAAGATGTTTTTAAGGAATTTTAACCTTACAAAACGTTTTGAAATCTTTGATGTGTTATTTTATACGACTTCTTAAATAGAATAGAATTTTATTATTTATAAATAATTTATAAAAAATTATAAAATAATTAAATTATCTTTTTATTAATTTATTCATATAAAACAAGTGTTTTTAATATATTTTAAAACATTACAGAATTCCATAAAATACCGACTACCTTAATGGGATTTTTAATATCCAAGCAATCCTTCAAATCAAACATGAGATTATAATGAAATTGAATTCAAATCCCTTCAAATCTGATTCAATCCTACAAACCAAACATGACGTTAAACTTTTCAATAAAAAAGATCCAACGCACCTCTATATATTGAATTGGGGTCTACTTGGTAGTAGGTACGATGTAAAGTTCTTTTTTCTCCGATACCGTATACCAATCAATTATAATTGATGTGTAAAATCTTATATTATATACCAACCAACTATACTTGGTATCAACTTTTTTCGGTTGATACATATTGGTACTGATTTTTTACCAATTTTAAGTTACATATATGAAAACTTGTTATTATGTTCAAATTTTGAGTGAGTATTTGAGTTTAAGATAATATATATGTTGTTTAAGGGTTTTTGATTGCAAGGATTAAAACTTGCAAATATTCGAATATAATACTTAAAAGCTACAAAATTTAATATTCAATATGTAAAAAATTCAAAAACTAATAATGTAACACCATATTTTATGAGTCATTTCATATTTTAGAAATTCAGATTTTTGCTGTTGAATTCGAGGTGAAGATGGAAAATATGGTTAAAATAAAGTTTAGTGATTTCAATGAAGACCCAATGAAACAGTGAGTCGGGCAACTTTCTGGGCAGCTCAAACCACCTGGAAAGAAGCCGGGGCTACTGGATTGTGCAACCGACCAAAAACTCGAGTGGGAAATGAGACGGTGGGCCAGACGGTGTATGGTGCGGTCTAAACCGCTAGGGCAAGGTGCCTCAACGCAGGTTGGAGACGCACGACGAGTATGCTGTGTGGGTGAGTCGTTATGGGGAGCAAGCGGCCTCAGATTTGTTGTACTTTACTATTGATTTGTTGACACAAGGAAAGATAAATTATATAAATTTTCATTTTATAAATATAAGGATTTATTCGTTCATGGACTTGATCAAAAAGACATTCAAAGACTAGATCAAAGACACTTTTGAGCCTTTAAATAAGTTGACTTTTTAATCTAATTTAGGGTTCGTTTACCAAACGCTTACCCGGGTAAGCCCTTACTCAATCACACTACTTCACTAGATGAATACGGTAAAGACCAAGAATCTTACCCGGTAAAAGCGCAACAAGAATCAAGTGTCTTACCCGGTAAGTGAAGACGACGACACTTATCACAGTAAACGCTTACCGGGTAAATTTTTGCATACAACATTGTTTTGGTGGACTAAAATCTTACCCGGTAAGTAAATAATAGTGTTAAATTTTACCGGTAAGCACTTACCGTTTGGTAAACAACCCCTTAGTTTTTTCTTCAACCAGAAGAGAACTTACATTGATCGATCGGTGACACAATGGCTTCATGGTTGCATCATAAGGGGAAAAAAGTATGTAAACGGTGCCACTATATTATTTTTGTTGGATGTCACCATATAAGATGTTGGATTTGTTTGTGACACAATGGCTTTCCTCATTATTGTCGGATTTGTTAACAGTGTCACACACGGCTAACACTCCAACCGTTAAATTGACATCCAAACACATACCTGCTAATCCACACAAGTTCAATCAACGACCTGCTAACTGAAGAAACCACGATTTTTTTTAAAGATCAAACGGATTAGCATCGGACTTCAAATTCTTCAAAGTTTCCAGAGAAATGAAACCAAATAAAACTTTATATTGCATCCTACTCTAAACAGTACAACTTGAAAAACTACACTTTCAATGATAAAATGTTCAAAATGTGCATCAGGAACATGTTTGGTGGATTATTACTAGTGCATCAATAAGCAAAGTAAAACAAACGAATTCAAAGATTGGATGTATGCAGACCTGTCATCTGTCCAAATGATTGAGTAACTGTGTCCACGACGACCCCGCTTATAGAAAAGTGTGAGCAAAAAGGAAAGAAGAACCAGTATTAGTGCATCAACGGATCGCTCAAATGAGCTTTCATAGGTCTTCCAGAAAAAAGTACGACTATGTGATCTTCTATAATAATATCTAAATCCAAAGAGCTCTCGTCAACGATAATATATAAAAATTCACATGCCGCATTAATGAAAAGGAAAAATACCAAATAGAATATAGATGCCGATATTGAAATTGAGCATGTTTTTACTATAAAACTACATACGACATGAAACATGTCAGATTCGTGCCTCAAGAAGTACGAGTGAATAACAAGACATATTTGATGTAAAGAGATGTTCACACCTTTAGCTTTGCCCTCCCTTTGAACTTAAGCGTTGAGCCGCCCGCTCAAGACTTGGTCTATGACGACTCAAACCATGCCACGACCCAGATGAACCATGGTTCCAATTTCCAAGCTTAGCAATCTGTTTATGCAAGACCAAAAGGTTCACGAGGGGTGCGGTTGTTGGTCGACCATGAGCACACTGGACCACAACACAAATCACATTTTCCAGTGGTTAAAATACACCAACCCAAAAAGGGTAAAGAATAATAATAAGTTTCTTTTACTTCACAACTCACCTGAAAAGACAATGTTGTCCGCTTAAGCTCTTCAACAATAAGAGAACATTCTGAAGGGAGTAATGCATCTCCAAACATGATTGCACCTATTTATTAAATTATTAATCTAAGTAATAACATATGCTGATCAGTTAGATATTTCTCTAGCATATGTAAATGACTTTATAAGAATTCTTCTGCAAGTAACAAGAAAATATGCGATAAGAGTTTTCTTCTTTTCTTTTCCTTTCTTTGTTGGGGTTCTAACTTAACATAATTGACAACATTTAACTATAAAAAACATCATATAATGGAAACATTTGAAAGTAAAAGATAAGCCTATGGCTAGGTTTGCATCTCAAAAATCAAAAATGGACTTGCTTTTTTGGAAAATTTTAAGCCGAATTAACCTATTTGCTTTCATTACAACTAACTGATGCTAATAAGAATCCAATATTTCCTCATTACTGGAGGGCAGCCAAGAGATTTACAACTATGTAAAGTGAAATTTGCAATTTCCATGGTACTGAACAAGCAAAAAATTTGGCAGTCAGTTTTTTATGTCGAAAAAAGTTGCACAGCATGTAGATAAGAAATGATGCTCTTAAAGACATGGAGGTGAATTCTTGACATGAAAGGACTGTACCCCTGCAAGCTTTGAAATTTAGTACCCGAAGAACAGCTGGTGGTATTACTGATGATCCGTCAGTATCAGCAAGCTGATAAATAAGTTGGAATTAGAAAAGATTGCACAGTGAAAAGGATGGAAATAATAATTCGAGGATAAAACTCATAGACATCCTCAAGACAATAAGCAAGTTTTTTTTACAAACCTGTTCTAGAAATTCTAGGAGATCCACATCGGTTAAATTGACGCCCAAAATACAAGGCACCTGTTTGCCAAATAAAAATTGGATATCTTACACTTAAGAAAGAACTAAAAAGTGAGCTTTTTTCTTTTATAAATTGCAAACAGAAAAAGGTTCCTTTAAATTGAGAGGGAAGTAGCAAGTAATAAATATGAACGATTAAGGGGATTTCAGAAGATAAAAATATGGCTCAGATCCTATAATTGTCTTTGTAGTTATTTTTTGCCGATTTAAACCATTGACGGTGAATATACGTATACGTTTGGAGTTTCTCAAAATTTTATAATGAGGTCTCTTACGTTAAAATCTCCAGGCTCGAGTATAAACATATAACAGTGCACATTTCTAGATGTGATAAAGCATAAAAAAATGAACAACAACTTAAGAATTCTGACTTACTGCAGTAAGTGTGGCAACAGAGCGCTGGTTGTGCAAAAAATTCAAACTCCTGTGGAAGGAAAAAGAACAACCTTTCAGAAATGTGAAAAAAAAAAACATGCAAATCTGTCTCAAATAGTCGGTGAATCTAATTACTTTCTAAAGGACACTGAACTCTGAGCATGGAAGTTGCAGACCCAACCCCATTTCTGGATCTGTTCAAAATAATTGTTTAGTAATTGGTATCCAATCTCCGGTAAAACCTGTGTCAAAGATGTAAACAATCCATCAGAGAAAAAAATCTCATAACCAAAATGCTTGGTGGAAGTCAGAGAAAGGGCACCAAGAATTGCTACATAGAGAATACCAGTTCTTGTTCTGCATCCAGATAGGTGACTGTTTTCATTTCTCCAGAGAGAACCTATAAAATTTGGTGATCCCTTAGGCCATATTAAATACCGTTTGAAAGCTCAAGAAGTACCTTTATACCTTTCCTCTCAAATCTTCAAGTCGAATTCTTTCATCAGCGGCGTGCTGCAAACATAACGATTACCAGTGATCAGCTTAATGCAACCAAGAAAGGTGGCTCAAAAGACTTCAACTTGACCCTTTAGGAAACTGCATTTTTTCTGGTAATTGTGGTGTCCGGGCCTGCTTGCAGTGCCTCTATTCATCCCAGTGGCCCTAAGGAGACTCTAACTGGCAACCCATGGGGAGAAGCCCCAGGGCCTAGCCTTTGTTTGCCAGTTGAGCTGGCCTTTAAGGTTAACTATATGCATTATGAAATTGCTTCTGAATATTAAATGTGAACCTAAAATATCTCCATTAACAAAAACTCTAATTAATGTTTAGCTAGAGAAAAGACATGCAAATGAATCTGAAGCTTCGGAAGAGTTGATATGCCTGGTCAATAATAGCAAGTATTCCGCCAACCACAACTGGAATGAATTTCTTGTCAACTTGTTGAAGAACTTTAGAATCCTCCAAGCATCTCTTCGTGATAGACTTGGGTAACAGAGAATCACCAAGAAGGTGCAATATCCCAGAAGATATGTCAAGAATGCTGTCTTGGTTGGTATGATCATCAGGATTCTCCATACTCTGTCAATAAACAAAGTAATCAAACTGGAAATTTATTGCTCAATTCCGTTGTGGTTAGGAATAAACCAGAATGTATATAAGATTTGTAAGGTACTCAACTGTAGTCCTATGACATTCATTCCTCCATTTTCCCCCAAAATCTAATGCACCTTGATTTTCCTTTGAGGTGACACCTGAGGGTTTGACGTGTAATGTAAGTAAGGCTGTAAACAAACTGAATTAACATGAGCGGAGGCCTGTTCATGTTCGTTTGTTTAACTTAATCGAACAAATGAATGAATGGTAAACAAATGAATCTTTCTTGTATTCATGTTCGTTTGTTAAAAATTTAATCTGCTATCATTAACTATTCTGCACAATCACTCATTATCCATAGTAAAAAGAACAAAAAGTATGTGTGAATGGTGATATACTATATCATATACTTGATATGTGATAATGTGATTATCTAATACTTGAAAGATTTTGAAATCTCGAGTAAAAAGTATAGTAAATACAAACAATAATGTATTTTAAATTAATTAATGAATCTATTATTAACTATATAATATATTTTTATAAATAAACACAAACGAACATAAATGAACGAAAATACAAACAAATGAACATAAATAAATGTTCACGAACGGCCCTTTTATTCGTGTTCGTTTGTTTAACTAAACTAACAAAAAGAAGTTGTTCATGTTCATTAGAGTAAACTACAAACTTGGTCCCTGTGATTTGTCATTTATAACGCTATTCGTCCTTACAAAATGGCCATCATGGTTTGCAAGAACGTCCGGGTTTGGCACCTCCCTCTAGCGGCCGTTAACTCCCCCCCCCCAACCCCCACAGTTAAATTAGGGGAATTTTAGACATTTTACACGTCTCTATCATTTATCTTTAAATAAATTAAATCTAATTAATACACATTATGTTATGTTAATTATATATATTATATTTAATATACTATCATACTATATCACACCTATAATATACATATATATAGGGGTGAGATCGGGGGAGAACCTTGAATAAGAAAAGAACTGAAGAAACACGAAAAACCGGATGAAAAAATATATCAAAATGGATGTCAAATAAAAGATAATAAAGTGATCATTTTTTTGGTGTAATTTGTTTTGCTCCAATTTTCGTTATATTTCACCGATAGTCAATTTCAAAAATGGGGGGATATTTTTTTTAAAAGGTGGTTATAACCACCTCTTTAACCACATCAGTTGGATCATCACAATCAACGGGTTGGATGAGTTCTTCGGTTCTTCTTTTTCAGGGTTTTCTCTAGATCTTTTACCTCTATATATAGATGCACGAACTGTTTTCCTCTAATGAATGGTACCACCGATGATGAGTCCCCCCGCCTACAACTCATTCTCCTCTTGTCCGCTCGCAACCATCTCGCCAGCGTCTCCTCAGCCATCTCGTCGTGCACCTGCACCTCAATGGACAATCTGCGCACCTGTTGCAACCATCTGGTATTCCAACATCAAAGAGGTCCGATGAAGTCAGACTCCAGTCTCCTCTTATCCCTCCTGTTCTCAATATTGATGTTGGGGTTTGGCTGAGAAAATGGTTGGAGGAGGGGTGCCGGTGGAGTTAACTGGAAAGAGAGTGGCTGCCGGAAAGGAGTGAGGGAATGGGATGTTGAATTTCATATTGTCATTCTTTTAATGGATGAATCTAAAAGATTTTAAGTATTAATACAAAAATAAGGCAAATCTAATAAGATGAAAATGCCCCTCACTTAACCACTACAAATTAACAGCCTTTAGAGAGAGGGATCAAATTCGGACTCTTGCAAACCACGATGGCCATCTTGTATTTTCAAAACTGTAAAGACGAAAAGTGTTATAACCAACAAACCACAAAGACCAAATTTGTAGTTTACTCTTTCTTAATAAACAAACTTCCTGCCAAACAGTTCTTTAAATGTTTGATTCAATTACAGGCCTAAATATAAGTGTTATGTTATCGTATACGCATCCAAGATTTCTTCAAATGGAAAACAATCCTTGCTTTATAGGGTTTCCTTTTTTTTAGTTACTAGTTATTTGGATTTCTTTCTTTTTTTTTTCCAAAGAGGGTGAGAGAAGAATATGTAGCTACAATTCCTGGTAGACTATCATCTTATTCTATCTCATAATTAAGAGCCTTCACCTCCAATGATGATGGGAAGTTAAGAGAAGTTTTGCAATTTTAGTGGTCCAAAGAGGTGTTCAGAAACATGACAATCCAATACACCCTTGCCCACAAAACCTATGAAACACTCACACGTATCAGCAGAGGTACAAGTCAAACCTACAATTAACAACTGATATACCTGAATCTGTCTCGTAAACATCAAGCCAATGGGCCGCCTCCCCTTCATAATCTGAAATCTCAGCTTTATCAATAATTTTCTTCTTATCATGTCTAGAAAGAAGAAAAAACAATTATATCAAATCAAATCTGCAGATTCAAACTACCACATACATCAAAGGTGTGATATTACCTAGACTTAGACTGCGAGTCAATTGCAGGACCTTCATTCTGTGACAAGTGATCAACACCTGATGATTTCTGTAGGTGCTTCAGATGACTGTCTTCTGCACACCAAATAGCTAAAAATTAGTTATGAGACCTTGCCCTATGTCATGTAAAGATAATGTAGAGAGAAGTTCAGAAAACACCTTGCAATGTAGGGGCATTATGAAGTGCCTTATAGCAGGATTTCCCAGATTTAATGGTCGTCCAACTAGTTAGGGCAAAGAACTTTTTCTTCCCTCGGTAAGATGGTGGGGCCGAGCGGCTTCTTCTTGGGTGCTTATCCTGAAGGCTACATTGAGCTATCTTGCTCTTTTCCCCATCGGCATAAAATGATGATGACACATGATGTGGTGCTGCTACAGGTACAAAAGTTTTATGTTTGCCATTGGACTCGGAACATGTCCGCTCTGTTTCGTTCAGGAAATCACACTGCTGTGGGAACAAAACACTGTCGATTTGAGAGTTTCTAATATTCTTTTTGCATCTCCCATTGCCCTTGAGGAATGAGGAGGCAACCATATGACTGGAAAATGAGATGTCCTCTTGGGGAGAGCTATATCTCATGTCATCAAAGTTAAAGATATCCTTTTCTACTTCACCAGCTGAAAGGTCAAATCCATCATCTCTGCAATGTTTGAAGTTCCTTTTAGACACAAAAAATGCAGAACTAAACGTAGAGGCAGGCGAGTCAAATTCAGAAGGCCGATGACTTGATTTAGAACATTCAATTGATGCAACTGGACTGGCCCAAAAATTGTTATCCTCTGTAAAGCACTCTCTACCAGTGGAATGTGAATCAAGTGACCCTTTTGATAAAAAGGAAGAGCCTGTACCCAAGTTGAAGGTAGTGGTATTCCTAGGAGGCGACCAAACAGTTGCAGCATCATCCAGCCATGGTTCAGAACCTTGAATAGCATAATCAGCTTGTCCATAATCAACTCTATCATCCATGCAAAGCCATTTACTAGAACCATCAGCTTGAAATCTGAATTGATTGTCACCTCTTTTGCTTCCCACAACAGGTAACAGACCCTTGTGAGAGGAGCAACTTCTCAGAAACGGCCTTATAAGATCATCATCAACCTCTTCATCATCATCATAATAATGAAGAGGAACAGCAGATGGTTCTTTCACAACTAATCTGTTGTTTGTACCATAGTCAGTTTGCAGAGAATTTGGATTCCATTTGGCATCTGAAAGATGGTCCACATATTCACTGGACAGCTCCCTACTACACTTGTTCTGTAAGTAAATATCCTCTGAAGAAATGTAACTATTAGGTTTTCCCAGATGGTTGCCACTCTCTTGTAGTACGGAGGTTTTTCTTTCAGGCAGAGATCTGCCACCAAATTCTAGCAAATTGTCAGTCAGACAGTCAAAGTCCATTTCGATTCGATACTCTTTGGACTGTACAGCCTTTCTTTGTGAGCGGTTACTTGAATATCCATGGTATGGCATATGCTTTGGCTCTTCTCTTGGCATCTTTTGTGGGGGTGAGGAAAGGACAGCCTGATGGCACAGTGTCATGCGCCTCTTCTTTGAAAGTCCATAATCATCCAGGAGATCTGATTCACATGATTTTAACAACAAGAATCCATGCACAATGCAACAGGAAAAACTATACTGCAAGTCATTTATATTATATACTGGTTCCATTCGATATAAAGTGTCAGCATATGAATTACCATATAGTTTAAGGAGCCCATAAACCAAACTATGAAGGGTAATGTTTCTGTTTTACCCTACACATGTAATATGCTAATTATGGAAATTTCTTTGTTTATCAATATATGAACATCAGGTAAGTAAGTTGGCATCTCTCGTAAGAAGCTTATTAACATAGAAGGATTCTCATACGCATATAATTAGTATAAGAGACAACGATGTGGTGCCCAGACAGACTCTTCTGTAGCTGACTAGTAGAGTCGGAACATGATTAAGAACTCACAGTAAACAGGATTTCTTGCAATGCCCACAAAGTAGGAGATTTTTATATAGATGGAAAATCATATAAAAAACATAAAAAAAGAAAAAAAAAACTTAACATAATTTAAGAGATGTTACATGTTCCTTATTTTATGTATTTATAGAACCCAATAAATGGTGTATCGGTATGACACTTATTAACTTGGAGCAGAAAGACTACTGCTGTAAGAATCTTTTACTTGCGCTGAAAAGTGAAAATAGCACCTAAATCCCTAAATCTAGAGAAGAACGCAATTTACTTTAAATAGTGATATTGAAGAAAAGAAAAGGCAAACAGAAATGTCTGTCAATAAAAGAAGTGATATTACCATCACTCATTGCTAAGGCATCAGCTCCTTTCCATATAGCATCTTCTTCAGACATAGGTGCACCTTGACAGATTAGAAGACATCGAAGTCCAATTTAAATATTTGATTAGTAACTGAACAACTCAATTGTTACGAATAATGATCAAGTTCATCAAAAATCTTTGTTTAGAGTTACCATAAGGCATTCCCTGACTCCAAAAGCATGAAACGGCTTTCTTAACGAAAGTAAATATAGGATCCCAGTCCTGAAACAATGATACAGATAGTTCAACGGTCAAAATAGAAACCAAAATTCCAAAGTGTTAACCGAGTAGAAGTTTACAAGAATAAACTCAATCAGTAAAGTAAAAGCACCATAGCATCAAAGGACACATCATAAGTCAAAGGTTATAAGCAGATGTTACCTTGAATGCAACACAAGTCTTGGTAGGTTCAAAGCTTAAATCATACTGAGCTCGTGGGCAAGTTAAGTTCAATATGTAGGTTGGAGATGCCTGACACCTGCTTCGCTTTCCACATTGAGACCTAATGTCAGCCTTCAACAAATCTGAAGAGCTGTGCATAGTAGCCACCTGATTCAGCAATTTATGTAGTGGGCCTCTAGATACATATCTTGAACTGATATCTTTGTTCAAAGGTCAAAAAGAACAAATGTGGTAATATATTTTTACACATTTATCTACCCATGAGCCCATTACATCCAAATGTCGTAATATAACTTTACCCTTTTTACCCGTAAACCCATTTATAATTGTATGGAAGGGTCATTAGCCCAGCGGTACCCAGTCACCTGTAAAGCCCAACCTTCATGGAGGTCAAGGGTTCAATCCTCACCAAAGGTTAGGAGTGTGGGTGAGTATTTTCCGTATAATCGTATATAGATAGTATATACTTCAAAACAAATTACAACGAAGCAATGCAAGAACATGGATACAGAAATATTGGAAGGCCTGCAAAATAAGCAACCTTGAAATGAATGACGACAAAAACAGAAGAAAAGAGAGAACTTGAAGTATTTAGTGTCAACGAACATACCTTCACAGAGAGAGTTTCATAAGGGCCAGATATGTATCCAGAAAGCCTTAATTCACCCTCAGATGCATCCAACTTATGTAGAGAACTGGTGACCTCAGTTCCAAAACCACTCATCAATAGGGGCAAAGGGGACGATGAAGGATACAAGCAAAGAATCTCATCACCGCTGCATGAAGATGACATATTTTAACTTCTTAAACATAAAAACTGAAACATATAAGCTGCATGTGTGAAGTGATCACCTCTCAATATCAATTATTTTGAAGCAGGTTCCCAGGTGAACAAGAGCAATTCTCAGTATGCATTCTTTGACGGAGTGCAGAACCTTTTTGGGGCTTCCAATATATGTGATACCATGAACACGTTATATCAGTATTAGGAACAAGCAGTTCGATACAGCAATTTAAGATACTTGAAACACTATATATTTATGAACTAAAATAAAGCAAAGAACCTAGAATGTAAATGCCTCCTCCGAACTGGTTGGTTGTAGAATAAATCTCGAACAACAACTGCAACAACCAAGACAGGCCTTAACAAAATAAACTAAATTTGTTCATGCTTAGCTATAAGCAAACCATGGCTTCAGAGGAGAATGGCATGAATCAAGGAGTTTAATCATCTAACAGCTAACACAGCTTAGAAATACCATGTTTGAAATACAAGAATACATTATTAAAACTATATATATCTGAAGGTTACCAGCTTTCTCAGTTGCAGCAAGTATTTGTCCAGAATTATTTAACAAACATATAACTATATAAATGATTTTCACAGATATTAAGATCATGCAATGAATCTCCATCTCATCTACATAATGATAATGAGCTTCCCATTTTCTTGGTGTATTATCTAGTCATTGCTGTGCACACAAGAATTTGATCCACCTGCGCAAGTGAAATTCAATCATTGTAGCATGAATGCCAATATGTACTACCTAAGGATTGTGTAGTAGCTAACTGCAACTATCAATAACTAATAAAGCAAAAGAAAAGGCCATTGAGCCCAACAATCATATTGAATCTTTTCCCCTACAATGTGCTTACAAATGGTCACACCTTCAACACAATGACGCATTATGGTGGAGCTCTTGAGGATACTTAGAGGTATCTAGTGCATTATTAAATTACCAGTTGTGCCAACATCTTGTCTATCATCATCAATCCCTAGATACAAGCATTTGCAACCCTGAAAATTAGAAAAGCAAGCTGCCATGACATGTTAATATAAGAATGTTGACATTCAAAAGATTCATACCTTTATGACCTTGCGGTAGCCGTTCGGCATTCCATGAGCCTTTGTAACAACTTCCAACAAAGAAACGTCAGAAATTGAGCTTAGGGCTTCCCCGCGAAAGCCAAAGCTTTCTGGAACAGTGTTCATATCAGCCAGCAGCTCAAACTTAGAAGTTGCTTCAAATAACATAAACACAGTCATACAACAATAAATGGAACTATAAGAATTGTCTAGAACCCAACTATTTTTAACTCAATATCTCTCCTACATGACTTCCTTTATAAAGCAGTCATTTATTTTAAGCATTATTATACTTCTGAGACTAGACACATAAAATATAAGAGCATTCATTTAGATGTTCATCAGAATTGAAGTAAAATACAAATGCTATGCAAGGATATCCATGTTTTTGGGCACTTATAACTTATAAGCAACTTGATCAAACATAAGAATTAGTTAGCTTAGATATACCAAAATTATTTTAGTGACACTCAGCATTCGACATTTGGGAATATGTGGTTCCATATCATATTACAATGTATTTATTAGCTTCTCATTATTATTAAATTTTTATGCAATGTGGTTCCTCAACTTTCATGCATGGGAGCTAAAAGAATTATGCAATAAGGTTACTCAACATTTAGAGGGTTAAAGTGGTGAATTTATTTTTTTGTTAATAAGAAGGTCATTCAGAACAGTTATCAACCATTATTTTCCATTAAGCAGCAATTTTATTTTATGCATCAGCCATTTAAAACTCTTATCATTCAGTTCCATCATATTGAACCTAATGCATTTATATCAGAGAACTTATTTTTTTGAGGCTGTAGAACTGCAGGAAAGTAAGGATGAGAACTTGATACGAATCAACCACCATCCAATGTTCATTTAGTTCCCACGCAGTTAAAAGTTCTAATTTAGCTCAAGGTAACAGCATGAGGCATCAATGTAATGAACATACAAATGCATCATGTGGATGGATATGATACTATTTTATGGAACAAATTTTCAATTACCATATCTTTCTCCCAACAAAACCAATCCATCCCGAGTGATACCACAACCTGCAAAACAATACTTTTAGAATATAAAGGAGAAAAACAAAGATGAAGTTAGGTCACATATCACTCTTGTGGAATTAATGTCGATTACCATTGTCTGTAACTTTAATGTAGTTGGTCCCGACATTTATCGCTACAATCACCTGACAGAACAAGTGTTGGCTTCAAAAAGTTGCACTCTCAAACATGGAAGAGCAAAACTTGATTCAGCAGAAATGCAAAACAGGTCAATTGAAACATTTGTCAAAGCAAACCCACACATCAATCATTTAACCATATAAACAAAACTACAGCATAGATAAGGCTGCAGCATTGCAGCTTGGAAGCAAGGGTATGAGATAACATGTCTACACAGGTTCATTCAAATACAGTTGAATTCGGAATTATGTAGTATTTAGCCATATAAACGAAACTACAGAGCTTATAGGCCAGTAGACAAACTGGTGCAAGAAGATATTAGTTTTTTTATGCTTTGTCCTCTTTATAAGGGATTTCTGGCTGGAGTTTAGTAAACAGCTAACCAATATGAATTTACCGCATGAATATGAAATACATTTGATGAATCTGAATTATAAAAATGCATAAGCCTAGCCGCTTCATGAGTCAGTTTTATGCAACAACTTAACCTAAGGTGGATTTGTTGATCCACATCATATGTAATTCCAATTACTACTAACATGCTGATACAGAGGAAGCATGTTGGATATCATAATAACTCTCACCTAAAAATGCATTTCCATAGCTCAATTAATTATGTATAGAAGATCTCCATGAACTTATATGATTACCTTTGTGGCATCTGCATCAAGGCTGTTGAACACCAGCTCTTCTACAACCCTCGTCAAGTCAAACAAAATGATGCCCGAACGCATAGAACTCCGAACAGATTCCGGCAATGCCTTGATACTCCTCATTTCCAATATCAAGATAATGATACCAGGTTTTCATCACTCCACTACTCTGTGTAACACAAGCACACCATACAATTTGAATTTATTAATGCAAGCTCCATCACATACTTACGTCACCATATTTCTCACAAACCCTATAATTAAGTCTTCTCTGCAAACCCATTTACCCAAAATATATAGCCATATCTTGAATTGTTAAATCTATAATAGAAGGCCGCTATATTTAGGATTTCAAAGTTTCATCGCTCATCAAACTCGTCTTTAACATAAACAAAATTCAAGATGCAATTGATATCATTAGTAAAAACTTCACTGCATACCTCCGCCCTCCAATTTTGTTGTTAAAATGTCTGAATGTAATATAAATCAGAAAATCAAGAATATGCAACCCAAAAAATTTGGCATTTTGATTTCTTAACGAACCATTGAAGAATACTTCGAGAAAAATCCTAACTAACATCAAGAACACCGTCACCAGAAAACGTTTTTCCAAAAAAAGAATACCATCACCAGAAAAACCCTACCTGCCTTGTAACTTCTTGATTCTGAATCACCAGAAACCCATATTTGCTCCTCACTGGATCACCATCCTCACTAGAATTAGTAACACCATCACCACCACCGTCCCTGCCAAAAAAAACCAGGAACACCCTATCTGCTATTTTCACGCAAAACCAAAACCAAAACCAAAACCAAAACCAAAATCGAGTGGGAAGGAATGAACCTCGATAACCAAAAACAAAATCAATGACCAAAACCAACAACAAAATCAGAAACCCAAACCAAAACCAACCACACAGAACAGCACAAGTGAACAAGGAGAGGTTGGATGATTATCTTTCTTGTGAACAAAGGGCCGATTAGGGACGAACCAGAAGGCTCCTAACGCAGTTCAAAGAGAGACAGACTTGATGAGAATTTAGGGTTTTCGCTCCTTGCACGGAGAGGCTGTGGAAGGGTAGAGGGAGAAGCGACGATGAGACTAGAATGAGGGAATCAACGATGGAGTAGCGTTGACGGAGTGATGGCCGGAGATCGGAGAAGGGAACCTGTTTATTTGGAGCGAGGGCCGCGGGAAAACGCACTATATAAACATTAAAGAGTAAATCACGATTTACGTCCTTCTGGTTTATTAATACTTTTGATTTTCATCCCTGTTATTTAGAAATTATGATTTTAGTCCCTATACTTTATAATTTATTGTTGTCTTCATTTATATACTAGTTTCTACCTTCAAATAGTAAAAAAATTGTGAATCACACACACTGAAACAATAATAAATTATAAATAATAAGGACAAAAACAATATTACAAACCATAAGAACGAAAACCACAATTTCTAAATTATAGGGTGTTTGAGATTGTTTATTTAAAGTGTTTATTAACGTATTTCCATGTGGTACCATTGGTTTGGTACCGGTAATAAATAGTTTTTTAATAAGTTGTTTTATTCTAACTTATTAACTTATTCCGATGTGGTATCAGTGTTTGGATAGGAAAAAAAATGAAATATTTATCAACTTATTACGTTTTGGTATTCCCATAAGCTAATCCAAACACTTTTTATAGAACTCTGGTTTGACACAAGATAAGTTGAAGCACTTTCACCAACACAAAAAAAAAAAAAAAAAAAAAAAAAAAAACATAAGTTGTTTTAAATAAGCAATCCCAAACAACCCTATATGAATAAAAATTACAATTTTTAACAAACTATAAGGACAAAAAACGTAATTTACTCTACATTAAAATATAACAAGTTTATGAACTCTACATTAAAATGTAACAAGTTTATGCAATGGAGGGGTATACAAATAATATGAATCCACAAAAATATTAATAAATGTTCAAGGTCTTAATCATTCAAAATAGAAAGATAAATTGTGTTTTTTTTCAAACTTTTAATAGAAAAATATCTCAATTTTAGATTAATTACAAATCAAAAGAAATTCATAAATTGCAGAAAAACACATATATCCGACATTCTAATGTTTATGCATAAACAAGAATTATAAAGATAAGATAACATATAATGAAGTAATTTGTTTTTGGTTTAATAATATAATTTTTATAAAGATAGTAATCAATAATTATGTTATAACTCAATAATTATCCTAATTATATTTTAAATATATTTAAAATGAGAATTTTATCATGTAGTTGATTATATTTATCTACAGTTAGTTATACGAATTCAAATGTGGAGCTTAATAAGTTGTATTTATGCACAATTGTCTTGAATTTTAAATAATATACATCAATAAACAGTATTTCATGTATAAAATATAGTTTTTAAAAGTTTTTATCAAATACTTTATAATATAATATAGATAAAATGGAAACCGAAGTATTATACTTTTTAATGAATATGAGATGAAATGTAAAAGGACAATGACGCCCCCTCATTTAATAAAAGAGTTGGTGACTATAACCAAAACAAAGACGAAAAAACATAATTTAAAAACTATAAAAACGAAAATATCAATTTTTGGCAACCAACGTATGGAAGAAAAAAAACGTGATGTTGTTCGGTTTGTTTTCTGTTAAGATCTGTATGAATATAGTTGTCTGTATCGATATAGTTGTCTGTATATTAACAGATAAGTTGTTGTTTGATTGTTGTGCTGAATAAACAGTCTGAATGTCATAAATGACTATTTTACCCCTAGTCTGAATGTGAGACAAAAATAATTTTGTATATAGTTTGCTATCTGCAATGAAACATTAGTTTTATCTTTGCTATTTTTGGTGGGATATACCGCTCCCATACCACTCTCTTATCGTTCATACCTAATCGGTGTTCCCCGAGAATCCATATACCAAAATAACTTTGTCGTTCTTTATAAGTAAAGCACAAATCGTTTTAACAGATCTGGTTCTGTATGAATAGATATCTTGAAAACCAAGATCTGGTTTTGTACAAATCGTTTCTAACAGATCAAGAGGAGCAGAAAATTGATATGTAATGGAGCAAAAATCGATGACGATATGTAACAGATCGAAGAAGATAGAGCTGGAAATCGATGAAGAACGACATACCTTAGATCTGGAGAACGATGGAGTAGCGACCAATGGAGGAGAAGCAATCGGCGGGTGGAGCAGTAGGTTTTCTTCAATTGATGGTAAATTAGGGAGAGGGGTAGATGGGGAAAATAAATGTAATTAATTGGCTGAGTAGATAGGATATTACTTTTTCAGCAGACAGATTCAACTATTGGCTGAGCGATTAAGCTCCTACCGAACACATAGGTATAGCTGTGCGAATCAACTATATCTACTATACAGCTCATTAAGCTGTTACCAAACAGCCCCGTAGTTTACTCTAAAATTAAACAAGGCATAAACCATACCAAGAAATTGATGTTGGATTAAAGCAAACTGTGACATTGCCATAACTCACTAGTCAATGGCATGATTGAAAATTAATCCATAACGATCATATTGAATAACATACATTAGCGTTCATATCATCTTTTTTACATAAAATGGACAATATAATCAAGAATCTCGATTTCAGTTGCGGTACGCACCCAAATCGCTACTAAATTTCTGTAACTATCGTGTTCTTCTATATTACATCGTTCTCGATTTCAAACATAATCAAATATTATTGCAATTCACAAAAACAAAAATATGTAAACAAAATACAGGTGAGAATGAGAGGGATAATAAGCTGCAATAAAAAACACCTTCTGATCCCTTCTTATCTTACCACCTTAACCATATGCCAAAATCAATCATGTCAGCACCAGATTAGTATTTTCAGGCCACCGTCTTGGCGGCAGCCTGACGGAGCCACGGATGTCGCAAACACTGCTGTGCCGTTGGCCGCTTATCTGGTGCAAAATCAAGAATCGGATTCAAGAACTCTGCAAATTCACGAGCATCTGTTTCCTGAAACTTGAATTTGTCAACCAGTAAGCGACTGATTGATGAGTATTTGAGTCTACGGATCCTTTTGAGGTCCCCGTGTCTATCAAAGTAATCTTTCGATCTAAGCCCTCCAATGGCTACCTGTTTCAGTAGGCAGTAAAAAAACATAATGTAAAGTAAAGGTATCAATCAATATATAGTGTTTAGAGGAGCATCCAGGGGGTTGAATATGTGTTACCTTCCTAGGTATCTTTCCTAGGAGTTCCATCATTAGAGCAAGATGGTCCTGCATCAGATAACACCATGTAAGCATATCATCCGATGGTAAACATAAATATTTAGGCTATGTTTGGCAAACTAGCTGATAAGTTAGTTGTTAGCTAAAAAGCTAGTTGTTGGCCGATAAGCTAGCCGCCACGTTTGATAAGAACTAATTGATAAGCTAGATGACAATGTAAAATGACCTAAAAGGACACGTTGAAATTAAATTGGGAACATATATATAGGACATAATTGGAAAAAAGCGCTAGAGCTTATTAATATGCTACCTGAAATCGCGGTTCAAAAAGCTAGCTTATGACTCAAACGGGTTTTTTTCAAACAAATAAGATTGGCTTATGGTTGCCAAACATGGCCTTTCTACTGGATTGGTTTGGTTCGATTCTGAGATAATGGTTCGTTGTTAGCCACGGTCTAGCTTAGAGCAACTGGGAACAAGGAAAGATGCAATACCTCATCTTCGCTGAAGCCTTGTCCTGGCTTGGGAGCAAACATCATTTCACCGGTAGCAAGCTCAAAAGCAGTGCAAGCAAATGACCACATATCAACTGGGAACGAGTAGCCTGACTGTAGAATAACTTCAGGAGCTCGATATTGTCTCGTTTGAATTTCCTCTGCAATTGGTTTATTTGCCCAACATGCATTTCCCAAATCCACAATCTTGCATCTGAAGTCAATACCATCAAGGCATCTTTCAGGCTTCGCAACAGCTCCTATTGCACCTCGTCTTTCTGCTGCAATTTTCGCCACTGCCCTTTTTGCCCTCTGCTTTAGCTTTTTCTCAATTGCATTCACCGCCACTTCACCTTTCAAACTTGCCTCAGACCGTTCAAGAATGGGGGTCATTTTTGATCTAATAGGGTCTTTTGATGGATTTATAGTGGAAAGGAGAAGTATATTTTCAGGTTTTAGGTCTGTGTGTATAATACCAAGTTCTCTATGCAAATAATCAAGTCCAATCAGTATGCATCTGCATATCTCCCTTACCTTGATCAAGTTAAGGCCTTTATAACGGTTATATCTGATGAGGTGCAATATGCTGTCTCCGAGAAACTCAAGAACCATGCATGAATGTTGTCCATTTGGGCCTCTGTGCTTGAAGTGATCCACTAATTGTACAACACATTTTTCGTTTTTAGGGTCATTTTCAACGATAGCAGAAAGAATCTCGATTTCATGGAGGGCAGCTTGCACAAATTCTGGTGCACTTTTCTGGATCTTGAGTGCAACGTACTTCTACAAAATGAAGCAACCAAAATAACCACATAAGAACCGGCTATAAAGGGGTCATGACAGAAGCATTTCAATGTCTATATGGAAGATTAAGAAAAAGATAAGAGAATAAACAAATAAATATCCAGATCATGACCTCTAACCATCGAACTATTTCTGCTGTTCGGTCCAAAACTTATGTATATAAGCACTAAATGAAAGCATAAATATTACGAGTACCATAAAGAATCACACACATCACAATTCGACCTATGTAGGTGTTACCTAGAACTGGCAAGAGTCTGAAAATCTAAGAAGAAATGGTCTTATCTCGAGAAATTTATTGCAACTTCCTACAAAAATTTGGTCATTCTGGAATAAATAGAGTTTGCGATCCAATAGTAAGTTAGAAGGTTAAAAGTGTGCAAATAAAAATAGAACGCAAAAGAATGTCTGGATTTCTAAACTGTATGTTCTGGAAGGGATTGAAACACATCTGGAATGAGGAATACCAAAAACAGAACTCACTAGCGAGTAGTCTCCATAACCACCAAAATAAGTTTCAGATTGAATATGTTTGAGATATTCGAGGGGAAAATATGTGATTACTGCTGATTGTTACAACTCTATCGACAAAAGCCGTTCACGAAATTGTGCAATATGTCCAAGGCTTTCTAAATATGCACAGACTTAAATGCTACAGGTTAAAAAAACTACTATTCCGGCCAATTATCTACAGTGGAACTTGATATGCAAAAGATCATACCAATTTAGAACTACCCGAGCTTACAATATTAAGGTGCCCCTGGTAAAAGACTCCTAAATAGAAGAGTTGTGTTATATTCTCCACTGTAAAACTATATCATAGAATGATACTCAGATTAATAAATACGATCCAGGTAGAATAGGGCAATGTACTTGAAGAAAAAGATGAAAAATAAACTACAGATGCTAGACCTGACCCGTGCCGATTTTCTATATGGCGTTGGCTTCAACTAAGCAACAACATAGGCAGGCTCTCAGGCTCCTTAGCAAGAGGTCGATAAAATTTGGAAGCCAACTTCACCATCAGCCTGGCCAGCCCAAGTTTCATTCATAGGCAATGCTGGCTACAGGAAGAGAAATGCACAATTAAGCATACTTCAAACGCTGGAAAACTGAATGATACGCGGAAGTCCTTCAATTATGCACAAAGGCCATAAGCATTTTGCCCAATCTTTGTTAAACGGATTGATTAAAGAGAGCGAGGAGAAAAGAAGATGCAACACCGTCAATTTTATTTGAATATCAATTCTATATAAGCAATCTAGACTCATGATCCAATTGTTGGGTATGGAGACGGATTTATTATGCACACCTGATTTATGTTGTGATGGTTATTCTTGATGGTTGAAGACTATTTGTCTCTTATCCTTTTATATCTTCACCTTCCTTGTAATAGAATCCGGTCTTCTTCTTTGTATATATTAAAAACTTCACGAAATACAATAAAACTCCTAGCATCCTCATGAACGCTGGCCAATTACCAAACCATGTAAATGGTCTCCTTTTTTGTTTCTTTATGCTTTCTGCAATAGTTGCCTTTGTAATTATAGATCCTAACACCTATATTACTAGACACTAACATGGTGAACTTTGGAAGATTGTGAATTTGAGAATACAACATGTCTTTTTCATTGATCAAGCAAAAATGAAATCCTTAGAGCAAGATCAATGGAAGACAACTCAACAAGCCTTGTTGCCAGAATCTAACCTACCAAAAGTTACATACAGTATGCATAACCTGAACTCCGACTAGAAATACACATCTTCAAGATATCTTAGTTTAGTTGGCATTCTTCATTCGTAGAAATTCAACTAAATGCAACCCATCGAAGAAGGCACTAAGTAAATCACACAAAAGCAATCCAATGTATAACTTTAGCTTCATTAATAACTAACTAGAGATGTACACGTTTTTTGAACAAAGGATCTACATTTGTTACCAATGATAACAGGATTCGTTTTTCATACAGAAATGATTTCAATTATTGCTGAATACGATCATTAGGTTAAACATTACATCTGGATCACGGATCTCGCCAATCTGAAGTTCAAAACCGAAATGATAAAAACCTAGAAAAATAGGACAATTGGAAGAAAGAGACGGAGAAAAAAAAAACTTACAGATGTTTGGGTATCGTAAGCAAGCCAAACGGTGGAAAATTGACCCCATCCGAGCTTCCGTTGAGCGAGAAACCGACCGCTAGCGAATGAATCACCGATTCTGACTGCGTGGTAACCTCCTTTCCTGTAGGAATCCATGTCCTCATCTTCCTCCTCAGAGGCCGATGACGAAGAACACGACATGATTGATTGATTAATTAATTAATTAATGCTTGATTTGATTGGATTGGATTGGATTGATTGACCGATTGATCTCTGATCCTCTATGTTCCTTTAGAAACAATTGAAGTTCCCTTTTCCCGAATTAGGAGAAATTTTGGGAAAGTAGTGGCCTTCAATCCAATGCTCTCTCCACTTTTTGCTCTTCTTTAAATTCTTTGGAAGGTCTTGCCTTTTTGAAGTTTGGTTGATGGGGTAGGGTTACCTTTCAATCTTATTTACATTAATTGATTATGCTTAATTACTCTCTTTTCTTATCAATTAAGGGGTGTTTGGGATTGCTTATTCAAAATAACTTATGGATTTTTTTTTTTTGTAAAAGTGTTTATTAACTTATGTGGTATAAAACCGAAGCTAAATAAAATAGGGTTAAAATTATAAACTGGTAATGAGCAGTTTTTCATAAGTTATGAAAGATTAACTTATCAAAAACAACTTATTACCGGTTTGGCACTGGTATAAGCAGTTTTTTTTTCTTATCCAAACACAAGAAAACAGCTTATCACCGATGTCAGACTGAAATAAGTTAAAAAACAGCTTTTATAAGCAATCTCAAACACCCCTTAAATATTCATTTTTCATAACAACTAATTAAATTAAATTTCCAACAGAAACCAACTCTTTCATAGATAGATAGATAGATATATACATACATACAGAGAGGGGTTGGTTATTATACAACCCTTCACATTTGTGTAACCAATACAACTCAATCTCAACCGTCCATTTCATTTGATTAATATGTGATTTCATAGAAATTTTGATTGTTTCTTAATATAAAGTATTGATCATAATTAATGAACCATATTCATCTTCTATAAATATTCAAATCATAATAAATGAACTCTCATCATTTCCATAAATATCTTAATTTATTGGGTTGCATTGRTTGTACAAATRCGATRAGTTGTATTTGAAACAAACTCTCTCTCTCTCTCTCTCTCTCTCTATATATATATATATATATATAAATTGCATATATATTATTCGTATGTACATATACATACCCTACAAATGAATGGTTACTAGAGTGGATCTTAGCTTTTTATTTTTTATGATTTTCTCATGAACCAGACTTTTGTATGTATGAGTTTATAGTATTTATGATATGTTTGATTAGATGTAATGTAACAACAAATAAATGAGATATGGAAAGAGTTGTTACATTTCATTATCGTATTTAATGAGCATATAGAAACGTAACGGTCTGATATATGGATTGATTGTAATGTATGTAGAAGGACAAATTTATAACACCCCATATTCAATATTCTCAAAATGGCAACAACCATGAAACAAGTAGTTTATAGCTAGGCCATGTCAAGTGGCTTACAAAACAATTTTTTACCTTCTTTTTTTCTATTTAGCGAGTAACCTAAAAGTAAAAAGATACAAGAAGCCAAGTGATGTTAGTTCAATATACGAAGTCGAGATACAAGTCCTAAGCAAAATGTGAAATGGAGTAACAATACTCGATCATGTTTTTTTTTTAAGTATATAATATTTATATACGGCAATTAGAACAAATAAACTCACACACCTTTCTCACATTTGGTGAGGTTTGAACCGCTAACCTCCTAGGAGACCAAAGACTCACATACCGTTAGGCCAAAGGTCCTTTGGTATACTCAATCATGTTGTTGGACATCATTTTTTTTTTCATCTTTAACTATTGTCATCCATGTCTCAAACTGTCGTTGAATGTATCGACCATGTCATATTTCTTTCGTCCTTGCAACTGTACAAAATAATAAATGATGGAACTGTGTGTTACCACCGGGTACAATTTCTATCAATGGAATGACAGTGGATGTGTTATTAACGACTTTTTGATCTTACGACATTTTAAGGAAGACAATAATACACGATGATTACGTGGTTATGATGTTATGGGGGCAGGGTTCAAATGGTGGTGAGCACAACTAGGTCTTTGATAACCAGCCATTCAAGTTTCATGTGTTGGATGTTTTTACTATTGTCATTGATGATTTTTGTTCAATACATATGTTACGAGTTTAATTTTAGCATCGGTGGTGGAAAAAAAATGAGGTTAACATATACACAAAGTTCGACTTTAGTCAGCAATGAGTTAGAAAAATTCACATCAACCAAGTATTTAATTTTTTTTAACATCTTCATTTTGTTTGAAAACCGAATAACCATGGTTTGAAGTACCATCAGGTATTTGGTTTCCAAACTAATTCATTTGGGTTCGATCACAGGCCCCCCACTAGCCTGTAGCCGCTGAATAAGCCAAAAAATATCTTTTAATATCGGTGTCCTTGGAGGCGGCATTTCGTTATGAGACTAGTTAAAATTGCTGATAATCAACTTTTTATCCAAATTATTTGGACTTTTTATCTCATCTAGTCTAGTTCATGCTGTAGAGTGTTACGTTTTTCTAGACAAACGAGTTATAACCTAAGACTTAAGAGTGCAACCTGATAATTGACGTAACCAAAATTCAATGATATTATGGATTATACAAGTTTGTTGTGTAGGATCTTATATTAAATGTTTATTTATTTATTTTCAGAATACCAAAACTAAGTAAAATGAATGGAAGTGTGTGTATATATAGATTTGGAATTATGTGAAATCAAATTGATTTCATGAGACTTATGAGATCATTTTTTTACATTCGAAATTTCACAGCAGAACATTGTAAATCTAACATTCATAGTATTTTGTTGTGAATGTTCGGATTTTTTTTTTACTTTCACAATGTTTTGTTGTGAAGTTTCAAATGTAAAAATGTGGTCTCATGAGTCTGATGAAAACAGATTGGTCTCACCAACCCTATATATATTAGTGTATAATATATTTATTACATATTGGGAGATTTTTAGATATTACATACTTATATACTTGTGATTATAATGATCAATTAATCTGTTAAAAAGGTAAAATGTTTAACTTGACACGTAATTTCATAAAAATGTTTGACTTTTAATTACCTGTTAAACATGTCTGTTAACAAAAACAAAAACAAAATATTATGTAGGAGTGTAAAGGCATAACGTTGACTATGTTGAAAACATTTGAATCACCAAGCTTAAATACTTCTGCTTTAAGTATTGTAACCAATTCAAAACAGTTTCAGTGTATTAACATACCCTACTAATTATATTATTATTGTAGTTATTAGAACAAAAAGTTGATTTACTGGCTCCTTACAAAACCCTGTCCCCTAGGAACCACATATGAGGAAATATTTCAGAGTTGATTCAGTGACTGAGGCTATCAAAATGGTTCAATCCCGTTTTCTACAGGATTCGAACGTGAACCCATTGTTATTTTTTTTTTCATTGAACATGTTTTAAAAAAGATAGCTAACTTTAAAACTACAAGAAGATACTGATAAATTATCATCAAACTTTAATCAAGATAAAAACAAAGATGATAATTAAGATTGACAAGAAATCAACGGTGTAAATAAATCATAGAGCCGAAGAAAGAATCAATATTTTCCATCAAATTATTATTCAACTTTTGTTAATCTTTAATTAATCACATATGTTTATCGATTCAAATAAAATTATCAAAACAAGGTCGGGTTCCAGTGTAAAATATAAGCCCGTATTTAGAGGTATCAAATATGTGGTGAAATATCGTGTGAGAGGGCAGTTATGATGAGAAGTATAAGAAAAGATCTATAACCCTTGATCACTTTTAATCTCATGTCCACCAATGAATTGCGTTTTAGAAGGGAATTGTTCCGATGCACCTCATTAGTCTTCGACGTTCGATTAGGATTGATCCAAGGGTGGAAGTCTCTTCTTATGCTTTTCACCATAACTTCCGTTCTCACATGAACCCAACCCTCAAATATGTAAGCTTTAAATGGTAATTTGAAATTGAATTCGGTAACCAATATCTTGCCTAAATTTATGCTTAAAACCTTGCAATTCATACAACAAATCATGCAATTAATACAATAACAAACAAGACTCTCCATAAGCACATTATGGTACACAATTTCTAAACATAATAAACAAACAAACACTTTACCTTCATCCATCCAATTCTTCGAATTTGGTCATCACTTTGAATCACAATTCCAAACACCCCCATCGCGTCTCTTAAACATGGCCCCAAATGGTCCACGTTCATGAACCAAGGTCGAACCAACGACACATTATTGTCTATGTATATCTACAAACATACACCCCTTCAATCCATGCTTGGATCTTCATCTCAAAATTTCAAGAAAGATCGCAGGCAATGGTTTCTCAACAATCTCATCTCTTCTCCTTTTGACCAAAAATGACCACTTTTTCCTTCAAGCTTTAGGTGCAAGAATCTCTAGCAAAGAAGTCCATGTGCCAGTAACAGCCAAAATCAAACCAAAAACAACAAAGGCTCCATCTTTGATCCACCCAGCCCAACCCACCTCATCTTTATACACCATCAAATGGAACAAAGCAGGCAACACAAACCCTAACACAATGCAAACACTACTACCCACCAAAGACAAGAAATCAGCAAAATTTGGCACCAAAAGAGCCACTAAACTCACCACTAAAACCATCCCCCATCTCACCCACAAACTATACCTTCCTTCACAAAACATTCTCTCAAAGACTTCATAAACAGGGTTCATCATTATAGGAAAAGTAAAGAACAGATTCAAGCAAAGACCCAATTGTACCAAACTGCTCAACCATCCTTGCCCTAAATTTGTAGTGATTATGTCTTTGGTTTCATCACCAAATGCAAAGTAACCAAATACACCAAAAGATGCAAACATTACAGCAATGAAACCTATTGTTACACTTAACACTTTACCGAACTTGTTTTTGTTTTCCATCTCTGATTCTAATGGCAATACCATTCCGATCCCTTCGAAGGCGTAAACCGCCACACCGATGCCGTAAAAGAACACAGAAAATCCACCAAATGCTTGTAAAACTGGTTTAGCATTCAAGTATACGATCACTTCTTCCACCATAACCACAGCCATGGCTCCGATGTCAACTACGTCAGCGAAAATGCTTAAAGGGGCCAAATGGGTTAATGTTGGAATCGAATTCAATCCTAATTGAAATGGGAAGCACGCCCAGATGTAAAAAGTTTTGGCGGATAACCCTAGAATATTAGGGGTGGTGGGATTTGATGTTGATGTGAAATTGAAGATGTTCATCAAGGTGTTGGCGACGAAGATGAGGTAACTTACGCAGAAACCAGCCTGGGAAAGCACGATCATGACGTCAACGGCTGTTCGGCCGACGGGACCGGCGACGGTGAATCCGAGATCTCCGAAGGAATTGATTTTGGATAAGCCGTTGACCGATTCGAGCTTATGGCGGGTTTTGACGAGCATCATCATACAGTGGTTGGTGAAGTAAGCGACGGCGAAGACGGTGAGGGCTCCGGTGGCGTATCCAGTGCGTTTGAAGGTGTAAGGGAGGCCAAGAACGCCGGCGCCGACGATGGCGATGAAGACGTTGGCAAAAGTCTTCAATTGGGAGGAGAGACGTGGGGATTTTGAATCGAGAAGTGGGCTTGTTTCTCTTGGGAGATTCAAGACATGGGACGATGAACTTGCTTCTGAGTTCTTGTTAACATCATCAAATCCCATGATTCTTTCTGGGTTTTGCACACTGAACTTGAGTGATTAGAAGCAATTGGTGGTGAAGATTGTTTGAAGCTTTGGCAATGGACTTTTCAGATCTACAAGAGCCGGAGATTGAGGTCGGCGATGTATATATAGACGGCAATCGAATTCACACACGTCTTCGGAAGGCAAGAGATTATTTAAATGGGATAAAAACAGTAGAAGACGAAAGAGGGAAAAGGCCAAAGGATTCAACAATGGTGTGGTGTAGATGTAAGAAGCCACTTCTGTTCTCTGAATTAAATATGATTCAGGTAGGTACATCATTGATCTTGATTTTTTGGGAAATTTATAAAAATAACCGGTTTACACAACCCTTTGCCACAAAATAACCACATTTTAGAGGTTTTGCCAAAATA
>NC_037528.1:17625206-17628412 GCF_001531365.2 Cynara cardunculus var. scolymus | reverse complement strand
CGAGTTAATAATTAAAATTCGGGATTGTTATTGATTATAGGTATGGTATAGAAGGACCAGTGTACTTAACAATGAGAGGTGAGAAAGGAGGTGGAGAATGGGTTGTGGATGAGCAGCAGCAGAAGATAAAAAAGATTGATGGATCGATTGCTTATGGTGTTCTTCAGACCGTAAAGATCCACATGGAGGTTGTCGAACCACAACCCAACCGCCCTAAACTTCAACTCACTCTCATTTAGAAGGTAAGACTCCCWACTCATATATATTTTTTTTCTTGCTTCTGCAGTAGAAATAGGAATACCCAATACAGATATGTTAAGCAGTTTGAATGGATTTTAAAGACCATTGTTGCTTATTCTTTTTAAAATATGAGAAAAAAAGATCCTTTTCAACACTTCATTGTTGCTTATTGTCKATCTCTGAACCAATGTGTGGATTTATTTTATTTTTGTTTGATCAGCTTATTCGTTCCTCCAGGAGTGTTTATTTTCCATTTAACTCTTAAGCAATTGTTGGAAATTGTTGAATTGATTGGTCTTTTATGTTTGGGTTGTCTACCTCAGGTCATCTTATTTCAGACAGATCTTAATAGGAAAAAGAAAC
The DNA here is from genome assembly GCF_001531365.2 of Cynara cardunculus var. scolymus. NCBI lineage: Eukaryota > Viridiplantae > Streptophyta > Magnoliopsida > Asterales > Asteraceae > Cynara > Cynara cardunculus. The sequence continues at coordinate 17,627,809 of NC_037528.1, read as the reverse complement.
TCCCGAATTTAACAAACATTTCTTGGCTTGATCGATACTCAAATCCCATGTGAGATGTCAATATCATCGTTATAAAGATTATTCGCCCAGATTTGGAGTTTAGGGGCATGTGATTTGTATTATTCAGTGATATATTTTATCTTATTAGATTAAGTTTGAGGACTGAATATGTCACCACTTACGTCAACGAGACAAAAAGTTGTTATGGTAGTTCGATGTCAAGAAACTTGGACCAATTTCATTATTTTATATACTTCAAAATTTTAAATGAAAAAATTACATATTTATAGCCGATCATTTTCAATGAATCAAACCATTTAATAAAACAAGGTTTCTTGTTTTCATTAATATTCAGTTTCTAGGCTCGTTATCTTTTAAGGTTTAGACGTATGTGGATCTTTTGACATTTTCCTATACGAGAACCCTATTTATTGTTTCAATGATTCTTGTAGTCAGACAATACGCGAGCTTCGACCGCATGTGGTTATACAACAAACTAAGTGGTAACCATACATACATGTGTTACACCTTCATTTCTAAGAAAGAATTATAAACAAATTGATATTGATCCTACCTACACTGGGAATTAATTAATTAATTAATGCATATATATAATACATAAAATGAAATTACAAAAAAATTATGCCAAGATCCACATGAAGACTGTTGACCATCCAGTCAGTGCAAATGCTGCAGCCAAGTAGCTCCACATCGTAAGCACTGAACACTCCTCTTGTCCCACATTAAACAATTGGGTCATCGTACCTATTTACAAATTAAAATTAACGACCAAAGTCAAGAATCATATATATATATATATATATATATAAAGATGGCTTGCATATATATATATATATATGCTTACTGATGTTCATGGCAGGGGGCACGGTGTATTGAATCAATAGCAAGAAACTGAAGAGGGGATCCACAGGAAGTAATCCCAGACTAGAAGCTGTTTTGATCACCAATATTCCAATTGAGGGAAGAATCACGTATCGCACACAGATGATCGTCATGATGATAACCGGTCTTATGCTCGCCCTCCGAAAACCTTAAGTATGTATATATATATATATATATATATATATATATATGTGAGATTAATCTTTTTTTGTTGCAAACAGACCATCATTTTTGCAAAGTATGGTGGTTTGTAATGAGAAGTCAAAACACAAGTAATCAATGATTTAAAAAGTTGGGAATTTTATACCTTGTATTAGATTGCCTCCAAGTATAAGAGTTATGCAAGGTATGGTTCCATCCCTGGATATATAACATCTCTCTCTCTCTCTCTCTATATTGCCTCCAAGTATAAGAGTTATGCAAGGTATGGTTCCATCCCTGGATATATAACAAGATGATTAAAATGCATGTTTTCATAATTAAAGAATTAATCCAAATTAACTTTTGTATAAGGACCTGCCAAAACTAATAATMAGGTGTTCTTAATTAATTAAGCATACCCAAGTAGCGTGGCGGAATCTTGGATTACTCGTAATGGAGCATCATCGCCAATCACAAGCTTTTTCAGCCATGGGGTTGCCCCAAAAATCAATCCTACAATCTGATCAAGAAAACGAACCACAACATCATTCTTATTCTTATTCTTATTATATATATATATATCATCATATCATATGATATGCAATTAAGGATACATATATGCTTAATAATTAAGTGGAAAAGCTTAATTTTAGATACTTACAGAACCAAGGGTAGGAGGAGCCAATAGTTCCTTCAATACTTTGTGGAATATATCTACTAGTTTACTTGACAACGATGCGTCTTTTTTCTCCTCCTTCCTCACTGATTCATGGTGTACACTCTACACAAATCCATGCATGAGTTATAAGTTGAACTACATTATGCAACATATATAGTTAGSATTTAGGAAGGCTTACGGGTTGGACGTCACTAATGGAGTATGATGAAGGCACGAGTACATCGATATATTCTTGGGTTCGTTCTCCATTATTGAGAAGACGAGTGTTTTCATTTGAATCCGGGTCCTTGTTGGGTTCCTGTGGTGATTCTTCTGCTTGTTTTATGAATGCGGTATACCTTAAAGACGAGCTTTTTATCAACTGAAAAGTGTACGTCCAAATRCACAGACTGCCCAACTGCATGCACCATCAATATATATTATATCATGAATTAATGTTCAAAAACACTAGTTGTTGTTCAGTTAAGTCGTTGCTAGTTAAYGAATTCAGTAAAATGAAGAAAGAAATAAGCTCACCGCCATGGAGAAAGATGAATAAGAGAGTCCCTTGGACTTACAGACACTATGTTCTCCAAAAGGGCTGCCACCTTCTGTGCAGATTGCAGGGACAATTATCAACAGAATATTTCCCAGATTTCCTATATAAAAACATGAAACGTAATTAATAACCTTAATTATAGCTCTAAATGCATCATAAAATGATATATACATACATATAAGTACCTGTGGAGCACATAGCTATGAGTAGGCCTTCCAAATGTGGCTTTGGTTTAATTAGTTTTGCTGCTATCCACCCCAGTGTTCCTCCAACAAGAAATGTGATTCCAATATTTATTGGCATAAACCACCTATAAAGAGTAATTAGCATATATACCATGTT
>NC_037528.1:17622975-17624891 GCF_001531365.2 Cynara cardunculus var. scolymus | reverse complement strand
ATATATATATATATATATATATATATGTATAGAGAGATCTACTCACAAGTATATATATATATAGTCTGAAAACGTGAAACATTGATTCATAGGTACCTTATTAAGTGATTTTCGGGTGTCGATGGAAAGAAGATTGAGATAATCAGTAGCCATGAGGGCACCAATGGCACTTACTAACAACACCTGCAATATCGGCATGGATGCCACCCCAAACAACGTCCAAAACCCCATTTTCCCTTCAATTCTTTTTGTCGATGTAATATTGTTTAATTTCCCAGCTTTCTAGCTAGGGTCTTGGCAATGGTTTGAAGAAAGATCTTGGCAGATTGTATTTGTAGGTTAGGTTGTTGGAGCAGAAGTCAATTTGTATTCTAATTCATATGCAATCCAATAAATTGAGATATTTATAAAAATGATGAGAGTTTATTTATTATGATTTTAATATTTAAGGAGGATGAATATGGTTCATTAATTATGATCAATACTTAATATTAGGAAACAATCAAAACTTCTATGAAATCACATATTAATCAAATGAAATAGACGTTTGAGATTGAGTTATATTGGTTGCACAAATGTCATAGGTTGTATAATAACCAACCTCTCTCTCTCTCTCTCTCTCTATATATATATATATATATATATGGGCCTTGAGAACTAATTAGTTTGTGGTAACCGTGAGGTCTAATCTCAACCACAAATCAATAGATAAATTAGAAAATTTATAATTTTGGTAATTTTTAATTAAAATTTTAATGCAAAGGCATTTTAAGTATTCTCTCTTCTCTCTCCTATCTCCTCTCTTCTCTCTCCGTCCCCCGGCCTCCGGTGATACCATAGTGGTATCACAATGCATCTTATATGTGATTGGGTATCACACTGTGGTCATTTGTGCAATCGATCAGATATATAACACAGTGGTATCACAATGCATCTTATATGTGCTTGAGTATCACACTGTGGTATCACCAGAGAACAGTGACCGGAGGCCGGAGGACGGTGGCCGGAAGACGGGGACGGAGGGAGAAGAGAGGAGAGATGAGATAAAATACCTAAAATGTCCTTGCATTAAAATTTTAATTAAAAATTACCAAAATTATAATTTTCCTAATTTATCTATTGATTTGCAATTGAGATTGGATATCACGATTACCACAAACTAACCAGTTCTCCCTTAAATGCCCCTATATATATATATATATATATATATATATATAATTTAAAAGGATTGAAATAAACTTGGAAGTGCAAGGAAGAGATTAATTGAAAGGAGAATATAATTGCATTAAACGACAGAAAAGCAACCATTTAAAGAAGAGTCGTAAGGAGACATTGGGCGCCGCCTCTTATGAACTTAATTTACCCTCCACGAGGTTTTTGTGGTTTAATAGGCCTCGGCCCCACCTTGTACATTTTTCATTTTAATTAACATACAAAATCAAAAGGAATTCAATCATCTTCACATATATTATATTTCAAAACCATAACCTTCTTTACCTTTTAATAATTTTATTAAAAATTAACATCTTATTTGTTATAAGATGAATCTTGATAAGAAAAAATATGTCTCTTAATAGTTCTAAAACTTTCTAAATGATTTTGTATTTTTGGTCTCCTTTAATCATTCAACATCCTAATTTTATTATAAATAATTATATTTTATTTTATACTTTATTATGAGATAGTTTTAATCATTTACATCAAACCATTCAGCAATTGACAAATAATCCTAAATAATAAAATAATTTTAATAATAAATAAAAAGAATGGATATGCATGCACGTACCTACGCGGATAACTAGACACATACATATTATATATACTAGAAGCGTACTCGCGCAATGCAGCGAGATACATCGTGTTTTTAATATTTTATTTTATTCTTTATCTCAGTCGATGTTATAATATGACTTTAT
>NC_037528.1:17601884-17620810 GCF_001531365.2 Cynara cardunculus var. scolymus | reverse complement strand
ATATTATTAAACCTAAATTAAGTTACTTCGTTACATTAAATTAAACTATAATAAAAAAAAATACACAAACAAAAACTTTTAAATAGTTAATTTGATATTAATATTGATATATTTTTTGCAAATTTTATATGATATTTTCAAATTTATATTTTATTCAAAAGTAGAAACATTATCGCTTTTTTTCAAAACCATATCAAATCGTATTATATCGATATGGATAAAAAATAAAACGAAACATTGAAATGGAAATATGTCTCGATGCATAGCACGAATATCCTTCTAGTAAATTAGATACATAAAATTTTTGAAAGGTGTAAAATATAAATTAAGATTCAAAGTGTAACTTATACATTTAATCAGGAATGCTCATGAGTTTGATGACTAGGTTGAAGACTTTGGACAAACCAATTTAATGCTCTGATTTGAAAAATCTCTAACTTAAACCAAATTGCAACCAACCCAATCCAAACTGTACAAGTTAGTTGGGTTAATCAGGTTAATGCTTTGGTGCATTAAAATATATTCTTCTAACCTTGAACATGTTGTTTACTCTAATCTACTCATATTTTTTTTTTCATGATCAAACATTTGGTACAACTTATTCATAATTCTTAAATCTTACGTATATCACACTCAATTGATTTTCTCAATTTGCATATATATACACACACACATTTTTTTTTGAGAACTTCTGAAATTGTAAAAACCTTGAAAACTTGTGTATCATGTGTTATTTTATATGATTTTTTTTCCATCTAAGACTGAGATTTAGAATATTGATTAAAATACATATATCTCACATTGTGTTTGTTTCATATGTAATCGGTTCACAATGTAAACACTTTTTACGTGTTTGTGAAACAAAAAAAATACACATAATAAAGTTTCACACTCTAAACCGAATACATATGGAAAAAAACATAATGTGAATAAGATATATGTTAATGAATACATTATATACTATATTTAGACAAAAAAGAATAATATGAAACAAAATCTTAATCTTTTGGGAACTCAAAGATTTGTGAAATCCATGAGAAATGGATAATAGATTGAAAATATATGTAAATGAAAAGGTACATGATAGTGTAATTGTCTAATTTACATATAATAGACACTCAACAATCATATTAAATTCAAAAAAATAAAATAATATCCGACTCATCAGGTTGGATTGAGTTCAAATAAAAGTAAAGTAACCCAATATCAACCTAATGCATACGATATGAGGATCGAATTGATCAACTTTTTAAGCACCCCTACATTTTGTAGTGTGAGCCATTTCGTGAAATGACTCACGAATCTCCCCTCTTTCAAGAAACTGGCCTAAGGGGGTTCACTCCTTGTTTTTAAGATCCATGTTTCACTATGGGATAATTCACACACAAATCCACAAAAGCATTACTTAGGAGATGTTTGGTTCRGTGGAATTATTTGGATTTCGTGGAAAGATTTGGAATTGAAAAAAATTGATTTTGAAAGGATTTTGATTTTTTGTGTGTGTTTGGTTGTAGGATTTGAATTCCATATTTCATAAATAATTAATAAAAATAATTTATAAATACTTATAAAATAATTAATTTATCTTTTTATTAATTGATTTAAGAAAACAAATTTTTTAAAACATTRTGATATACAAATCTTATGAAATACCAACATTCTAAATCCTATATTTATGAGATATCAATGAAATTTTAGAGGCCGTTTGGTTTGCGGAATTCGAAGGAATTTGATAGAATTGGAATGACAAATTCATTTGACCAAATTCCAATTCTTTTATTTGATTCATTTCTTGAAATGAATGTACTCTTTCAAATTTCATTGAATTACATAAATTAATGAATTTATCATTYTTTGACATAATGGAAGAAATCCCATCACCACCCACCACAACCATGTCACTATTGTTCATCATGCCCCACCCCTAAAATCCTACCACCACCACATCACTATTGTTATCGCCACCCACCTTACTCTACCACTAACCACCATGCCACTATTGTTGTCATCACACCCATCCACCCCTAGTCACTCACTGCACATCCCTACTACAACCATGCTACTACTGTTACTGTCACTCCCCTAACCTAACCCCCATCACCATTCCATTATTGTCGTTGTAATAACTGCCACTCACCCCCACCCCACCCTACCCTACCCTACCCCAACCTACCACTAACCACCATGCCACTATTGTCGTCATCATGACCACCCATACCAAGCTACCCCGACCACCATCACACCATTGTTGTCATCATAGCTGCCACCTATCCCTACCGCCCCGTCCCTAACCTAACCCCMACACCACTATTGTCACATTCACTACTGCCACTCACTTGTACCCCACCCTACCCTAACCTAACCCACCACTAAACACCATGCCATTATTGTTGTCGTCTTACCCATCCACTCTTAGACCCCCAATCAACCAACCACTATCCCGCCACTATCATTGTCACAGCTACCACCCCGCCACCTATCCTTACCCACCCTACTGCGCCACCCCACCCCGCTTACCCCAATTCATCACTAACCWCCATCCTACCACTGTAGTTGTCACAGCTACCATCCTGCCACCTGTTGCCCCTAACAATCCCCACCTATGAATCAGGGGTGGGGCAGGAGTAGTGGGACAAAGTTTAGGTAGGGGTGGGGTGATATGTGTTGAAAATTCAACACGTAATCCATTCATTTTACRTCTTATTAGTCAAAATTAGTTTCCTTTCATTCCCACTTTGAGTCATTTTGATTTATTTCTTTGTACCTTTATTATGGAGCTTAAATATTGTGGTTAACTTGTTGGGACTCAAAGATACAAGCTAATGAATTTTTTTTTGTTAAACAGCCTGATGCTACTGCATTGCAGCAGCAGCCACCTGATACGTGCATGGCTTTGCGAGGGCTTAACGATTAAGCTGCTGCCTTTTGAATGCTGACTGGAAGATAGCTAGAAAATAGCTGGAAGACTTTTTTAACCTGGGATTTCTGAATTAATATGTAATCTTGTACTTTAAGATTCCATTTGCTTAACCTTTGGACATTAACTAGTGGTTTAAACTTTTGTTTTGTAGTGCCAACCTTTGTGTATAAAAGGGGGGATTAKCCTTGTGTTTCTATACACTTTCTAACCATATTTCTAAGAAGCAAATCAGCTTGTTAAGGCTGATTTGTGAGAATCCTTTGAAAAGTCAAGTTCTTGAGTTTAAGCTTTCATCTTTTAATTMTTGTCTTTTAATTTCTTGTTCTTCATTTTATGTTCCTTTACATTTATTGTTATTTACTTTCCATTATTTAATTTCCGCAATTTACATTCTCGTTATTTACATTCCCGCCATTTATTTTCTCGTTATTTACTTTGCGCAATTTACGTTTATGTCTTTACTTTCCGTCATTTATTTTTCTTGTAATTACTTTCCGTTATGAGTAGCTAAGCTTTTATAGCTTGGGTGTGAGACGGAAATGTGAGATTTTCAAACCAAACAAAAGTAGCTAAGTGTTTTCGTAAACGACGTTCCWTTGTTTCATTCGTGTTTTTATAAAAACCAAGAACACTTCTTGAYGGGTTGATCACTTCAAAAGTGTTAAAGTGTCATGGACTTAGAGATAARCCATTGATAAGCACGTCAACTTGAATGACATAAGAGGTAGACTTGAGAAAGTTGCCGACAAGGAGACTTGTCATTTATGTTTTTCAAAACTTAATTCCCGACGGGTTGGTCACTCTTCGAAAGTGTCAAAGTGTGATAGATTCAGAGATGAACTATCAAGAACATACGCCAACTCGAATGATATGAGAATCGACTCGAGAGAGTGATTTTTAACAAAGAAATTTGTTTATCCATATATTTTGAAAACACCATCTTGTCACTATCCCTGGTCCAGACACCACATAGAGATATAGGTGGAAAGCTATAATATAATGCAATGGTGAAATCCGAGAGGAATGCTTTCAAAATAGATGGTGGAACTTAGTTTCGAAACACTGCTTGCTGTAGCATTCCTATAGCATTGGCTGCTGTAATTTGTGTTTGGGTCTCACCTTAAGTCTTACACCCTTGCTTCCTTTTTATATTCTGTATTCTGTTTAATTCACCTTACAATCAAACAAAAGTCTTCGAAATCGTCATCTAAAATCATCTCTTTCATTGGACTCTAATTTAACTTTGGCTACAATCTCCGTGGACGATAATCCGGTACTTGTACCACTTTATTACTTGGAAAGACGACGTTGGGCCGTATTGTATACTTGCTTTGTGGCCCAATTTCATTAAGTCTAAATGTGTGAAATATAACCCGACCATGGGGCGGGGTGATAGCTGTGACGACGACAGTAGTGACATGGTGGTTGGTACGGTGTGGACGGGGCGATGGGTGAGATAGTCTAAACAAAGACGATTGTTTCAATTCTATTTAGATTTCATTTCAATTCCTACCAACCAAACGCGTGGTCAAATTCCATTCTAATTCCTTTAAATTCAAATTCCTTTGATAGATTCCAATTCTATCAAATTCCATTCTATGAACCAAACACCCCTTAAGATTTCAAAAATAGACAACCATTCAACCAAATATGAGATCGAATTTCAAATCATATCCAATTCTACCAATCAAAAGAAAATTTATGAAGTAGAGATTGAGTACTTATTTAACATGACTTAAAAAAAAGTAAATATTATAAATAAAAGGCCATGTTGAACATTTAACAAACATATAAATAATTATTATATTTTACAAGGAATGACGAGGCATACGAGATAATGGCTTCTACCGTTAACAACTTCGCCATAACCGTGGAGAAGTGTGGCTCAAGTTGCATGAGGTAGGAGTAGGACCCACCAAAAGGAATATTAATTGAAATTCTTAAAACCAGCTTATTATTCTTCAATGGGTTTTTTTATCGTTAATTATATATTTTTTTTAAGTTATATTGACCAAACACAAAAAAAAAACAAGATATAAAAGGAGGTTAACTAACCACAAGAGTGATGCCTAATTGGTTTGAGCTTGACTCTAAAGGTCAAAAGTAACTGAAGGTCTCAGTTTCAAATCCAAGGAGAAATAAAAATCCTCTTGTGGCCACGGAGGTTCAAATACGGTGACTACGGTACGGACTATCTGCAAAGCAAATGGCCGCACTGTGATTAGTCGGCTCGCAAAACGGTTTGAATATCCAGGTTAATAAAAAAAAAGGAGGTTAACTTTCTGCAAAAACTAGAAAACACCCAAAAAACAATAAAAAAGAAACCGAAGCTAGGAGGCAAACAAAACGAAACGAATAAATCCAAACTATTTAACAGAGTCAAATCCCCCGCACCACTCCATCCATGATAGAGAGAAACCTACGGTCTGCTTGGAAATCCAAAAAATCAAGAGGTGTTGAAGAGCAAAAAAAAACGATCCACAGCCTCAAACGGGCCATTTGAAAGAAATCGTTCCAAATTGCATACAGAGCTGTCCACAAAAACGCCTTCCAAACATGACGTCGTAAGGGAGTCCGAACTATCTAGTAGTTCACTCAAAGTAATAGAGCGGGACAATTATAGGGAACCGAATGAGTTTTATTTTATTTTAATGGATTCCTTACATTGGCTCAATACATTAATATTTATTATTTCATTGTAAAAACCTCACTACAAATAATCTACATTATTTTTTTAATATACATATGCACTTCCATGTCATTTACTTTTTTTTTTTATTAACCTGGATATCCAACCCGTTATGTGAGCCGACTAATCTCAGAACGACCACTTGTTTTGCAGATAGCCCGGAGTCACCGCATTTAAATCTCCGTGGCCACAAGAGGATTTTTATTTCTCCTTGGATTTGAACCTGAGACCTACTGGTACTTTACTATTGAAATAATTTATATTTGATAATGTAGGGAGTATGATTGGAGTAACAGTATAATATTTTGCTTTTTATATCAAATTCCATGCATTTCACTCACCAGATGAGTTTAAATGTAGGAGTAAAATTGGAGATGCTCTAAAAACGAAAGTATTAAAACTTCAAGTTTATAAAATTATTATATGTACAAAATATATTAAAATTTCATGTTTAAAAAAGCTAACCTCAATTGACATCCATATTCTATACACGTTTATCTTTTAATAAAAACTTATAAGTTTGCAATAATTGTAAGACAACAGTCGGCATAAAAGTTAGTTGTTGGCTTAAGATATCTTTAATAGATTTATTTTTTATTTTTTTAAAATATAGAAATAAAAGTCAATTATTACAAGAATTATATTCATCACTAACATATTCTCTATTTTTGAGACCTTATAATTATATGATATTTTAAACTTGGAGTTTTTATATATATATATATACACACACACACACACATATATATATACATATTTTATTTCAAAAAAACAATAAACTTCTGGTTTTTATATCTTAGAGAACTTTCGTAAAAGCACCATTGGGCGGTGGTTCCTCTTCTCTTCTTCCTCTTGAACCTCGAACAAAAAAAAGATCCCGTCATCAGCTCGACTAAGAGTTCCGAATCAAAAAACTCAACTGAACTTGACTTAAGATAAGGAACCGAGTGCCAAAAAACATAGGGTAGATAGTCTAGCTACCCAACTTTAGCTGCAGTAGCTATATTGTACCACTTTAATCAGTAGACAGTAACCAGTGGGTAGGAAACCTTACCCGTCAACTACAAAGAGCAATTGAAAGTGAATTTTAGGTTCGATAGGTAGCAAGTTAATTATTAAATTAATAGTTATCTACTCAAATTTGATTTAAAAAAACAACCCTCAATTCAAGGAACATAATTGAACTTTTTTAGAAAAAAAAACCCCTACATTATATTAAAACATTATTTAATGTAACTTTACAAAAAGTGACCTTATTGCATACCAAACACAAGTTTTCAAACAAAACCATCAAAATAAGTGTTAAATTATTGATTTTTTTAATAAAAATTTACATTAATTTTTCATCCTCAATTCACACTATAAAACCTTCTATTTTATTTTATTTTTCTTATTGTTTTTCAAAATTAAACTTACAATTTAGATCCATTGATCACAAACTATGTAAATCATTAACCACAATGGTGGTGCCTGATTGGTTTGAACTTGGCTACAAAGGTCAAAAGTACCAGGAGGTCGCAGGTTCAAATCCAAATAGAAATAAAAATCCACGAAGGTTCAAATGCGGTGACTCCAGGCTATCTCCAAAGCAGATGGTCGTCCTGAGATTAGTCGACTCACATAGCAAGTTGGATATCCAGGTTAATCAATTTTTTTTATGTAAATCATTGTTAATCAGTTCTAAGTTTTTTGAATATAGAACCTATCAAACAAAATCACAATTGATTTAGTTTCATGTTTTGTATAATGACTTAAAAACAAAGCATAAGTTCGAAAAGTCCATAAACAATATTAAGAAAGCATTAAATGTTACAATCACATTTTTTTTAAACAGATAAGCCAAACTTTATTTTTAATATAAATTATATATCTAAATAAAGTAACATCATCCGTTGTAGTCTAGTTGGTTAGGATACTCGGCTCTCACCCGAGAGACCCGGGTTCAAGTCCCGGCAACGGAATTCGTTTTTTATCTTCTTTTTGTTGCGTCAGTTAACTGTCAAAAAGTTTTACCCTCAAATTCAAATAATTGTTCCAATTAATTTATTCCAGATAAGTAATGAAAAAAATAAAAGTTTGTAATATATATTATATTTAAAAGTTAATTATAAATTAAAATAGAAAGTAATATAATAATTATTATTTTTCGAATCAGTTCCTTCGTAATCAACGCTCGTCAATTAAGTCGTTAAAACAAAAAAAAATAGCATATTGGAGTTTACCGACTGTTGTTACCTGAAGTTCTAAAAAAACGCAATCTCATTCTGGGGGGCCGAATTCTCTCTCAACTCCCAACTTTTCTACGTGTTTCTAAAGAGCTATCGTGTTTATGAACTTAGAGTTGTATATCAAGTTGTTACTGAATAAATACTTACTGCTATGAGTCATCACCCTGCTTACCATAATTAGTGGGTAACATTTCTGGTTATCAAAATATATTGTCGGTGAGCATCTTCTAATCGGTAAGCTCTTACTGGGTAAGTCTTCTCCCTCACTTAACGGGTAAGATTTTTGGTCCTTCCATTTCACCCGATAAGGTAAGTGACTCTCGAAAAATGCTTACTCAGTAAGAGTTTGGTAAACGGCCCCTTAGTCAACAAAATTAATTCCAAGTATTGTTCAGAACATGAAACAAGTTATAATCGTTATCTTATATGAACACAAAATGAAGGCTTGGTTTGAAATTTTGCAGCAAAATCGAACACATGATGGTAATCATAACAAAAAATTGTAGCACCACGATTGAAATTAGAAAAACGGTAACGTTACTTGACTTACAAACAACTGATATTTTGAGCGTTCCAAACCGAAAGGAAAGAATGCAGCATGGCACTCATCCTTCTAACCGCCCTAGAGCAAAAATATTACTATTGAGAAATGTTATATATAGTTTTCAAAATGGTCAAAAGATAACAATAACATGATTTATTCACGTTATAATCTTGAATTTCCATCGACCAGTCTTGTTTTACTATTTTCTATTAATCTATATATTTTATATGTAGTTGTGTTAATTAGCTAGGCCCATTCTTTTTATCTTATAGTGTCTAGCCCATCACAATTCACATATGTAGTTATGAATTATTTACATTGACAGAACCCGTCATCCAAAATCCTCTAACGACACCGAATACAAGACTATTTGAAAGCTACTGCTACAAATGATTTTGAAGAAAGAATTGACCGCACATGCTGTTTGGAGAGCTTCGAAAATTAGCCTGTTTAGAGACAACAAAAAATAAGCCTAGCTAAATTGATGCAACCACATATAAATTAACACATTAATATTTTCTTATAAGATATCTGTCCAACTTTAGTATTAGACAATTTGTGCTTTTGTCATGTTGGAAGATAAACTAACATCAATTAAGTTTAATACGATAAACTTTTTTTTAATATTAATTTTTTTTTTTTTAATTTTAAACTTTTATGTGAGACTTATATTTATAATTTAGATGTTATTCAAATAACATGTAACAAAAATGAAATATATGACGTAAATATTACGATGATATCGTGTAAAGTTGGGCAATCGGTGGGTGGCATAAAAAACCATTAAACCCACCGAAAAAAAATTAAAAATAAAATTTAGAAACGATGGTACGTGGCAAGTTCTGTAGCAGGGCAAACACTGAATCAATCCCATGTCTGTTAATATACCCCACATGTGCAGATGCAGGTGCATCCCTGGTCCCCAGTCCCTACACTCAATATATAATTCACTTTTCTTCTACCCAAGCAAAGAATAAAGGTCTATCCACTACTCTCTAAACCCTTGGAGATTTTATTTCTCTTTCACACACACACTATTTGCAGTGTTGAATGAACAATGCCTAGCCCGTACAGATTTCTATCGGCTGTCGATAAGGCGGTGGGGGTGGCGGAACCGCCTGAGGCGGTGGCTGTCGAGGCAGATTTCGTTGTGATCCTCGCCGCTCTCCTCTGTGCTTTGATTTGTGTTGTAGGTCTCATCGCTGTAGCTCGCTGCGCATGGTTCCGTCGTGGATCTGTTGCTAGCGATAGCCGGACTCCAGGCCAGCCATCTGCGAATAGAGGAATCAAGAAGAAGATCATTGAAGTGCTTCCGAAGTTTACGTATGATTCGAGCAAGGAAGGTAAGAGCTGCGACGACTGTGGAAAGTTGTCTTCGAGTGACTGTGCGATCTGTTTGGCGGAGTACGCTGACGGAGATGAGATCCGTGTACTACCGCAATGCGGACATGGATTTCACATTGGATGCATTGATACATGGCTCAGTTCTCACTCTTCCTGTCCGTCGTGTAGACAGATCCTGATCACCACGAGGTGCAAAAAGAGCGGTGACTTGTCGACGATTTCCGTCGGAAAAGTTCCATTAGAAGCGAAACAGAGTAATAGCTCTAGTTCAAGTGATTATTTACCTTGATGATTTAAAATTTTGGAAAAAATCGCAAAGGCAATTCCCCATCCGATGATAATTTATTGATAATCTATCTGAATCTGGTGGTCCGTGATACGGAATGAAGAGTAACTGACACGGCGGACCATTTGCACGGTCTTTGGAGGTTTGTGTATAGCTAGAGAAGGGGAAGTTCACTGTTGTGGCGGGGTCCGAAAAGTGTGTGGGATTAGTTGGTATTTAGAAGTAGCACATTGTTTTTCAAATATCCTTTGGCGTGTTTCTTATCATTATCCTCTTTCTCATCTTTTGTAAATAAAAAAAGTTAAACAGAGCTACTCATGACTCTTCTTCTAGCTGCCATCTTCATCCACTAGCTGTTGTTTGTTTGTTCGATTTAAGCCCTACCAATATAAGATAATATTCTATAAAAATGATAACCAATATTTCTTAGAACCACCCAAAGCCATAACAATAAATTAAATCGAGAGAACAAAAAATAAAACAAATCATAAATCAAGATTAAGGGTTTGAGTTATACATTTAGAATCGAGTTATATCATATTGTATTATATGGATACATTTCTAGTTTATATGTATGTATATAATCGTGATAAAAATACCAATGCAATATCATAAGATAGGTTTCTTTGAACTTTTAAAGAAAGTAGATATTAATTGCCACCCAAAATAAAGGGACATGACATTTAATTTTATTTGAATAAAGGGTAATTAGGCAATCTAACTTTAAATTTCATAAAAAGGGGATCATTATAATATAAAAGTATCAATATTAGTGGGGTGGTTAAATAATGTCTTTTTAAATCAGTTTGTGTATTGCTTGATTATTATATGAATGGTAAAATTATATTAATTTTTTTTTTTCTGATCTGGATGTAACTCAAAAATACAGAAATTTATGAGTTCAATACAAAAATTGTTATGGATTTGAAAACAATAAAGAAAATCTTCAATATTCCTTAAAGGACTCGAACAACTAAGGTTTACAAATGAGTAAAAAAACAATTGCTTTTAAAATATAATAAATGATATATTTCTGAAAGAATGATATATAAATTTATGACCACAAATAAATAAATTATTTGATATAATATAACTAAGATAATATAATAAAATAAAATTATAATTATAAAGTTTTATTATTTTAATTTAAATATAGTAAGAGTTCGTCTCTAACTTTTCTTGATGCATCCCAAAATTCATGTTACATTATATTATATCACCATAATACATCAATGCTTTTAGTAAAGTGTAAAAAGTAAAATAAATAATACTCAAGTGTTAAAGAGACAACAGATATTAAAATTAATTCTTGATCACATATAATGAATAAATAAATATAAATAAAGAACATTATAATTTATACTGTATATAGTGTACAATAGTTTACTTTTATATCGATATAAAAATGGAAATTATTAAAAATAATTATTTTTAAGGTTGGTTTTAACTCCTAGCCATTTTTGCTTCAAGTTTACTAAAATAGGTATTCGTTTGTAAAATTTATGTCTGCAATTTACAAACTCAGCTAAAAGGTAAAAATGTTACACTTTATACCCCTGTCTACAAAAAAAATTACATTTTTCATCTAGATACGTAAAAAATTATATTTTACACTTACGTCGGCAATTTTTTTTTAATTAATGATGTAAGGGGGTGTTTGGGATTGCTTATTTAAAACAACTTATGTTTTTTTGTAAAAGTGCTTATTAACTTATGTGGTATCAAACTGGAGTTTTGTAAAAAATGTTTGGATTAGCTTACAGCGGTATCAAACTGCAATAAGCTGATAAGTTGTTTTTTAGTGTTTGACAAATTTTGTTTATATCTGTAAAATGACCAAAAAAAGACAGAGAAAAAATATGTAAAATATAAATTAATAAATAAAAATAACTATTTTAATTAATTTCAGTTACAAATGAAAAGGGTACATGGATCATAGTCTAGTTGAGAAGCACCAGATAGAACCCTTTGTCAGTTACGAAGGTCCATATGCAGCTCCACACACATATATATAACACACTTCTACTCATCTTCTTTCTCATGCTAAATCTATCCACACCCTTTCTCTCTCTAAAAACCCAACCTCATTCTTCTCTCTCACACACTTTCACCTACAACACACAGTTGGATGAATTATGACTCGTCCCTATAGATTCTTGTCGTCAATTGCTAACTCATCTTCATCATTCGATCAGACGGTGGCACAACCGCCGGAGGCAGTCGCCGTTGAGTCCGATTTCGTTGTCATTCTCGCCGCTCTCCTCTGTGCTCTGATTTGTGTTCTAGGCCTTATCGCGGTTGCTCGCTGCGCTTGGCTTCGTCGGGGATCCAGTACCGCCGAAGACCGACGGAATCCTGGCCAGACGACTGCGAATAAAGGCATTAAAAAGAAGATCGTTGAGGCGCTACCGAAGTTCGTTTATGATTTGTCAAAGGAAGAAGGATCAGATGGGGGAAACTGTGAGAAGTTGTCATCCAGCGAGTGTGCTATTTGTCTGGCGGAGTACACGGATGGAGACGAGATCCGTATTCTGCCGCCGTGCGGACATGGATTTCACGTCGGATGTATTGATATGTGGCTCAGTTCGCATTCCTCGTGTCCGTCGTGTAGACAGATGCTAGTGATGACGAGATGCCGGAAGTGCGGCGAGTTCCCGACGGTTTCCTCCGGACAAATATCGACGGAGGTGGAACATAAAGGTGGACAACACGATAGTAGCTCTTGTTCAAGTGATTATTTACCGTGATAAATTCAAACAAGGTTGAAGTGATGCTTAAATTGCTCCGTGATAACGGAACAAAACGAAGTGTAAACGACGACGGCAGACGGTTGTGATCTTGTGTTGTAGCTACGGAGTGGGGACTTTAGTTTGAATGCAGGCTCCAAAAACATGTGGTATCAGAATTTAGAAACAGGACAGTGCTTTTCTAGTTTCTCTTTTCCTCTTCTCTTCTGCTTGGGCATTACCATCATTCTACTTGTACTTCTCATTCTATTTTCTCAAACTTAATTTCTACTAATTTGTTCATAATTCGTTTGAATTATCGTTCAGAGTATAGAATCTAAGGAATGGGTTTAAATCATTTTAGGATCTGTTTTATTGAACGTTTATTCGATAAGTGCTTATCAGTTATTGATCTTACCAGATAACATGATAAAATACGAAAATCCTAATAAGTGAGAACGATTGCAGTGACTAAAAGTCTTACCTGAGTTTGACAAGTCTTATCCAACTACCGTTTACCTGGTAAATTGTTGTATAAAATTCGATTTTCAATTAATGGTAAAATTTAATTTTTGTATGAATGGTTCACTTAGGAGCCGTTTACTAAACACTTACTTGTTAAGTGCTTAACGTATAAATTTTCTCATCGAATGAACATGTGAAGGGTTAAAAATCTTACCGGGTAAGAGTGATGAGAAGGATGAAGAGTATTATTACCCGATAAGTGAGGATGGCTAACTCTTACCCAGGTAAGCGCTTACCTAGTGAATTGGTGTATTCGATATGCTTTGATGTACTAAAATTTAAGCATCTAAATAAATTATAGTGTTGACTCTTATTAGTTAATGCTTACCGGATAAGCATTTGGGTAAACATCCCCTTAATTACCAATAGATTGTTTGACGAATGACCAAAATCTAAGAATTTTTATCAACATCTAAATACAATTGACTGTCATACATTAAATCCTTTCTAATATGAATTCCGTAATGTAATCCTTTAATAATAGCAAATTGGTTAAAAAGCAGGATTTATGCATGAAAAAAATATCAAAAATGCAATGTATTTTATCATTTTTCTTATTCATAGTTTAGATGCTATATAAATATTTTTAAAAGTTATTCTCAAAAAAATATTATCTGCTCTTCATTTTCACTCACAAAACATAATTTTATATTGAATAAATAAATTACTTTCATGTATTATGAAAATATAACTGAATAAATTAATTTCTAAAAAACAAACAATTCAATTGTCATAATAATAATTTACAGTTAACAATTATTTTATCTTTCATTTAGGTCAAAAATCAAGGTTTACATGTTAAAATTCACATCAAACTTATTAGGTTAGCTATTCCGAAGCTAGGCATTACCAAATTACATGATGAATACGACAACAACTGCAAAACGCAAAATTTTAACAAATTAATGTTTTATTTAATTATTTTTAGTAAATTATGTTTTTCGTTCTTATGGTTTGTTGAAAACTGTTATTTTCATCCATGTGTTTTTAAAACTAAGATTTTCATTCATATGGTTTACAATTTATTGTTGTTGCTGTTCTTACACTTTACAATCTATATATTGTTTTTGTCTCTTTAGTTTATAATTCTTTGTTGTTTATGTCCCTCTACTTACAGATAGGAGTTATAACCTTATGGACGAAAATAACAACGAACTGTAAACTATAAGGGTGAAAACTGCCGTTACAAGACCACAAGGATGAGAGTCATAACTTTTAGCAAACTATAGGGACCGAAAATGTAATTTACTCTTTTTTCTTGTTAGGACACCCTTTCTAAATCTCAAATAAATATCACGAGATTTTAGAGCATTTTTTCGGGTTCTAAATATCTCAAATAAAATTAGCTTTATTTGTTTTCAAAAAAATATCTCAAAGAAAATTAGATTTTTTTATCATTAATTTTAATCGTGTAACCATTAATTGTAATAAAGTGGTTAGATATATGTACTTGTCTTGACCAAAAAAATAGACCAACTGTTTATTTGTTGGAATCTTCAATTTCGTTTTGGTTTTGATTACGCTTGAAATGGAAGTAATCATGAAATGATCTTAAATAAGCGAGACAAAAGTATTATTGTATTTTTATAAAAAAATTTGATAAAAATTTTTGTTAATTATATACTTATATTTGCATAGTCATATAAATTATATCAGTTTTTGTCTATTTTCTTTTATCAAACTTCTTAACATCGGTGGTTGCGAATGAGATGACAATAAACAAAAGGTAATTGTAAATGGGGGTTGAATACAATTACACGAGCTTTTTTCAGATTTTTAATTATTATTGATGTGTATCAAAAATTAACACATACAGATACAATACAGATTGTTGCGGAATTAACACATAGAGATACAATACAGATGGATCCACTAGGGTTAGGAGACTTTTCTTCTTTCACCTTTCCTATTGGCTTAGTGAATCTTTTCTTTAGACAGTTCTTAGCCAGATGAAAAGTGTCATCGCAATTGTAACATTTACGATTAGTGATTCTTTTTTTATTTTACTTCAATGGTTTCTTCATATAGAACACAGAGGGTGTTCCACATGTTCTTAGCAGTAGTGAGATTCACCAATGAGTGATAAACATCATCAGGGAGAGACAAGGCAATGATAGCCCTTACCTTGGTATCCAAAGAAAATTTTCTTTTGTCATCTTTATTGTATTGCTTAGGATTTTTAATGATGACCCTTCAAGTAGAATCAGATTTATATTCATCATCATCATAATCATTTCAAGAGTCACCTTAATTTTTGTTCTTCCCATGACAAATCTAGACTTTTGGAACAATAGGTCTATCTTGAAGGATAAAGAGATATTGACTGTCAACACTCTCAAGGAAGAGTGTCATGCGACTTTTCCACAGAGAAAAATTGTTCTTGTTGAACTTTGGAGGATTGACAATGGTGTCATTGTCATGGTACGAAAAAGGAAAGAGGTTGGTAAAGAAGAGACCATTGCAAATCTAGCTTATGAGATTAAGCTAACTACTCTTATACCACTTGTTGGTCCCAAATGGGATGACAATAAACATAAAGTAATTGTAGAAGGGGGGAGGTTAAATACAATTACACATACCCTTTTCAATTTTGTAATTCTTATTGATGTATATCAAGAATTAACACACAGAGATAACATACAGATTGTTGCGGAAGAAGGAAATGATAACCTAACCTAAACAATCTTACACAAAGAAGAACTTACAATAATAACACATAAAGTACTTGCAATGAAATGAAGAACACTAAGGTTTTATTCACATACAAAAGAGTAGGAGAGTAATAGAAGAAAGTCGATTGCCTTGAGAATGCAATTAGAAATTCTTTCAGGGAAGTGTGGTTTACATGGGAGATGCACTTTGCCTTTTATACTACCTTCATGCATTAAATGCATGGGGACACTTGTCACCTTAGGATAATGAGGCATGGGTTGACTTAACCATTGTAGATATATCATTTTCATCGTACTCTGCATGCATACAACACTTTTCATGTAGAGACAAACCTGCTGATAAGGAATGCCTTTATCAATTACAAGTCTTGCAGAGATATGACCAGTCTGTAAGAAAATCTTCTTTGGATGAATTAGTATCTTCAAACAGCTACTTAAAAATCTCGATGCATGAAGATCTTCCTTCAATCGACTAGTAGCTTCAAAACATCTTCACTCTTCATATAAGCTACTTTAGAATCTTGGTGTGTAATTTAGACAGTTGATCCACGAGACTGCATCAGTAACCTTTTGTCTTCACATCGGTTAGCCTTCGATTTTACCAAGGGCTTTTAATATGTACCAAGAAACTAATATACAAAAAAAAATCAATAACTACTGAGTGTTGATAGAATAGTGGGATAGATCAGTGGATCATCAGCAAATTAATACGTGGCCCAACAAACATAAATCATACATATGATCAACACTAACATCGTCAAATTATTACTTATCTTGTCTTTTTATTCCATATTGACAATTTACGTTTGTTAAACTATATTCATTTCTTTACCCGCTAGGTTAAAGCCACTAGGAGTATTTTTGTTTTTAATCAATATACTTGACTATGTTTAACAAACAACTAATTTATCCTCGTGCAAGACAAAAACATTATGAATGAGATGATGTAACATAGAGTATGTAAATTATTCGAATAAAAGGTATGTGGTGGAATAGAGCATCATAAAAATTTCAACATTTATTTCCAGATAGATTCGTTCATATATATATACACACACATATGGTAGGGTTCAAGTTAAAAGGAAATGTAAGTTGAGAAGCATAAGAATAGATCTCCACCATTGGATACATATTATGATGAGATGCAACGATATTAGATGCATCGGATCAATCCCTGTATCAAGGGTAATTCATGGATGAGTTTGAGATTAAAGGTGATCTAAAGTTTTAGATCCATTCTTACGCTTATTATCTTAACTCTATTTCTCTTATATATATATATATATATGTGTGTGTGTGTGTGTGTGTGTGTGTGTGTTTAATCATTTGAGAACTACAAAATATGTGAGATTCATCCTAAGCCACTAATTTATGATAATTATATTTATTAATTAGTCAGTTAAGAGATAATAATTGTATCTATTAAAGAAAAAATTGATGCATTGTCTTAGGAAGCATATACCATATTTATCTATTCTCTCTTATCTCCGTATCAACAAACACACCGTGCATACAAGGTGCACACGTTGTGAACACAATGTAAACAACTTTAATAAATAAAAAAATTATTAGAGTGTTCACAAGTAGTATGTTTAGATTTAGGTTTATTAACTTAGTTTATGTTCATAATATGTTCACAAACTATACCAAATCTCGTAGGTTTAGAGTGTGTTCACAAACTATATTAGTATTTTTTTTAAATGTGCTCAGTTATGCTTACGTGTGTGTTATGGAGAGAGGAACGAGAAGAGAAAAAAAAATTAGGAGGTAGGAGAGAAAAATATTTTTAATTTATATATATTTAATTTTTCAACTAATTTTTTATGGTTAAAATTGGATATCATAGATCTCATAATTTTTTTTGATTAACCTGGATATCCAATTCGTTATGCAAGTTGACTAATCCCAGAGCAACCATCCGTGAAGTCACCACATTTGAACCTCCGTCACAAGGGGATTTTTATTTCTCATTGGATTCGAATCGGAGACCTCCAGACACTTTTGACTTTTGGAGTCCAAACTCAAACCATTCGTACACCACCTTTGTGGTTCATAAATTTGTCCCATATAAAGAGAAGGGGGAGGAGGAGGAGGAGGGAGGAGGGGGAGATCAAACGGGAATGATACTTATTTAAAAAAAAAATAAGAGAATAATTCTGGACCAATCATTGGATTAAATAATACCTTATATAAAACTTTTTTTTAAAATGGTCCAACATGACATATATATCATTTGTTGTATACATATTATATACAGAAATTTATTTATTTATTTATATAAAGGTTATCTAATAAATGTAATTAAGGTATTTATTCATGATTTTTATTTATTTATAATTTTTGTGATTTAAGCATGATTATTTTTTTTACAACATTTAAAATAGATGTAATTTAGTTTTTCATTTAAAATATTCATTTATTGAAATAGTTTATTTAGACAAAATTACAATTTTCATCAAAAATCACATGTGATATTTACAATTAATCCACATTTTTTTTCCTAAAAAGGAATCACTAATTTCCATCAATGTATCATATATGATATTGATCATGGTAGAAAAGAACTGTAATTTATCTACAACATTGCATGTGATATGTGTAAATTATGAACTAGATTTTGAAGTACATGTGATATTATACATTTTAAATGTGTTTTGCTACACATCACATTTTATTTTATTTTTTCATTATTTTTCTTTTTAAATGTTTAATTTGGATCATTGTTTTCAAATTTTAAATCACATATGATTAGGAAAACATTTTGAAAAAATTTAATAATTACGAGTCACATTTGATTTTGACGAAAATTGTGATTTTTAAAATATACATATGATTAGAAAATCACAATGATTATGAAGGATAATGTTTTTTTTTGAATAAAATATAAATTTAAAGATATCATAAAAAAATTAATTTTTTTGTCGATATTAGTAACTAATTTACTATTTAAAGTTCTCGTTTTTATGTAATTTCTTTCATTCAATTCCTTATT
>NC_037528.1:17579727-17601875 GCF_001531365.2 Cynara cardunculus var. scolymus | reverse complement strand
AGTATCAAATAAACTATTTAATAGTTTTTGTTTTTTGATGTAACTTCTTTAACTTAATTTTTTATTATAATTTAATTTRGATTTAATAACAAAGTAATTATTTACCGTTTAATAATATAATTTTTTGTAAGAATAATAATTAAGTATTTTGTTATAACTAATAATTATCATAATTATAATTTAGATTTTTTATATTTAAATGAGATGTTTATCTATCGTTAGTTACACGAATTCAAAAATGAAACTTTAATAAGTCGTACTTACGCATAATTTACTTGAGATTTTGAATTTTAAGTAATATGCATCAATAAGTAGTACTTTATGCACAAAAATAGTTTTTAAATTTTTTTATCAAATGATTTATAATATAATGTGTGTGTATGTGTGTGTATATATATATATTTGGTGTCACAAGGTAATGGTCGGATGACCATGTCGAATACGTTACGAGTCCTACGGGACCTAGGAAGCGACATAAACTGGATAATGAAGGGTGCGGTCTTGATTTACTCGAAAATAATGTGAGACCGATAGAATCAAGTGTTGAATTCTTCAATGAGGAGGATTCAGAAGTTTAAGCAAAAATTATGGTACCAAGTTTGAACCAGAAACTTGTGCAAACAGTTTTAGCAATGATCATTATGTTTCCTGTATAGGCTACGTTATCTATTGCTTTAGGAACTGGTCAAATACAGGAGTTATGCTATTTTTATGGCCGCCAGTGCGTATCTTATAGAGATCCTACTCCTTTTTTTAGGAGCTGTTATTTCTCTTCTTCTATATATTTCTCTATAACTGCATTAATGAAAGGAATCTGATTCTAATTAGAAAAAAACTGTGGTTTAGTTTTTGTCTCAAGCAGAACAATATCTTTTCTTTAAGCTTTGATTAGGACCCGATCATTCTTCTTTATAAAGAAACCGGTAATACTCAATCAACGAGGACGATGCAATTTAAAGTCGAAACAACTGATTGTGACTTATAATCTTATAAAGAAAAAATATATATATACATAAATATAAAAATGAAAATAATTTTATGAATAATATCGATATTTACAACTAACATTGATGTAGACTGATCGTTACAAGCATCTAAAATTCATAGGTATTTTTATGCTGAGACCCTTCATATGAATTGGTACCTGTATTTTTCTTTTTTGTAAAGATCAGTACAATATTATTTGTGGATACCCACCGATCTACCTATGCATAACTATGCTTATTTTAGATTAAATACAAGTGTTCTTCTTTTCTAGACAATTCGTTTTCAAATATGTATACTCATTTGTAGTCACAAGTTATTCGTAGTTTGACTTCAGTAATCAACATCAAATTCTTAAAATATCTTAAAAATATCTCACAAGTTTAAAGAAATGGAAGTGCAACTTAGGTTAAAAGTTTGTAATGATTCAAAAGATGATAACTTAACCATCTTTAACTTCATGTGCAAAATCCCATTACAAGATTTTATTTCCAACAAATCACAAATCCATGGACCCACTTTGCAATACAAAAAAGTGAACATATTCTCAAATATATTGCATTGCATTGCATACTACAAGCTTTTGAAATTTGAGCCTTCAATCCTAAACTTTAGATTCTTATATTTCCTTAAACTTGTCTGCATTTATGGGTTTTTTTTATTAACCTAAATATCCAACCCGTGATGTGAGTCGACTAATCTCAGGATGACCATCCGTTTCGCTGGTAACCCGAAGTCACCGTATTTGAATCTCTATGGCCACAACGGGAATTTTTAGTTCTCATTGGATTCGAACCTAGGACCTCCAGACACTTTTGATTTTTGGAGCCACCAATCAGATATAATTATTTAAAAAATTGATATATATGTTTTTATGATTTGATTTGATTTGATTTGATATGATGGTGACCTAACAAAGTGATATACCAAATTGGTAGGCATGGTTTAACCCTTTTATTATAAAATCCAAAAGGTATTTCGTAAAATCAGATCAGATAAATTTGTATAACAAAAAAAAGAATAAGATTTCGGTATAATGAATGTTTTAATGGTCAAGTAATCTCAATTATTTGTTATATGTATTGTTTCGTGTCAACCGATAGTAAATGAAATGATGCCTTACTGTTGTTTGACTGTAGTCGTTTCACAATGATTATATAAAGTACACTAGTAATATCTTAAGAAAAGAAAAGAAAAGAAAAAACTTAATACCCTATCAACGTTATTTCAAATAAGATTTTATTCAAAAGCTACTTAAGGACCACAACGTTGCTAAATCATTTACAATCAAGAAACTGATTTATACGATACTCACTTGTCGGACTCGAACGTCACTGTATTTCCTCTTCAGCATCGCTGTTTCAATTCCCGCCTTTGAATTTGTCGATACTGTATCGTTTATCCTTTTTACTTGCTTTACTCTTAATGGGTTCTTTTCGACTGCTATTAGATTCTTAACGATATTCTTTAAACCAAACTTTTTCATGATGACATAAAACATTGGTTCACTTAACATTAGACATTACTTGCTTGTGTCCACTTGATCATACATCCATCCAAGAGCAAGTGGCATATGAAATTGACCACCATGATAGTTAATATAAAATAATATTTGATAAGGTCACAAACACATGGCACATGCTTTAATGGGTACTTTGGGGCTAAGCCTTATCTTGCCTTAAAAGGTGTAAAAACAAATAAAAGGTGTCTTACAATGGGTTTAAAAAATGGTTGGAAAGGATTAAATTTTGTAACTTTTGAAAGGAAAAATGGAGGCAAAAAGTTTGGTCCAATAAGTATTTAAAGATGCCAACACTTTACATGCAATTGCAAACAAAGTCTCATAACATGCAACATGCCAACAAAAAAGGCCCAATTTTTCTGTTATCATGCTTTTAAAAATAAAAAAAACCACTTGCTCTTGGGCACAAAGTTCCCAAAGATATTTTCAAGTTATATATTTTGGCATTTTATTTGTTTCTTTTATTAATATTAGAAGGATACTCGTGTAATGCATCGAGATATATTTATATTTCAATGTTTCGTTTTATTTTTTATCCATGTCGATGTAATACGATTTTATGTGGTTTTAAAAAAACGATAATGTTTCTATTTTTGAATAAAATATAAATTTGAAGATATCAGATAAAATTTGCGAAAAATATATTATTAGTATCAAATTAACTATTTAAAAGTTCTTGTTTGTATATTTTTTTTAATTCAATTTTTTTATTATAATTTAATTTAACGTAACGAAGTAACTTAATTTAGGTTTAATAATATATTCTTTTATAAAGATAATAATTAAGTATTATGTTAGAACTTAATAATTATCCTAATTATATTTTTATATTTTAAAATGAGATTTTTATTCTTTATTTAATTATGTTTATCTGCAGTTAGTTACACGAATTCAAACATAAAGCTTTAATAAAGTGTACTTACGCACAATATAATTGTAATCTTGAATTTTAAGTAATATGCATCAATAAACAATATTTTATGCATATTAAATGGGTTTTAAATTTTTTTGTCAAATGATTTATAATATAGTATAGATATGAAAGGTTTACAACATTTCTATCTCTTCATATCCAAATTTGGGTGGTGAAATTTGTATTGGTTATAAAGAGAGATTCGATAAATAGGGGTGGACCCACTTTGGTGCGGCTACATGTACGGATGGGTCAATGTTTCGTTCCTTCTAAAAGATTCTAGGGTCATGGAAAGTATTATCGCATTATGTGTTATTGGGTGCGGCTATATGTATTTCTTAAAACTACAATAATAAACACAAGTTGGTTTGCAGAGTCTTTCTCTTGTTCTAGGCGTGGATTCCAATTCTATTTGTATCATTTTCTTAGTTTTTAGGTTTTAATTTCAGATTTATTATGGTTCTCAAACTTTTTGGGACCAAAAGCTCAATCATAAGATGACATAGGAAAATGAATTAAATAAATATAGATTCTTTTCTTATAGTTAAATGGTGTCACCATTTAAAAAGGTTCCTTAGGTCCACTTTTATCGATAAATATTATGATTTGTCAAGAATTTTAGAATTTATAGCAATTTAAATTTGTATGCAAAGCACGTCAAGTTGGATGTTGGATTTGAAGTTTTGAATCCGTAAGATGTATTAGAAATTGAACAAAACTTAACGGATTTTCTGAATTCGAATGACTTTTAACTTAACCATATGATTTAATTCATTCGAAAGTTCTCGAGTCAGTCGGTACGCATAGTTTGCACTTTGCAATGACGATTACTTTAACCACTACATTCTATCTCATAAAAACAATTCCGGTTCAATCAGGTAACATCTACACTGACATGTAGAGAGTTCACTTTACAAGTTTTACGGTTCATATAGGCACCTCTGCTGTAACACATACCAAACCAAACTTACCCAGTAAATCCCACGAGAAGTAGAATCCGCAAAAGTTAAAATGTATACAACAATTCTTCTACCCCAAAAAGTAAAGTGACTGTTTCTGTGAAGACCCTGTTTTGCCAAGAGTAAGACTAACAAATGCAAGAAAGAAGTTTTGAAGATAAACCTCCACAATAACACAAGAATCACGAATCTTAAGCACTTACGGGGCGTTTTGCCATAAACCTTCATAACGGCAAGAAGGGAAGCAAACATACTTCACCAGCAGTTCATCCAATCTGTTCTTTTTAGCAACATTTACAGCTCTATTTCCCCTTCATCACCACTGCTGTCTCCAAACATAGAAGCCATTTTCATGGCCAGTTTTGCAGCCATTTCCCTTCTCTGGAAATCGGGCATCAACCTTAAGCTGTCGCGCATACTCCCAATCTCGGACATCAACTGTTCCATATCCTCAAGTTCATAATGCACACCACCCTCATCTTTAGTTTCATCAGGTTCATGTGCTTCAGGTATCACTTCTTCGTTATCTTGTGATTGTGATTTTGATGTTGATGGCTGCATATTTTCCCCAACTTGCCGTTCGTTCTTGACAACTGGTTCCGAACTATCTAGGGGTGTAGTGTCATTGGTTGCAGACATCCACGATGGATCTGTATCATCCCAGGGGTCTACAGATCCAGCTGATAAAATTTCATACTCCAATTCGTAGTTGGGTTCTTCATCTGATGAATCTGGAATGAGTAACAGTTAAGTGGTTTAATGAATTGGATGTAGAAATGTTGTTATAGACCACCAAGGTTGTATGCAAACCTTCTTGTTCCGGTAATGAAGGTTGACTTATAGTACGGCCAGATTTCAAGATCATTCCAGGCCACATATGAGCAGATAGAGCCCCATGAAGTCGCTCAACGCCCTGTGAATCACCATCTACTGACAAACCTGCAATGAAATTTTTTGTTATTTTCATTGTTCATAACTAAACATGCGCATACAGGAAGTAGTTAGAAAGGATATCTTCGTTAATTGGCAAGTTAAACACCCCATTTTCACAATTCACTTGTATACCACCAAACAAACATGTAATGTCTTGTATTCTGAAATCCCTTTGACTCAAACCTTAAATAAGCATCATCTAAATACATTTAAGATCCCATGCAGAATCGAGGTACCTTTTTATATTCTACTATTTTCTTAACAAAGTCTATCAATACCTCTATTTCTACTTCTCGATTGTCGGAGGCTACATATGATACTGAGAGGAAATCTATCACATGGTTCTTCAACTTGAGAAACTACCAACTGTCAGGGGTTGTTCCCACTTTCAACCTAAGGTGCTTATATATATTATCTTTACTGCTAAAACACCGTTAAATCTGCTCCTGGAAAAAAGTTAAAAGAGGGTAGAAATTAAGCTATACAGCGAAGTGAGTTCATTCATCAAATAAAGGGCAGGAGACAACAATATATAAATATTATGGTTTATGGCAGCATAAGTAGGATGTGGTTCTACTTCTAACCAAAGTAACAGGGTAATTATGACACAACCCAAATACCCTTTAAAATGTCTGAAGCAACAGCTACTTTAAAAGAGTTCACAAGAGGGAACTGGCTATAGGGCGTTGTAGCTGCATTCAGGATTCTCATCATTTTGATTCTAGTCAATCCTCTAAATATTTTAAAAACTGCTTTTACTAACTGCTCTCTGCCCTCGGTTACAAATGTAGCAGATGGCAAATAGTCAAGCCTAGATGATCAAAGTTAAAATGGAGTAATTTTCAGGATCTTACATTTGTCAAACCTAGCATTTGATGCACAAGCTTCAATATATTCAATGTTATGCTCCAAGCACCATTCCATGCAAGATTTTTTAATCTCTGATGATGGTTCCTCATCTCCCAGTAAAATACTTCCTTCTGTTTCAGAAATACCATATTCTGATGAGTCACATCCGTGATCATCCTGGGATTGGCCAAGATTGAGCAGACGTCTTCTGTATTCAACATGGGCTGAATGACCTGGAACAAGATCCACTTTGTTCCCAATGCATAACAAGATGTCAAAGTTCCGAATATCATTGCATGAGACCCATTTTTTAAGTTCGGAAAACGATGATAGCTGCATGCAATAGCTTGCTTGTTAAGGCCTCAATCAACACATCAAATTGGCATGAAGCGATAAATTTTCCATCATGTTTATGACTGGAACTTCAATATAAATTAAATGGAGAGAATGAGGCAAGGCTAACATTATTCAGGTCAAAAACCATCACTAAGGCAGCTACTCGATCAAACATTGGCACCCCTGTGATAGAAAATTCATTAAATAAATGAGCCATCCACATGGAGACGTCAGCTGTGTAATACTTTGTGTCGATTGTCCACCTGAAAGTTAACATTAACAAGAACAATTTCTTTAACAAGAAACCACAAATAAAACATAACAGCATCCACCATTTTGCTTCAAATGAATCATGTTACCCATAAGCAAGAACGTCTGAAGACGAGTCAACGTCATCTTCAAAATCTACAGAGAGCAGTCCTACAACATGCAAGTAGCTATATTGATTAGATAAGGCACTAAAAACAGAGTAAATTGTTACAAACTAATTCAAGATAAATAAGTTCCCCTAAAAGTAGCACTTTCTTTGTTGTTTAATGCAAGGCTTGACCTAAATAGGAGAAACAGAAGAAACTGTACAGTGACATTCATTCTGGTTGGGTAATCTTCTATTTTCGTTCATCACTTCCTGTATGTATCGTTTCTAGCCTCGTGAAACTATTTTTTCTACAATGCCACCTTGAGATGTTGGGACGTTTGCCTTTTGGGTGTGCACCCCTGCCCACATGTAGGCATAGTTAGGAATTATATCAAGAAACAAATTGTCAGTTCCTTCCTTCTCTCTTCTTTCTTTGTTGCATGCAATCACTATCTCAGAACTCTCTGTCTCATCATTTAACTTTCTCCCAAGTGAATGGGAAGGCAAGTCATCATTTGGGTTTTTCTTTCCTTACCAAACGTATCTAGCAAGTGCAGGTTTTCTCCTCTCAATATTGAAGATTGGATCTTCCAAATTACAATGGGGACCTTAAACTAATGAAATCTTGGGTAATATTTCTTATACTATTGGAGATTGTTTTTATGTTTGAGGGGGGAAATGATGACTGAAGTTAACCATTAAAAGGAGTGTTGTAATAGAATGACCCTGGACTCCTGGAGCTACAAGCCAAAAACATCTTAGATTTTGAATTTGAAAAGTACTATTCTAATTATCGGAATCAAGAGGGGCTCCAACTTTGGGGGAGCAGAAAGAAGAAGATCAATCAACAAGGAGTTTATTATAAAAAATGATGTCCATTTTTTATCCAGTCCAGATATTCTCACGGACCAGTTACAAAGAAAGAAATCACGCCACACCCCCCTCAAGTACAATGCATTGAGGAGATGAGTTTAGGTCTTAAGTTTCCAATCAAAAGCTGCTATTGGTGCAGATTCTAACTTGTCAAAGTTCAAGGGAATCGAAAGCTTGACCTAATTCCATCTGAAGTAAATTTAAGCTTAAAAATCTCCAATGTAACCTCGAAATAATCAGTAATTAAGCAAACAAAAAAGCAATATGAATTGAAGAAAGTGATTTGCCGTTGCAATCGGAAGATTAACATAGAAATGAACATGTAGATGTAGAACTTTTTTAATTCTATGAACATGAGGAAAAGAGTGAGGGGTTACGGGAGAGAATAGTCCGTTTGCCGACGCCTGAGGAACCGATGAGGAGTATACCAGGTCTCTTAGCCAATGAATCTCTGTCAACAACTGCACTCTCATCCATCTCTCTCAAAGATCTGCAACTAAGATTCAATATCACAAGACAAGAGTTTTGTTCAGTTCAATTGAATTACGACGACTCACCCAATTAGAATTGATCAACAAGATTCAATATCAAATTATAATAAGAGCTGAGCGGACTCCCATCCACCCGCTCACTTGATTATTCTAAAGAGAAAAAGATTTACGAATTGAACAGAGAAACAGATTGATCGCAAGAGATGAGCATATCTGATTTGTGCGGGATCGGATTCGTGAGAGCACCTGAAGAATGTGGCAGAGAGAGATGAGCATATCCGATTTGTGCGGTGTGAGAGAGATGCGTGAGAGAAGCGGGCAATCTTGGAAAAATTAGGGCGCCAAATGGTTTAGGGAGGCCCAAGATACAAAATCGCTTAGAGGTCTTCAGAACCATTGGGTAGCATTTGATACGCAGACCGGATGGGACGGGACTTGAATGGAAGGGACTAATTGTCTATCCTACCTTTGGTACGACTAGAAGGGGACCGGACTAATTGTCTGTCTTGTGTTTGGTATGATGAACAGGATTGGACAAATCTGTTAAACTGACCAGATTGGCATAAACGCGTTGTATTTCGGTTGTGATCTAATTGAAGTCTAGTGAATGTTCTTTGGTCCAATGTTTCTCTTTTGTTATTTATTTTCTCCAATTTAATTAACCAAATCTTTAAGGGGAAAGCAAATATATGAACATTTGAATGTAAACATTTCATATGTCAACGAGTACAACCAATTGATTCTGATCCATCACTACAAAACAAACAATAATCAAAACAAATAAACTAACACATTTAGAGGAATACTTAGATCAAGGATTCTGAGCAGAAACTATCTTTGTGTTCCATCTCAATATAGGCATCATATATATGTAATAATGAAATAGAAACAAAATTCACAGTAGCATATTGTTCAAACTTCAAACTAAGGAAATAAGAGAAACCATTGATTCTTTAGACTAGTTAAACCTAACCTACTGATTATTATAACCAAACCTTGAACCCGTATATTGTTTTTGTCAAAGTCGTATACTGGATAAGGGTTAGATAAGTATGGGAAGATGATGATTTTTCATCTGGAGCAGAAACCATGTTGTTGACGTAATCGATTAGTTGGTCCAGTGGATGAAAACAACAAGAAATCGAAATCAAAATCGAAGAAACTATCAACGAAATCGATTTGGAAAACCATAGTTGAAGAAATCGTACCTCTGATTGAAGTCTGGAGAGATCGAAGTGCGGATAGATCGAGATCAGAGTTGGGGAAGCACTCATACGATGTAGGCGACGATTTTAGTTTGGGCTTGGGTCTGTGAAAATGATAATATGATAATTTATTAAAGGGTTGAAAAGCATGAAATAGTAATTTATTTTTATAAATTTTTTTATTATAATATTTTATTTTTAAATTATTTTTATTGAGGTATGAGGTATCGCACTTACCCTTAGACTTTTTTTTTTTTTTTTTTGTGTGGTTTTAATCCCGTGATGTATATGACATATTATTTTGATGACTTAATTAAAATATGTCATTCATGATATTTCACATATTTATTCATCATCATTACGAAATTTATTTTTAAATTATATAATTAACATTTGTTTAAGCGAAAATATGTCATTCATGGTATTTAACACATTTAAATCCTATTAAAATACATCAATTAAGAGATGTGATGATTGATTTGGTAAGGATCGAATAAAGTTAATCGATTGAGAAATATTGTTGTTGAGGGTTTAGATAACAATAAGAAACAAATAAGAGGTTAATTTACCTCTTATTAAATAGGATGACAATAAAACATATGTGCCTCTGAAAAATTGAAAAAAACAAACTTTATTCTTTTATATTGGACAGGATTCAAAAACACTCATCCGATGTTGATATTGTGTTTGTGAATGATTTGCTGTCAAAATCTATTTCCAACCCTTGGCTACGTGAAGAATTTGTACCGTACATCGTATAGCGATCTTGTCTGACCTTAAAAGAGTACCTTAGAGTGGATCATGGTTTCGAGATGGGCTCGATAAAAGTAGAGTAGTTAAGTTTGGATAGACCACTCTAAATATTGATTTTTATACCATCTAAGTCAAATTCTATATTTTTCGTATCATTGTTGTTTGAGTTTGAGCATTTGGTGGAAAACCGTAAACTTGTGTCAAACAATCTTCTTCTAAGGTTGTGTTGTACTATCATGGTACGTTAATTTTCGGATTTGTTTTATACGGTTAATAATAGGAGAATTGTTTTGTTTGAAGCTTTAAGGATCGTATTTCTATTGACACCCTCTTACATACGTATGTCTTTTAATACATGCATCGTAAAAAAATTTAAAATCATCATAGACTATAATTTGAGTTAGTAAATATAGCACAAGTTATTAAAGGAAGCAAAATAAATGGAAATCTGTGGATATATTACAAGGTTTTCCCTATTTATATAATATAATATATATTTGTGGATTTGTATTTGAACTTGGTTATGATTCATGTTAACAGAAACACATTTGGTAATTTTAAAATTTTATTAATAAATAAAATAATTGTTATTTGGCCATTTTCCATTTTCCATTTTCTTAAAAGATTTTTGAATGTTATAGTAAAAGGAGAAATTAATGGCATTTGTGCGCCTAACCTAAATTAGCGAGGGAGGGAGGTGGTGGCATGGCATTCAGCCGTAGACCCCTCCTCCTCCCCAAGATTCTGGGGGGTTTAAAGAGAAAAGCAAATTCCTACGCCATTTTTCTCTTTTTCTGATCGTAAGAAGATGCTTATTTTGGGATAGAATTAGAAACTTACAGACATCAGCATGCTCCAAGAAACGAAGCTGTGTGAAGAATTTTCAGCCAAATATTATGGGATCTGCGCCCTTGGAGGAATGGTCAGTGCCGGAGCTACGCATGTCGCTATTACTCCTCTTGATGTCCTCAAAGTTAATATGCAGGTCATAACCATATCTTCTTTCTTACTCTTGAATACAAATTAAAACAGTTTTGAGTTTTCATGTCTGTCAAATCCAATTCTTGATATCAAGTAGATGGAGTGTTATGTTCATATATAACCATCAGCACAACTGAGTCTCTACATAGATCTGCACCTCTTGGCTCTCAAGCTGTCCTCTAAATCATCACCACATCAAAAAATCCATCATATTCGCATTTACACCATCCCTATGGAGAATCAGGAGGAACCCCTAAATCTACCAAACGTTTGATGACATTATACTCCCACATGTTAAAATAAAGACAAACAATTAGTAAAAATGAACCAAAGGGTCTTTGGTCTAGCGGAACGTGAGTCTTTGGCTTCCAAGGAGGTCAAAGTGTGAGTTTATTCGTTATATTTACCATATATAAAAATTATATACTTCAAAAAAAAAAAACAATCAGTAAAAATGACTAGTCTTGGTCTTCAGTTGGACAAAATTTCATATAATTTTGAGCTCCAAAGTATGGCCTTTAGCATTAAGGGTGCATTTGGTACTTAGACAAGACTGGCTGGACGAGAGTGAGGTCGGCAGGTGAAAGAATTTACCGATCTTGTCACATCTTCCTAATTTTTGTATCACCTATTTTCTTGGGACAAACAAATCAGTTATGTCTTGTCCCCGTAGAGATGTTGCACCAAACTTGAGACAACAAATTTCTTTTATGTCATGTCTCGTCCTGTCCCGCTTACCAAACACACCTTAAAGAGTGAACATCTTTTGTGCAACAGACTAAGATGGCATAGAGGGTTATCTACTACAACTGTGTTGTGAACTTGTGATCCTAGATTAACTGGCATCTGGTTTTAGTATGTATTCATGCTTTTACTTTTACTACCTATAACCATTGAATCTTGATTGTCACCTGGCATATAATGAATAATATTTGGGAATATAGGTGAATCCAGTCAAGTATAATAGCATTTCTACCAGCTTTACCACTCTACTGAGAGAGGATGGGGTTTCGGCTTTCAGGAGAGGCTGGACCGGCAAATTCTTTGGATATGGTGTTCAAGGCGCTTGCAGATTCGGCCTTTATGAATACTTCAAGAAACTTTACTCCAACATTCTAAAAGACCAAAACAAGACTACAATATTTTTCTTCAGCAGTGCATCTGCTGAAGTGATTGCTAATGTGGCTCTTTGTCCTTTTGAGGCCATCAAGGTTCGTGTTCAAGCTCAACCCCAGTTCGCAAAGGGTCTAGCCGATGGCTTCCCAAAGCTATATGCATCAGAAGGTCTTCATGGGTACAAATTTTAAGTTCCCCTCTTAATTTCTAAACTATGGGTGCTCTAATCTGAAGTAAGATCGTAACCATTCTTTTTGCAGCTTATACAAAGGGCTCATTCCACTTTGGGGTCGTAACTTACCATGTAATTAAATGACTATATTGACAGATGCTATGATAAGAGTTGTTAAAAATGACTCAAAGATTATCTTGTATGCCCAAGTTTTGATGTCATTTTTTCGAATCTCGTGGGCAGTCTCTATGATCATGTTTTCAACTTTTGAGCATTCGGTGGATTTTCTGTATCGTAAAGCTATTCAAAGAAAAAAGGAAGATTGTTCGATCACACAACAACTTGGCGTTACATGTTTAGCTGGATACGCTGCTGGATCTGTTGGGAGCATCATTTCGAACCCTGCAGACAATATCGTTGCTTCTCTCAATAACAAAAAGGCTGGTAGTCTGAAGCTGGTAAATCCTTTTTCTTTGATTTCTTTGATTCTTTTCTTATAGTATCGTAAGTTAGTTGTTACTGGAACTGTAAGCAGGTTGTGAAGAAAATTGGATTGCGGAATCTATTTACGAGAAGTCTTCCTATCAGGATCATGCTCGTGGGGCCTGTTGTGACTTTACAATGGCTATTCTATGACACCATCAAGGTGTTAAGTGGCCTGTAAGTGCAAACTTACCTACAACATTCAACATGAAATTGCTTTGTGATTAGATTACAAACTAACTCGATTTTGAAATGTAAATTCTTGCAGACCGACAAGTGGGCACATTTGCTCTGAAGTAGAAGATACTGGGGACAAGATTCAAGTAAACACTTGAGTTCATGTTCACAAACAGAACATGTTACAGGTTATTTCTGCAAAACCCATCCTACTAATGGAGTCCAAGAACCATTCGCTTTTCTCAGTTTTCAAGTCCTAGGGGAACATGTTTTGCCTCAGTTTTATGCTTCATTCCTTGAGGATATATCAAGCAGCTAGTTTATAATCATGCCATGGCTTCTCGAAAGCAGTTGATTATTCGATACTGTAGTGTAATAATGACAGAATACCCCCACCCCTCCCCCCCTTGGCCAATGTCTGTAGCATTCAAGAGATTTTGGTTTTTTGCAGTTGGTGATTATACTACAGCGTGCGAGTTTGGTTAATTATGAGAAACTAAGCCATGAATAGTTTGTGCATCTTTGCAGAGTACAAAAGACCGAATCTCGAACAGCAAATAAGCGTCTCTTTCTTGCCAAATTAAAACAGTCACTTGTGGGCTCCATTTTCTTCAGGAGTGAATTAGATTTTTACCATGGTATTTGTCATTTTCTTGTAAAACAACCATTGTACTTGTGTAAATGCAAAAAAGAGCATGAAATTTTGTATTTCCTTGTGATTTTACCCAAAAGCTAACCAAGATTATTTCTTTTTAACTTTAACATTTGCAATTTGCACACTTATTATGATAGTGATCGAGCTAACTTATTATTTTCCAAAAATCAAGTTTTAGCAATGAAATAAACATAGCCCCACTTCAATGTCATATTACGAGTAGAGTACATGTTCTTGATTGAAAACAAATGTTGGTTACCAACACTGTTCAACGAACTTTAGGTATGCGTGACCTATGTGTAAGTTCGTTTGCCTAATACTTCTACCTGCAGTTAACTTTTTTAACCATCGAAATCCTACACCAGTCCAAAAGCACATGTATACAAGGTTGGTTCATTAAACACTGGAGTCTTTTGATGGTAACAGCAACCAAACAAGTTTGTTGACTTGCAATATATACTTCTTGTGATGAAGTTTTCATAGACATGGGCCAACCCCCTTAGTGACCAACACATGGGTTTGCATCCCACAACCCAACAAAACTTGGAGTAACAAATTTCCTATGTCCCCTAACAGATTTTCTTCCATTTTAGACGTATAAATCAACCCTGTTTTCATATTTAACATAAACCAAATAGGATTACACCAACATTCGTCTACATATTTCATCGTTTTACACTATCCATTATATTTTTATTGCTCGTTGTTAGGTTGTAACTAATAAACTACCTGTAGAATTTAGTAACATACACTTCAAGCTATGCAAAAGCCAAAAAGAAATAACACCAGGCCTCCTGTAATTATTTCCTTCTTTCCCCAGTAAATTGAACGAGTACAACAACAAAGGAACGTGTTACGTTCAAATAAATACGTTGTTACAGATTTATACAACAAATAAATGAAATAAATAGAGGGAGTATACGATCAGCAAGTCACTGCAGAAATCCAACAACGATCACTTTGTGTTGGTCGTTGAAGATTGATGCAGTGACTCGTTGATCGTTTGATGTCTTTCTTCACAATAACTAATGAACAAGATATTATACAGTAATAAAATATCTG
Organism: Cynara cardunculus var. scolymus; assembly: GCF_001531365.2. Taxonomy (NCBI): domain Eukaryota; kingdom Viridiplantae; phylum Streptophyta; class Magnoliopsida; order Asterales; family Asteraceae; genus Cynara; species Cynara cardunculus. The sequence goes on along the minus strand of NC_037528.1, from coordinate 17,587,053 downwards.
TAAAGGGAATGAGAAGAAGCATACTTGAAGAATCAATTTGAGGAATTTGTTTAGATCCATCAATAAACTTAAGTTTGTTCCAGCCAGCCAAGGACAGCTCAGTATCTCCTGAATTTAGATAAAAGCAACAGCATGTGAGAATCCCTCTGTAGTACTTCCAAAATAGTTATTTATAGTACAGACTAATATTATTTTCCACAATCCCACATGTTCACAACCTTCCTTCCCCTTCCCTGCCTCTTATCTTTTGCAGTACCATAATAACTTCAACAATTTTTTAACAACATTTTTCTGACAAGGATTTGATTCAGAATTACCTTTTTACCCTTTACTAATATTGAGGGGATCTTAAATATTTTGAGAAAACAAGAATCACCTGTTATAGTATTCATAATGAATCATTTTGAATAATAGTGAATATTATTCGGCATGAATATTTATCATGTTATTTATGAATACTACACAAAAGTATGTGGTTCTGGATTCTCAAAATATTTAAGATTCCTAAACAAACTTGTCCTGGTAACTGTTACAAAACATTAATAATATTGATAAAAATGTCAATGTTCTTTTAGGCTTTTTTATTTATTTTAAATTACATAATCAAACAAAAAGCTCTATCAATCATATATCTAGTCTGAGCTTCAAATTACATCATTTATAATAAAGTATATCATTCATAAAATGGAGGCAACTCATATGATCCTCGAAAATCAAAATGTTGACTATGACTAAGGTATGGACTACGGAGGAACTTGTGATCAGCAACATTTAAACAAGTTCAGCATCTATACAAGTATATCGCCTAGTGCCTAGGAAAGCAAGTTTTCTTAAGACTCTTAAACCACAACTAAAAAGATGAAATTTTTGTTGCATTCCATTAATGCATCTTTGATTCACAAGAACATTACTCAAGTATGGTTTTTAAACTTGAGAATTCTAGATTATTGCCAAGAACAAGAATTATAGGATGAATCATGAGAATTGGATGGATGGACTTACATGAACATTAGTTTAATCTGGTGCAAATGAGGGGTTCAGGTTGTCAAAGTGATTCTCTTGCGTTTATGAGACATTGAAAAGAAGATCTGAGTCCAAGATTTCTTCTGTTTGACTGGTTGAACCTTCACATCCTTATTCTGATGGAGTTCATCCATATACAGAACAACAGCCTGAAAACAATAAAGCATATAAATTAGCCAGGAATATAAAGCAAACATTTGATCATACAAAATAATGAAAATGGGAGTTCACCTGAGCGCCTTTGTGGAATACATCTTGCGGTGGTACTTCAATAGGGTTCCCTTCAGTTTTCAAGACCCGTAACTTTGATAGCATCCTAAAAGAGTCTGGAAGGACTCTTATTTGGTTGTTGCTCATATCCAAATCTTCCAAATTCTCAAGGTTCCCAATGGACCTTGGCAGGGATCTTAGGTCAGCAAAGTTGTTGCTGATGTTGATTTTTACGATGGTAGTAGCAAAACATAAGCTCTCAGGCACTGCTTCGAGTTCATTGAAACTTACATCAAGCTCCTTTAAACTTGTAAGGGATGACATGGTGGTTGGCAACCTGCCAATGTTATTGTATCGAACAGAGAGGGTTTCCAAGGACTCGAGTTTTCCTACCGCTTCTGGTAGCGCTTTAAGCTTGTTGTAGTCCGCAAGAAGCTCTTTGAGTGATAAACAGCGGCCAATAATATGTGGGATTTCTTCAATATTGTTGGTCTCAATGTTCAGTTTTTGTAGATTGACAAGTGAACCGACTGACTCAGGTAGCACTGAGAGGTTGTTTGAGCTTAAATCAAGCTCTTGAAGACAAATCAATCTACTGATGGTATCAGGAAGAGATGTCAACTGGTTTCCCCTTAGATCAAGATGAACCAAACTGAGAAGATCCCCAAAAGATTCTGGGAGTTCAACAATTTTGTTAGAATGCAAATCTATTTTTGTCAAGGATGAAAGGCCTGAGATGGAAGATGGTAATGCAACAAGCCGATTTTCTGATAGATCCAATGTGATCAAACTGGATAACTTCCCTATTGAATCCGGAAGCCATTCAATTCGATCCATCAATTTATTCCGAAGATTTAGATCTTTAGTTCCTTTCTTCGAAGATACTTCAATCAGACTAGCAAGCTTCATAAGATTCAATTGTGCATCAGCTTGGCCTACAAAATGAAAAACCATCATTTCAGTCAAACTTCAATTGCCACTTACCAGAAAAGAAAGTCATCATCATTAAAGAAAGCTAAAATCTGGCAAAGTGCTACAAAAGTAAGATCATAATAATCTATAAAACAGGGTCATATAAGAAACCAGATCAAAACTCACCGGAAGTAGTAGCAGGTTTTAGAGTGGAATCCACAATCTGGGGCCTTAAAACATCACTTGATCGATGGCCTGCTCTTATCCCATCGCCATTGAATATTGATTTAGATTTGCTCACATAGCTATCATCTCTAGTGAACAACTCAGAAGTTTTGACAGGCTCAATGTCATTGTATAAACTAGAAATTGGTTTTGGTGAAGCGTAACTAAAATTTGAAGTGGAGAAGGAAGACAAAGGAGTGGTCGAAGTTGATGCAATTGATTGGGTAGTATTATCCTTAGAGGACGGACCACAACAACTGGAAGCTCTCTGAATCATATTGTCGAACAACCGGTGGCAGTTTTCAAGATCCAGCAGTTTAATCGCTTCCCTCTTCTGTTCTTCACTCTGGAAACGGACTAAACTCTTCTGCATCTCTACCAACACAGCAAATAATTGTTCAGGAACATCTTTTCGCTTCTTTTGCTTAGATAAAGCTTCGACCCTCGCTTGTTCTTCGTTTTCCAAGTTTCGGATTAGTATGCTGGCACCTTCAACATCATCAATTCCAGGTCGTGGAGGAAGCGACCTATGAATTCTCATTATCTCTTCCAACACTTCATCTACTGATTTAGCAGCCGATTCCATTTCTTCAACAGAACCTGACATTGAAATTTATCAGAATACACGATCCACTGGAAAATGGAGAAATTTTTTTTACTACTATGATCCAAAAGTAACGATATCTAATATCAATTTCCTCACCAGAACTTACAACGAATCAAAAAGCAATTACACAAGATCAACAAAATGTAGCAAATTCGAACGTAGAAGTTCACAGAAAAGCTCTTAAAATTGGTTTTTTCATCTAGAATCAAACTGAAATGAGCGTCGACAAGCTTCTAGAACCATCGGCGTTGACAAATCCCCATTTTAGCTTCTACTAAACAAACACATTATAATGGAATCTGATTAACTCTGAAGAAATAGTGACGGAGAAGAAGATTATGTGAAAAGAAAATCAAAGAGCGCCGCCCACAGATCGTGAATATTTTATAGTAAATTTGAATCTAAAAGGAAAAGCATCAAGAGTAATGGAGTTGAATTGACCTTGGAATCTTCTTCCCTTGAATAGGAACAGGATCACCAAATAAAGAATGAAAACGAATTTAGTTAAATTCGTCGAATGGAGGGGCGGCGGGGCGGCTGCTGCTGCGTGTTAAGGTGTTTCTGTGTGAGAGAGACAGAGACAACTAACAGCCTCCTCCGGTTATTACTTTGATTTTGCCCGCGGTTGAAACCAATTATTGATTTGATAATTTTTATAAAAAATAAACTATATAATAATATAAAATTACTCCAAAAAACATCTATATAAAACATTTTTTGGATAATAATTGATTTTTTTTGGCTAACTTACACATATCGACTAATTCTTTGGATGATCACAACACGCATTATGGATTAATCGGGGTGTATCCGAAGTTATCATAGCTCAAAATATATATTGGTTGTCGTTAAGAACTTGTATCCTTAAAGTCTCAAATAAATACCAAATTACATTATTTTTTAATGGAAAAAGAGATAATATTTTTGTTGAAATTTATGATGTAAAAAGAGGAAGAAGAAAAAAAGGGAAGACCTCGTGTACTTTCGGAAACGGCCCTTTGAATGACAAAATTGGTCTTGAGATCCGTACCCGTTCCACATATATAACAAACATTTTTGGAAAACAACATGATCATGTGATGCAGTAAATGCTAAAATAATTGATTTTAGGATTCAAAATGTGTTACGGGTTTTTGGGTTTGTTATATAAATACACACCCTTGGTGTTATAGCGTAGAACCGTCCCGAAATTGATAGAAAAGCATTGACAAAGATTACTTTGATAGCTGTACGGAGTTTTAGAGTGATTTTTTGATCCCTTTTGGTTTTTTGTTTCTCCTTGGTTAATCAAGATCTTCTATTTGGTTGCGGACGTACAATATCCTTTCAGTGGTTGAATCACGTTATATTCATGAGTTATTTACTAATGTTTTGATTTCATTGTTTGTTGATTACATATTACGTTAGTCATTTCGTTTTTCCGATTTAAGTATAAGTTTGTTTAGCATTGCTTGTTGGAATAAGTCGCATATTTATCCCAATTTGTTTAGCATTGCTTGTTGTCATTGCTTAAAGTTTGTAACTTTATCGTTTGATAATGGTGTGAACTAAGCCCAAAATGGGAAGGACGTCTAGCCCTTCACTTACGAAAGTCAATATCACACTTTCTCGACCATAAGAAAAAGTGGTTGTTTTGACTTCGTATTTGACTATTAGAATTCATAGACGCTTGTCCTAATGACACGTGTTTGTCCTTGCAAGACACATTTTGTCATGTCATCATAAAACTTACACTTTTACATTAACGCTCCAAATGATCGGCCACCCGTAGACCCTTTGACCCCAAAATTCATTGTCTCATTTTCTTGACGGGTTGTTCAAGTTTCAACGATTTGTTGTTTACTTGTTATTGTACAAAAAATAAATTATCTAATACTCTTCAGCATTTTAAGAAATTAGCTTGTAAATATGACTACGATAAAATTGTTTTAAATATAAATACAAGTAAACTCAAAAACCAACATTTGTATCAATAATTTCGATCTCTCCTGTTAATATCTCTGTTTTTCCATTCACTAAAAATTTATTATGTTTGTAACTTTTTATTATATTTTTACCGGTAGAAAACTTTGAAAATAAATATTTAGAGACAAGAATAGTATTTTAATACTATAATCAATATCTGAATTCTTTAAAATAAAAAAATTGTTAAAGATGAATTTATTTTTTTTATAATATTTTAATTTTTAATTTTTAATTAGAAGAAATTTTGGAAAATCTATGGAGATATTTATTATAAGGCAACTTGCATTAAAAAAAATAACGTATTTTAATTTGATTCATATTTTGGGTAAAGTACTTTCAAAGCTTCCATTTTGGTACTTAAAATGTAAAGTTTTAAACATTTAATTACTTGGGTAACCGGTTGAAGACTAATTTTAGATTAAAAAAAGATTAATTTTAGATTAGAAAAAGACTAATTTTAGATTAAAAAAATTTATGTCTCTAATCACGTCAGCAAATAATACTGAATTGGATACCACATCATTCATCACATGATCATAATAACCGATTAATGATTCAACCGGTCACAGAAGCATTTAAATGTTTAAAACTTTACATCTTAAATATCAAAATTAAAATTTTAAAAACACGTTATCTAAAATAGAATTCAAAGTTAAATTATATTATTTTTTCATGTAATTTATCTTTTATTATATTTATATATTATAATAAAAATAATGAATAAAAAAAGGTAGATAAAAGAAATAAGGGAGATGTCCCACGTTGCGCTGTATTACACGTGGTGTGCTGGACCTGATCTTACCATCACATCCATGATCCACCCGCCTGCCCCACAATAACCGATCACCTTTCCCCATCCTTAATTGCTCCTGTTCCATCCCATTTTTTTATTTCGTTTTTTTATTTTATTTTTCCAATCAAATATAACATTTTTTTATTAACCTGTATATCCAATTTGTTATACGAACCGACTAATTTTAATGCGATCATTTGTTTTACAGATAGTCCGGAGTCGCCGCATTTGAAAACTTTAACAAATTGATATACATGAAAGTGATTAAATATATGTAAAAGTTACTTAAAAGTGAAAATAAATTTAAATACAACAGTGGATGAATATAGTTGAAACTAATTGAAAGTATATTAATGTAACTGAAAATATATTATGGTAGTTGAAGATATTTGAAGTTAATAGATGAATATAATTGAAAATACTGAAAGTAGTTAAAAAACTAAGTTAAATTAAAAGGTCAACTTATCTAAAAGTTCATAAATATTCTTACCATAACACTTATTTTCACACAATCTCTCATCTTAATATGATAGTTATTAATTTTTGTTTTTTTATAACTGTGGATGTTTTTTGTACATATCGCAATTAATCATGTAAAGTAATAAAAAATACAGATAGGAAAATCTTTATTTGCTACTTGAATTGACCCTCAAGGTTAATTTATCGAATAATTAGGTAAAAATACTACGATGCCCTAACTTTTTTTGAGTTCTCAAAACTTAGTAGGTAGGGGGTGTTTGTGATTGCTTATTTGAAACAACTTATATTTTTTTTACAAAATCACTTATCAACTTATTATAAGTCAGAAGGGTTTAACTTCTTCAAAAACTCGTTATTACTGGTTTGACACCTGTATAAGTTGTTTATCTAAACACTCAAAAGTGTTTATTATCGGTGACACACCAGAATAAGTCAATAAGTTATTTTTATAAGTAATACCAAACACCCCCGTACAAAATTACTACATGACAATTATAAAATTAGAGGTTGCTTACTAAATACTTATGGTATCTTATTGGGTAACTAGACACTTTACATTTATTACTTCTTATTGGTAAAGACGATTATCCGATCAGAGATGATGGTTTTAGTGACAATCTTATTGTGTCATTTTATTGACAAATAATTTTATCCGATAAGTGAGGGCTTGGTTGACGATTATCGATAAAAAATAATCTAAAATAACAAGTTGTTAAAAATTATTTTACACTAATGGACAAAAACCGATGTTACAACAAAAAAAACCAAAAAATTCGTAACATTTTAATGTAATATATATATATATATATATATTTATAATATATCTATACTATATTATAAAGCATTTGGCTAAAACTCTTAAAAACTCTTAAACTCTTAAAAACTCTTAAACTCGTTCATCCCTATCTGATTTCATCACATATCTGAATTCGTGTAACTAACTGCAGATAAACACAATCAAATACAGGATAAACATCTTAGTTTAAATATAAAAAATCTAAAATATAATTAGGATAATCATTGAGTTCTAACAGAATGTTTAATTATTATCTTTATAAAATGTTATATTATTAAACCAAAAATAAATTATTTCATTATTAAACTTAAATTA
>NC_037528.1:17553313-17577262 GCF_001531365.2 Cynara cardunculus var. scolymus | reverse complement strand
TAAAATCATGATGTATCTCGCTGCATTGTGCGAGTACGCTTCTAGTATATATATATATATATATATATATATATATATATATATATATATTAAAGGAAGAATTAAAATGTTGTTCAATGAGAACATTTCTATCTTATTTTTTTTTCTCATTATTTTGATTTATTTTTAATATACAATCAACACATTAATTATTCTCTTTCATTTTCTCACTTTTTTTAATTCCATTTTTATTATTTTATAATGAAAAATTGAATCCACAAATATATAAAGTTATATATAATTTTATTTACATCAATACATGCATATTTTTAATTACATGACAATTGAAAAAATAAATCATCAAAATCAATATATAATATATACACACACACACACACTATATTATAAAGCATTTGACAAAAACTCTTAAAAACCATTTTCTATACATGAAGCACTGTATATTGATGCATATTACTTAAAATTCAAGATTACAAGTAAATTATGTATAAGTACAACTTATTAAAGTTTCATGTTTGAATTCATGTAACTAACTGCGGATAAACATAATCAAATAGAGGATAAACATCTCATTTTAAAATATAAAAATCTAAAATATAATTAAGATAATTATTGAGTTTTAACAAAATAATTAATTATTATCTTTATAGAAAAATTATAGTATTAAACCGAAAAAAAAAATTAGTTAAAGAAATACAAAAAAATAATAATAATAGTTAGTTTGGTACTAATATCAATATTTTTTTCAAAATTTTATGCATCTTCGTATTTATGTTTTTATCGTTTTCTCAAAACCACATAAAACCATATTATAACATCGACTGAAACAAAAAAAGAAACACTAAAATCGAGATGTATTTCCCGGCATTGTGCGAGTACCCTTATAGTTTATTCTAATAACAACACCATGTTGTCATCTAAAACATAAAAGATACCAATGCACGTACCCGACTTCTTCTATTTAATATAACATCCACATCACTAACATTTAAATTGTGCAAGTAATTACGAAATAGAAAGTTTACTATATTAGTTATAAACTGAATACAAATTTCGTCTATTTTACCACCTTTATACATCATTTTCGCCAAAGGAGTTAAATAAATGCATTAATTTCAAAATTTTGTAGATCAGATATTTAAAAAAAAATATAAATATGCACACATGTATATGTTGGGAAAACTTTTAACGCTTTTGTGGGTTTATAAACCTAAACACATGCTAGTTATCAAAATGGAGAAAAACACAATTAAGAGTTGGTGTTAGTCTTTGGTAAGGGACTCGTTAAATATTTAATGGTCAAAAGAAAGAGAGTTTCATGCAACCAAACCAGCATTAGTCTCTGTTTGGTGCAGTGGCGGAACCTTATAGGGGCTGTTGAGGCTTTGGTCTCTCCGTTTTTAGACTCAAACACTAATTGAGTTTTTAAGGACATATATGATAGGCAAGTCAATTGGTACAAATCCACTTTCTTGAACGAAGTGGACTTGGAATAATCATTTGTGTCCACCATCCCGGAGGTTATTGTTTCAAATTCCCTCCCTTGCATTTTTCCCCATTCACTTTATATTAAATTATTAATATTTAATTATATGTAAATATAAGTTTTTAGGTGTCATTTACCGAATGCTTACTAGAGTAAGCGTTTATCAAGTTATTTTATTTTACTGGATGAATATGTCAAGTACTAAAAATCTTATCCGGTAAGAGCGAAGACAAGAATCGAGAGTCTTACCCGGTAAGTAAGGACGAAGACTCTTACCATGGTTAGCGCTTACCCTGATAAATTGTTGCTTACAATGCATTTTAGTGAATAAAATCTAACTTGTTAAGTAAACGATAATGTTGAATTTTAACGGTAAGTGGTTACCGGGTAAGTGTTTAGGTAAACGGCCCCTTAGAGTAAATTACACTGGTAGTTGGTAGGTTATTTTTCACACCCTTAGACTACTTATAAAAGGAACCACAAAGGAAATATACAATATGGTCCAATGTCGTTTTTTCCACGTAATAAAGTGGTAAAAACCGAATATCGTACACGGAGATTGTAGCAAAGACTTAATAAGAGTCCAATGAAAGAGATGAGTTCAGATGATGAAATTGAAGACTTCAGTTTGATTCTGAGTTAAAAATGATAAAATAACATAATATAAATGGTAGCATGAGTGTAAGACTTATGATGAAATGCAAGCACAAATTCCAGCAGACAATGCTGTAGGAATGCTACAGCATACAGTAAACCAAAACTAGTTCCACCATCTATTTTGAAGGTATTTCTCTCGGACTTCACATTTGCACTATATTATAGCTTTCAACCCATATCTCTATGTGGTATCCGGATCAGGGATAGTGACAAAATTGTATCTTCAAAGTATATGGATAAACAAATCTATTTGTTAAGAATCACTCTTTCAAGCCGATTCTCATATCATTTAAGTTGGCGTGTGTTCTAGATAGTTCATCTCTAAATCTACCACACTTTGACACTTTTAGAGGTTGACCAACCTGTCGGGAGTTAATTTGAAAGACATAAATGACAAGTTTTCTTGTCGGTAACTTTCTCAAGTTTACCTCTTATATCATTCAAGTTGACGTGCATTCAATGACTTATCTCTAAAACCATGGTAATTTTTTTTGAATCGTTTTAAATTTCAATTTAAATTTCAAAAATCTTTTAATTTTAATTATTATCACTATATGGAGTTAATAAGTTGTTCTCTAATATCACAGGGGTTCTCGTTAGAACCTTTCCCTATATACATATACATATATATATATACACACACACATAAAGAAGACTTCAAACGAGAACCTCTGTGATTTACAAAAATGCGAGAACACTTGTAAGCCAAGTATTGTATGTTAAATCACATTCTAAAGTATTTGAGATATTTTTTTATATTTTAAATGAATATTAATTTTTTTTCCAAAAAATGAGAAAGACGTGGAGGGGTAAAACTGGAAATAGGAATATAAAATAAAATGATCTGATTACATTACATAATAGGGTTGATGATTTTAGGGAGAAAGAAATCAGTCAACTTTAGAGGTGTAGACGAAGAAGAGGAAGACGATTTATAAGGGGTATGTGTTACGTATCACATCTTTATCACACACACAACATATATCAATGACTTCTATATCACATGATTATCACAGTATGTGCATCATACGATTAGAGCAAAATCAAGAAGTTGGAATCAGAAATGTAAGCTTATTTCCTTTCGTTATCACAAGATTATTACTGATATGTGTATCACATGCTTAGGGTAAAATCAAGAAATCGTTACCCTGTTTGGCTATCACAGATTTATCACAGTGTGATTATCATAAGAAAAAATCGATAAATCGTTAACCTATCACACATTTATCACAGGGATGGGATAATCAATAATACAATAGCGATTGGGTGTTGAGGATTGTTATCAAAGTTAACGAATCGATTAAGAAAAGTTAGCTGAGTATCACATGATTATCTCAGTTAACACTTTGAATCGATATGTAGAAGTTGATTAATAATCACATTGTTATCACAGATTTATCACAGTGTGATTATTGTAAGAAAAATTCGATAAATCGTTACCCTATCACATATATATATATATGTATATATATATATATGTATGTATATATATATATATATGTATATATATATATATGTATGTATATATATATATGTATGTNATATGTATATATATATATATGTATGTATATATATATATATATGTATATATATATATATGTATGTATATATATATATGTATGTATATATATATATATGTATGTATATATATATATATATGTATGTATTACAGCAGGAAAGGGATAATCATAATACAATAGCGATTGAGTGTTGAGGGATTGTAATTAAGTAATTTTTATAATTTTTATTTTATTTTAATTAATTATAATTATCCTTTTTTTCTGGATTGATTACATTCGTTTCCACTATCTTCTCTTCCCTTATGATAATTGTCTAATTGTGTAAATATAACATATCGAAAACATGATCAATCGAGTGTAACCATAACCTATCGAAACCATGATCAAATTTAGTGCGTAAGTGATGTTATAATAGTGATATCACATGATTATCACACTCATATCACACCAAATCGTTTAGTGGATTTCACCCGTAATGGTTGTGATAAATTTGTGATTGTCTTATCCTAACCTATCGAAACCATGACTAATCGTTGTGATAAATGTGTGATTGTCTAACCCTAACCTATCGAAACCATGAGTAATCGTTGTGATAAATATGTGATTGTCTAACCCTAATCGATCGAAACCATGATCAAATCGAGTGCGCTGTTATGATAGTGATATCACATGATTATCACACTCATATCACATCAAATCGGTAGTCGATTTCCTAAGTTAACTCTAGCCGAGCTGAATCTTTGTGATAATTATAATAAATCACATGATTATCACACCCATATCACACCACATCGTGTTGAAATAAGCGATAACCATAATAACCCGTTATGTTATCCAGATTATTGGGTTTAGTATGATCATGTTTTTAAAATTTTATTACTTTGAATTCCAATATTACCCATTTGCCTCTCAAACTTTTTTGAATTGTTTTAATTTCATTTTTAATTTAAAAAATCTTTTAATTTTTATTGTCATCACAATATTAGGTTAATAGGTTGTTCTCGTATTTTTGTAAATCACAAGGTTTCTCGTTTCCCATAATATTATCATCAACCACAAGTCACGAACTTAATCATGCAAACAGATTACATAGATGTAACAGAAAAAGACCACCACCACATTTTATACTCAGCAACCACTACAACAAGTACTTAAATATATACCAAAATACGGAACATCACCAAAACCTCCATATTCATCCTGTCTTTTACAACCTTACCCTTCATTGTTTGATCACGAAATCAAATTAATCAGGGGTATAATCGTAAAACAAAAAGATCACCCCATCCATCCAGCAGCAAAACAAAAGTAGTTCCCATACCTAATATATCACCCCACTCTAATGTCAAACCCATCCCCTGTGATCCCACCATCAAGAAATTCAATTCCGAAAAACAAAAATGCCCGATATAGAACAAAAAGAAACGGAACAAATCGATAAACTACGAGTTGAGCTTTTCCTGATGGATCTTCCATGGGGTTTAAAGTATCTAATCACTAACCACACATTGTCGGATAAACGGGCGATGGGGATGGGATGTATGTATGTATGTATGCATCTATCTCCAAGGCATAGCAGCCATCCCTTGTGCATTGCTGTTATTGCTCTGGCTTCCAAACCCCCCACCTGAAGACTCACTCAAGCTTCCACTTCCACCTGCTAATGCTCCAGATACAGGGTTTGCTGCACCACTTACGATTTCTGCCTCATTACTGCCTTTTGCTTTCGACTGTTTCTGACTTGCCGGAATAAAACTACCAACAATCACCTGCATGCAAACACCAAAAGAAATTCCATCACAATCCTGTATAACGTGTTTTACTCGTGTTACAAATTTATGGGCAGAATCAGCTATACTTGCTAAAGATACAAACCTGTACTGGTGATGCAGCGGTTAGAAGGCCAGCCACATTACCGCCTAATACACGACCATCTGGCCCAGATAGTGCCACACTTAACCCACCCGTTCTACTACGCTCACCACCACTCTCACATACCATAAATGAACCAGAAAGAGAAAGGATCTCAAACCGTCCCTGCATAACCAACTAAAAGGTGTTAGACAACATATTCATCAAGATAAGTTTCATTGAATTTTTCGTAAAACCTCATAGGTGACGGTTCCACCAGATGTTGCTGTCTGTTGAAGTGTTACGTTAGATATAGCTCCACTGGCCGACAGAATGCACAGAGTTCTCGCGCTATTCTGGGAGAACCACACAAGTTTTGCCAATACATCCTGTATATGCAAAAAAATTAAGAATATATGAAGAGTTCCTATTATGATTCTCCAAAAACAATGGTATTCATGTGGATTTTGAATCTAGCAAATGTGACTTTTTCTGCAGCTAAAGTTCCCAAGACCCTGTCTTTGACATTTAATATGTAAATGTCATTTGCAAAGCCCAATCAACACACTGAAGCCCAAGTCCATGTAACTCATTCATTCATTTAAAGCCCAAGCCCAAGCCCAAGCCCAGGCCTTATTAAGTGAGTTCTGATTTGACTTGGCTCCTATGTGAGACAAGTTCCCTATGCTAACAAAGTTCCAACACTTCTTTCGGCTTGTAAGCAGGGTGTTCGCGGTCCGGTTTGAGCGGTTTAACCCCTCAAACTACAAACCAAACTGCAACGGTGGTTTAGGACATTTTCCAAACTGAGCGGTTTGGCAGTAATTGACCAAACCGGACCACAAAAAGGCGGTCTGGTCTTTGGGCGGTTTGGGCCTCTAAAAAAAATATATCTATATTCGAAATGAAATTTCTTCCAATATAACATTATTAAAAAAATAGGATACCGAATTACAAAAAATGCATCTATCTCTATAACTTAAAAAACATTGAACTTAAGCAAATCCACTAACGGTGTGGCTATTTTTCAGACCGGACCGGACCCGTTAGACCACTTAAACCGTCAAAAACGGTCGGTTTTGACTTGGTTCGACCGGTTTGAGCAGTCCAACATTTTTTTTGGACACCCAACTTGCAAGATTATCTTGATTGTTCATATACATTAGCAATTAGCTAATCATAGAAACCCAAAACAGTAATTACTACTGTGGAACCTTATCAATCAAAGATTAACCCTTGATACAAGCTTAATCATTATCCTAATCAGTGTAATGATGGCTACTTAAAGGATGAATTACAGTGAAGAAACATAAAAGGATCATAGATGCACCTCTCCAGATTTCACATCAAGAATATGTGGCATGAATCCTGCTCTTGGTGAACCTGAAAATGGTTTTTTACAGAAGCAATAATCCAAATGAAATTAAAGAAAAGAAATTTTAAACCAATTGCAACTTCTAACCATAAAAGAAAACACAAAAGATGAAATGAATCACGTCAAGAAACTTGAATGTTCACTGAAAACATATACAAGCAAAAATCTGTATCAAAGAATTGGCCAAGACTAGATGACATAAATGTCCATATTATAAATATAAATAATATATATACATATATAAGAATGTACCCGAAGCAGCAGGATGCTGCTTATTTGCAGAACCGGGAGGTCTACCCCTTGGCTTCTTCCCTGAAGACGGCAACGGAGAAGAAAAGTCACCGGATTCCGGTGCCGATGGACCATGCAGAGTCGTAGACGTCATCGGCGCTGCTAGAGGCACAGGGCCATCAGGAGCGTACTTTCTTGGTCTTCCTCTCTTCCGCTTCACCACATCGCTACCACTAACGTTCATCCCTGCAGTCACGGGAAACGCATAGTTAGTATATTCTCCAGTATCACCGCCGGTGCCGTTAGGGTTGTTGTAAGCAGGCGTTGTTGAAGGCGAAGGAGACGAGGTAGGTAGAACCAGACGTGTATAGTCGGCCGTTCCATCAGCGAATCGAATGTTGTGGTTGTTCATTGTGGAAGCTTCTTCATACGACATGATTCCGGTATCCCTTGAACCCTGTAATCCAACCTCAAAAACCCTACTTTACTCACAATAACTATAAAGTTGAAGGGACCAATCTCTGCATGATCTCAGAATCAAGTTCTTGCATAATCCAAAGTTGTAATTCAAATTTGTAGCAAAATTTGGGGGTAAACAGGAAGAAAATTAAAAAGAAAAACCAACCCCACCACCGTTCATTTTAAAAAGAAAAGATTGAAGAGGGATTAAAAGCGTAAGAAATTAGAAATTGATATTTCTAGGGTTTCTTCAGGGACACCGTATTTCATTCCAATAAAAAACATAAGGATATTTCATAGATTGATCTATGTGTATTACAGTATTAGTTTGTTTGATTTTGATATATATTATGAAGTATTTTTAAAAAAAATTAAAAATTATTTTTATATATAAAGTATTATTTATTGATACATATTATTTAAAATTTAAAATTAAAAATAAATTATACTTATTAAAATTTTATGTTTGAATTCGTATAAATAACTGTGAAAAAATATAATTAAATAAAAGATAAATATCTTAATTTTAAATATAATAATTAATTATTATTTTTATAAAAAAAATTATATTATTAAAACAAATATAAATTACTTCTTTATTAAACTTAAAATAAATTCTAATAATAAAATTTGAGAGATGTAAAATAAAAAGACACGGGAGAAGGTAATTGATGATTACGGATTTAAAACATAAACATTCACGTGATAATTATGATCTTCGAGAAAAGGTTAAAAACATATTAATTGCTATTTTTACGATCATTTATTATATAAGATCATGCTCTAAATTTTATTTTATTTTGATTTTTATTTTACGTAACGTTTTTAAAGCATTTGTTTCGATACTAACGATTAAAACTATTGAAATTTAAATGATTAAGTTGTAATATTTCTAATCATTAATAAATATTATATATTTTAACTAAAAATAAATATATTTTATAAGCATAATTATTTATATAAAATAGAGCAGAGGAAATTCATTGGTGATCTATAAAATTATACAAACTTTACAAATCAATCTCAACCGTTAATATATTTACTCAATATAAAACATAACAATTTTGAAATATCTCATAAATTGGACGGACGTAAAATCTAAAGGATATAAGGGTAAAATTGTAAAATTTACAAACCCATTTATTTAGGCTACTACTCTACATCCCTAAAATTTTACCATCGCCATTGAAGAATAATATTAATTCCAATTATGTTGCCACCGTCTATTTGGGGAAGAGCAATCTTCATAGCGGATAATCGATTTCGTTTTGAATAACATGGTTGGTTTTGGAGGAAACGATGGAGGGAACATCCAAATACAAACCAAAGGGTCTTTGGTCTAGTGGTATGTGAGTCTTTGACCTCTTAGAAGGTCAGGGGTTCAAACCTCACCAAAGGTGAGTAGAGTGTGTGAGTTTATTTGTTTTATTTACCGTTATATACTCCAAAAAAAACATCCAAATACAAGGTAACCAAAAATTGAACTATGTTCATAACTGAAACATAAATTAGGAACTAAAATATGTTCATAATTAAAATATATTAATATTTGAAATATGCTCGTGACTGAAATATGTCCATATTTGAAATACATGAAAATAGTTATTAGATTAGGAATAATTTGTAACCGTTTAAAATAATTCATATTTAAATACATGAAAATAAAGATTGGCTTATGAATAATTTGTAACCATTAAAATAAAAGAACAATAAATATAAAATAAAACAAAAATAATATAATACTTCACGTGCAAAAACATAAAAGAAAGAATCCGATCGAATGATATTAGTTAACAAAGTTAACAAAATTTATTTGATCAACTAATAATTGTGCATATATATAGAGAGTTGAGTTCACGTGTGAACAACCTGTTTTCGTGAGACACGTGAGACGTTATTTTTACACTTGAAACTCCACAACAAAATGTTGTGAAGGTAAAACAACGAACGTTCACAACAAAAATACTGTGAAAGCATTTTGGTGTGAAGTTTAAAATGTAAAAAACTTATCTCAATATGATCCCAAGTCTATATGTATATGTGTATGTATATATATATATAATAACATAATTAGCAAAACTTTTTTGATTTTAAATTAGCAAAAAGTCCAAAAAAACCACAACCAACTTTCCCATTTTAAGTGGTTTTGTCTCGAAACTTTTTTTGAATGATAAAACAATTGAACTTTCTCATAATGAATGATCAAGTCTCTTATCATTTTTTAATAAATAAACTATTGCACTTAAAAAATTGGTTACTTATATCTTTTTAACCCAAAAAAAGTTATATGCAACCGACTAGCAAATGTTCGATAGTTTTTATTTTTTAAATTCGAGGGTCTTAATTATTTAAAATAAGAGGTTGCTTGTTTACCTCTTAATAGTTCCATTAAGAGGTAATTTATTAATAGTTTTAAAATCATCTGAATGATTTTGTATCTTGGGGTCTTCCTTAACCATTCAGCGCCCTAATTTCATTGTAAACAATTATCAAACATTTATATTTCATTTTGCAATATATCATGAAAGCCGCTTAATCATTCTGATCACTTAATCATTCTGCATCAAACCATTCAGCAACTACTAAACAACCCAAAGTTTAATGGGCTTTTCATTTAAAATTAGAAAATTTAATAATTTTTTATTCAAAATAATAGTTCAATGACTTAAATCCTTAATCATTTTAAAATAGGGCAAATTGCATGAAAAAGTAACATACTTTAACTTGATTCATATTTTAAGTATGTACTTTAAGGACTTCTATTTTAGTACCTAAAATGTAGTATTTATTCATTTAAATACTCGGCTAACCGGTTGAAACATTAATCGGTTATCATGTTGATGTGGCGAGTGGTGTGGTATCCAACTCAGTATTATTTGCTGACGTAGTTAGTGACATGAATTTTTTTTAATCTAAAATTAGTCTTCAACCGGTTACCCGAGTACTTAAATGTTTAAAATTTTACATCTTAAGTATCAAAATGAAAGTTTCAGAAGTATATTACTTAAAATAGAAATCAAGTTAAAGTACGTTATTTTTCATGTAATTTGTCATTTAAAATCTAACCGTAAACAATTCAAAATAAAAAAGTTTAATCTACTTTTTCCTTGAATCATAATTCATAGGTGTGGAGTTGTGAACTGTGGACCTTTGGACGTTATAAAGAATAAATATTTAATTGGGCCTTTTAGTGACATACTGTGGATCTTTTAAGGTTTACGGTCCGTTTATTTTTATTTAATTATTTATTCGCTCTATGATTAATTAATATCTGTTTTTAACTTCATTATCATTAAATAAGTTTGTATCTGATAAAACAAATATATAACTAAATTACGTTAAAAATCTAAAATTGATTAGGAACCATGAGACTGTATATATATACACCTGTAGTATATTATCATGTATATGAACGTATTATTCATCGTAAATATTGTAATGTATTCATAATGAATGTGTAATTCATGACAATTAATACGTCCATATTCATATGAAAGTATGAATAATGATGAATATTCATTCTGAAAAGAGACACATGACAGGTTGTGGATGTTCTCGACCTTCTTATCAATATGGGTTCCTAACTGAACTTTAGCAATATGGGTTCCTAATTGAACTTCCCTACATAGGCCTAATCAATTGAGAACATTATATACTATGATAGCTATGAGAACTATTATCATAAGGTAATGTCGATGTTCTAAATCTTTATGTTAAAAACTGTATCATTGTTTAAGATTTACGATTTATGTTGACCATTCCGATTAGGGTTTTTTGCCATGCATTTCCTCATTGCACTATTTCGTTATTGCACACCCAGAGATATCTAGGGGCCGTTCACCCGAACGCTTATCCGGTAAGTGTTTATAGGCAAAAGTCAACACTCTCACTTACCTTACTAGGTAAGATTCTAATACATTAGAACGAAATCGTATGCAACAATTTATCTGATAAACGCTAATAGGGTAAGAGTCATCATCCTCAATTACCAAGTAAGACTCTCGGCCTTTGTTATTGCTCTTACTAGATAAAATTGTCTTTGCCATGTTAATACAATAAGGTAAATGGACTAGGTAAACACTTACCGGGTAAGTTTTTGATGAATGACCCTTTCGTTTTACAAAGTGGTTACGAGGTTTCGTATAACTATAAGATGACTAAGGCGATGTTCTATTGCGGCTTAATGGGCTGTATAAGCCATATGGCTTATTTGCACAACCATATCTAACTGTTCGGTATGGGCTTATTCGGTCAGCCCATGGCTGAATCGCTCAGCTACAAAAGTAGAGTCATACACATTCAACCATTTATTGTTCCATTTATTCCCTTTTTACCCTTCCCCTTATTTTCGTCTTCTTCTCCCTTTATATGAAATCAACCAGTCTATTCTTGATCCAGTTCACACTTACAAGTTCCAGCTGAAAACTTTCTCCCTGTGATTCAATTTCTTCCCATGGTTTGTTCTTACAAAGGTTTTCGATTTCTCCCTATAGCTTTCAATTGCTTCCCATGGTTTCTTCTTCTAGGTTTTCGATTTCTCCCTGTGTTTTCGAAATGACAATACCGTGTGAAGATTCAACAGAAGGTAGATGAGGAGTATTAGGCAAAGGCCTGAAGGCGAACTGTTGGCTACGTTTTCTTCTCAACTTCAAGCATCACAAATGATGTCGATTATGGAAAACCCCCAATCTGGACCTCCATCACCACTCCCTTCCCCCCATATGCCCTCTTCTACTCGCACTCTTTCTGCAACTTTCGTTTGTGCATATATCATTGGATGGGGAACCTCTGTCTCTCCTCGCCCCATGGATCTACTTCAACCTGGTCTACATCTATTCTCCATCGAACTGCAAAAAGGAAATAAAAAATGTTGGTCTGTGTCTACTTGTGCATCTCCATCGCCGAGAAAACAATAACAACGAATGGAGGTTTTTGTTAGGGCTGATTCAAACAAAAAATGGAGATGTGAATAGAAGATTGAAA
Organism: Cynara cardunculus var. scolymus; assembly: GCF_001531365.2. NCBI lineage: Eukaryota > Viridiplantae > Streptophyta > Magnoliopsida > Asterales > Asteraceae > Cynara > Cynara cardunculus. Next base: position 17,564,703 of record NC_037528.1, on the reverse strand, counting down.
ATACGAAGGAAAGCTTTTTGATACAGATTTAGGGTTTTGATTTTGAGTTGGGTTCTTTTTTATATTGAGTTGGCACATATCAATAGATTGGAAACAATATATAGTTATTGATAAAAGATATAGAGCGAAGGGTAAAATGGTCATTTTTGACATTCAGACTATTTATTCAGCATAACTATCGAACAACAACATATCTGTTAATATACTGACAACTATATTCATACAAGTTTTAACATAAAATGAAATGAACAACCCCTAAGCAGACATTGAGATGGGATAGAACAAATTATTGAGTAGAGATATGATCTTTTGGATCCCACAAGTGAATTGAGAGTTTAATATCCCACAAGTGAACTGAAAGTTTAATATACATTGGCTTATGATTTAAACCGTTTTAATTATTTTTCTGATAAGAAGTTTGATTTCAATCCCAATGTTCATTATAAACACATAAAAATAAAAACATGTCTAGTATTTACAATACGCTCTTTGCAAAGGCAAACACAATACATTCTTACAATACTTCAGCCAAGACATCGACAACTTTGAGTAAGTGTATGTGGAACCTTGTATGAACTTTCATGAGAATAGTTACACGTATCATAAAAAATAAAATTGTATATGAAAAACTAATCTAAGATATATGAGGAAAAGAACTAGAAAACCACGAAAAAACGAATCAAAATATATGTCAAATTAAAGATAATAAAGCGATCGTTTTAGTGTATTTTGTTTTGCTCCAATTTATACTTTTTTCTCCAATTTTTTCCATTTAAACATTAGGGGAAAATATGTTTATGTTAAAAAGAGGATTTGTTATAATTGTCTTTTTTAACCACATCCGCTAGACCATCTCAATCTGACGATTTCAATTGGTTCTTTAGTTCTTCTTTTTTAGGCTTCCCTCCCAATTTCACCCAGGGGCGTACCTAATGTTCAAGATATACAGTGACACAGGTCACTACTTCGTTCCTCGATCGTAAGATAAAAACATTTAGGGTCATGAAAGGTGGCACCGTACTATAATGGTAGGTGTCACCGTATATATATTTTGAAACTACAATAATAATAATCTAAGTTTGTCTTAACAAAGTTAGTTTTGACGCTTTTCAATTATTTTCTTAGTTTTTACCTGTTAATTTCAGGTTTATTATTGTGACAAAAAACATATAAAAGATAAGACAGTATCCAAAAATCAATAATAATAATTTAATAAATACCCATAATTTCATTTCTTATAATCAAATATTACCGACACTAAAAAAATTCCCAGTTCTCATCCCTATATATGTTATCCACGACTCATATTTTCTAGAATAAAAGAGAATCGTAGACCACAAGAAACATGTTGCATGATTATCTTTTGATGACGTCACATGCATGCAGCACATTTTCTTTCATACAACACATGTTACATGCACGTGCTTAATAATCTTTGTATCTCCACAAGTAATCATATTCAAATATCGATCCAGTCTATAGTTTTTGATTTTAAGTTTTCTTTTAAATATTTCTTTGAAAATAAACTAAAATAATAGTACAGATTTATGCTGAAAATAAGATTATGTTTTTAATTTACTGAATTATAAAAGGCTGGTCTTTTAGGATGTAAAAAATTAGTCAAAAAGCGAAGCTAACGACCCAAATGGTTATTCATTGTGGTCGATAACTTTTAACCGTTGATTCGGGTTTCGACAATTCAAACATGTTACGTGATGGGTTTGAGGAGGCTATTGCTTTAGATTTTTGGTTTTTTTTTTTCAAGTACAAGGTGGTTGTGTCAAATGGTAATACATATTTTCATTCATAACCTAATTTTGCATATAGTATATATTTGCAATAAATAAATAAATTAAATTGGAGTCAAAGTGAAGAGAGCATGAGACATACTATTGTTGACACTCATTCTTTCTATATAGGGTTGGGTTCAAATGAAACCATCTGTTTTCCTAAGATACGTGAGAATATAGAAAAGAAATTTAAAAATTCACAACAAAATATTATGAAGGTTAAAAAAACTGAACTTTCTCATGAAAAACACTAAAATAGTATGGTTTCACATGATTTGCTGTGAAGTTTCAAATGTTTTTTTTTTTTTGTGGTTTAAGGGTCTCACTAAAATAGTCTAGTTTCACATGATTTCATTTATATATAGGAAAAATTGCACCAAAATGGAATCAACTTTCATCTTATTCCTATTTTGGAGAATCAACTTTCAAAATTGTCATTTAGGGGTCTCTATCAAATATTTTGTTTATTTAAGGGTCTGATTGACCTGTTGACCTGTTAATGCTTGCAACATTCAGATCTTTTGTCAACTAAGATATTCCACGTCATATTAATTTTTTATTTTAAAACTAATATTCCACGTCATATTAAATTTTTATTCTAAAGCTAATATTCCATGTCATATTTAAAATTGCAAAATAATTATAAAAAAATAATTAAAATTCGTTTTTTTAAAATTATTGTAATAAAATCTATTTTTCATTCCAAATCTCGTTTTAAAAAAAATCAGATATCAAATTGAATAATTTTTCAAAAAAAATTCAAATTACCAAAATAAAAATTATTTTTTTACTAATGCAATCAAAAAATCAATTTGATAAATGATATTTTTTTAAACGAAATTTGAAATGAAAAATAGATTTTATTACAATAATTAAAAAAAACGAATTTTAGTTAATTTTCTATAATTATTTGTAATTTTAAATATGACATGGAATATTAGTTTTAAAATAAAAAATTAATATGACGTGGAATATCTTAGTTGGCAAAAGATCTGGATGATGTTAGTATTAACCGATCAACAGGTCAACCCGATCCTGAAATAAATAAAAAGTTTGATAGAGACCCCTAAATGATAATTTTGAAAGTTGATTCCCCAAAATAGAAATCAAGTGAAAGTTGGTTCCATGCAATTTTCCCCATATATATAATGTTTTCTTATAATTAAAAAGAGTAAATTACAGTTTTGGTCCCTACGATTTGTTGCTTTTAGTAAAAAGGACCAAAATGCTCTCATGTGCAAGGCACATGAGGGGGTTTAACTACCGCACTTTAACAGATGTTAGCTTGAGGGACCCAAACCACAAACTTTTGCATATCATGTGAGTTTTCTTGCAATAAAAATTTTTATAGGGACCAAAACCAAGAAATACAACAAACTATAAGGACCAAATTTGTAATTTACTCTTTTTTTTAATATTTTTTTTACATTATTTAAAATAAGTGCTATTTAGTTTTTCATTTAAAATACTTATTTTTAGTGAAGTATTATATCTAAAATAAATTATAATTTTCATCAAAAATCACATGCGATATATCATATATGACTAATTTTCGTCAATATACCATATATGATATTAATCATAGTAGAAAAGAGAAATGTAAATTATCTGCAATATTACATGTGATATGTGTAAATTATGAATTACGTTTTCAAGTACATATGATCTTATACATTTTAAATGTGTTATGATTTTACACATTTAAATATGTTTTGCTACACATCACATGTGATTCTGTTTTTTCATTATTTTTCTTTCTTATTTTTTAATTTGAATAATTGTTTTTCAAAATTTAAATCACGTATGATTACAAAAACATTTTAAAAAAAAACTAATTAACTGTGAATCACATGTGATTTTGACAAAAAATGTAATTAAAAAAATTGATTTAAATAAAAAAAATTAATTCTTTAAATGAGAACTAAGTGGACGTTTATTAAACACTTACTTGGTAAGTATTTAGTAGATAAATTTCCTCATCGGATAAACATGAGAAGGGTCAAGAATCTTACCGGATAAGAGCGATGAGAATGATGGAGAGTCTTACCCGGTAAGTGAGGATGACGACTCTTACCCAGGTAAGCGCTTACCCACTAAATTGTTGCATTTGATATGTTTTGATATACTAAAATCTTACGTATTAAAATAAATCATAATGTTGATTCCTATTAGTAAATGCTTACCTGGTAAGTAATTGGGTAAACATCCACTAAATACGTTTATTTTAAATGCATTAAATAAAAAATATTTTTTTAAATATAAAATTAAATCATGTTAAAATGGTAAAAATAGAATCTTATATAAATACTTTAAATAACTTTTACATAACTAGTTTATTTATTTTTAAAATTAATTATTTAAGGTATTGATTAATAAATTGATTGGCTAAAATTATTTTCTTAAATATATATCACTCTCGTTTGATCTCCCTCAGTATTTTACTGTGAAGTTTCAAGTGTAATAAGACGGTCTTATAAAAACCGATTATTCTCACTTGATATAAGTCTACACACACACACACACATATGTATATACATCTGTGTAACAACTGGAGATAGAAAAAAAGCAGATCACATCGTTTGACCTGTAATTCTCAAGATAGAAAATCATTAGTACGTAACAAGCTGACGCAACAACCTACTTTAATATTCCATATGGTACTTAAATATTTTGTGAGTAGCGATGTGGATTGAACGATAACAAAAATACCATTCAAGATTTCACTTAAACACTTACGAAAAGTCTGTCTTGAATTTTTAAGAATTATATCCAATTATTTTATTTTTATCTAAACTATGATTTTGTGATGATATTATTGAATTTGTATCCTTATGTTAATTGAAGTCATTAAATTACTAGTTTTAATCATTTAGAGTTTACATTCAACACATTTTTCAAACGATTTACTTAACACAAAATCGTTTATTCAGTACAAAAACAAACAACAATTTATATAAATTAATACATACAGTTTAATCCATACATTATTTAATGAAGTGAATTTATTTTAAATGTTTAACGAATGGACGGTCAAAGAAAACCAATCATTAAGTAGCACAATCCACATTTCAAAACAAAAAATTTAGCACAATATTTAGCCAAAATTGACTAATTAGACAATATATATAATATATATACTAGAAGTGTACTTGCGCAATACAACGAAATATGTCGATATCAGTATCAAATTAACTATTTAAAATTTATCATTTTTTGTGTAATTTTTTAATTAAATTTAATAACGAAGTAATTAATATTTAGTTTTATAATATAATTTTTTTATAAAGATAATAGTTAATTATATTGTTAGAAATCAATAATTATCTTAATTATATTTTAGATCTTTTTATATTTTAAAATAAGATGTCTATTTTCTATTTGATTATGTTTATCTGCAGTTAGTTACACTAATTAAAACATGAAGCTGTAATAAGTTGTAGTTATGCACAATCTACTTGTAATCTTGAATTTTAAGTAATATGCATCAATAAATAGTATTTTATGCATAAAAATGGTTTTTACGAGTTTCTATCAAATGTTTTATAAGATAGTGTATTTCTCTCTCTCTCTCTCTCTTTATATATATATATATAAAATAGAAGGGTACTCGCGCAATGCAGTGAGATACATCTCGATTTTAATGTTTTGTTTTATTCATTGTCTATGTCGATATAATACGTTTTTATGCGGTTTTGAGAAAACGATAATGTTTTCATTTTTGAATAAAATATAAATTTGAAATATATATATATATATATATATCGATACTAATATCAAATTAACTATTTTTTTAAATATTGATATTAATATCAAACTAACTATTTAATTTCTCGTTTTTCTGTATATTTTTTTAATTCATTTTTTATTTTTGGTTTAATAATATAATTTTTTATAAAGATAATATTTAAGTATTTTTTTAGAACTCGATGATTATCCTGATTATATTTTAGATTTTTTAATATTTAAAATGAGATGTTTATGCTCTATTTGATTATGTTTATCTGTAGCTAGTTACACGAATTCAAACATGAAGCTTTAGTAAGTTGTACTTACGCACAATTTATTTGTAATCTTGAATTTTAAGTAATATGCATTAATAAACAGTACTTCATACATAAGAAATAGTTTTTAAAAGTTTTTATAAAATACTTTATAATATAGTATAGACTATAGATATGTGTGCATGTATCTACATACACAAAGTGGATATATAAATGTATAAAAAACCATTAATTTTTCTTAAACATACAAAGAGAAATAGGAAATTAAATGTAACGTATAAAAAACCATCTACAATTGATGTTTTCGCTTGTAAGATTATAAGCAACCAAATAAAATTTATTTCAGCTTTGTTTTTTTTGGCTCCCCAAAAATATGTAATCTATTAAAAGGAAAAGAAATAACTTGAAATCAACCAAAAAAACTTAAAAAAATATTCTTTCATGCTTTTGAGGAAAAAATAGCAATTATTATTATTATTATTTGATGAATAATAATCGTTAAATAAGAACTGTATAAATTGTAGACTTTATGATAACTTTTTGATTTAAAATTAAACGAAAATCTATACTATATTATAAAGCATTTGATAAAAACTCTTAAAAATCATTTTTATGCATAAAGTACTGTTTATTGATACATATTACTTAAAATTCAGAATTACAAGTAAATTGTGCATAAGTACAAGTTATTAAACCTCCATTTTTAAATTCATATAATTAACTATAGATTAACATAATCATATACAGGAAAAACATCAAATTTTAAATATAAAAAATTTTAAAAATCTAAATATGTAATTATGATATTTGTTGAGTTCTAATGAAATACTTAATTAATATCTTTATAAAAATAATAATTATTAAATAAAAAATAAATTGATTAGTTATTAAACTAATATAATATTTAATTATTATTTTTATAAAAAATAATATTATTAAACCGCAAATAAATTAATTCATTATTGGACCTAAATTAAATTATAATAAAAAAAGAATTAAACAAATTACACAAAAATCGAGAACTTTTAAATAATTAATTTGATACTATATTGATATTTTTTTTCAAAATTTTAATTACAATATCTTTAAATTTATATTTTATTTAAAAATAAAAATATGATCACTTTCTTAAAACCATGTAAAACTGTATTATATCAACAAACAAATAATAAAAGAAAACAATAAAATTGAGATGTATCTCATTACATTATGCAAGTACCCTTTTAATACTAGAAGGGTACTCGTGAATACATCGAGACACATTTCCATTTCAATGTTTTGTTTTATTTTTTATCCATGTCGATATAATACTATTTTATGTGGTTTTGAGAAAGCGATAATGTTTTTATTTTTGAATAAAATATAAATTTGAAAATATCATGTAAAATTTACAAAAAATATATCAATATTAGTATCAAATTATCTGATTAAAAGTTATTGTTTGTTCATTTTTTTAATTCAATTTTTTTTGTTATAATTTAATTTAGCGTAACAAAGTAACTTAAGTTAGGTTTAATAATATTTTTTTATAAAAATAATAATTAAGTATTCTGTTAGAACTCAATAATTATCCAAATTATATTTTAGATTTTTTATATTTTAAAATGAGATGTTTATCCTCTATTTGATTGTGTTTATCCATAATTAGTTGTACGAATTCAAACATAGAGTTTTAATTTGTTTAGTAATATAATTTTTTTTATAAAGATAATTATCTTAATTATATTTTAGATTTTTTATATTTAAAAAAAATAAGATGTTTATCCTCTATTTGATTTTGTTTATCCGCAGTTAATTACACGAATTCAAACATAGAGTTTTAATAAGTTGTACTTATGCATAATTTACTTGTAATCTTGAATTTTAAGTAATATGTATCAATATACAGTATTTCGTGCATAAAAAATCGTTTTTAAAAGTTTTTTTATCAAATGCTTTATATACCCTTTTAATATAAATAAGATAGACTAATTATGTATACCTTATTAAAATGCATACCTATATTAATCGTAATCCCTTTTAATTTCTTTAAGTTATTTGATAATTTTAACCATAATAATAATCGTTTTCTTCCAAAAAAAAAAACCCATAACAATTAGGTTTTTAACTTTTTTAATTTTATTATAAAAATATTATTTAATTAATATTATTCCACTTTTTCTCGTGATATTTATTAAATTATTTTGTTGGTGTTTACGATTTAATTACTTTTCTTTTATTTTATTAATTAAAATATATTACGAAATGTATCGTAATATATTGTTTTTATTTTTGATTATGATACGCATTGTTTGTTATGATTTATGTATTTTATAATGATTGTAATTTATATTTTTATAACAAACTTTTAAATTTTATCTTTTAAAAATAAAGAATATATAAATATATAAAATCCGTGGTATAATTGTTGCAGGTGACTGAAAAATTAATGTTAAATTTAAAACATTTAATTTTATATTAAATGAAACATTTTTTAAGAGAGTTAACTATTTAAGTTTTAAAATAATCAAAACTGTACAATAATAATAATAATAATAATAATAATAATAATAATAATAATAATAATATAAAAAAACAAACAAATTGATTGATAATAAGAATATAATGTTTAGTTTGAAAATTAAGAAAAAATATATAATAATAACATAATAGTTATTTGGAAAAATTGAGTTAAATAACTATTACATCTATTCAAATTGGTCTTCTAGCCATTTTTCTTTTGTGTTTATCCAAATGTCATTACATCCACAATATCCACATCCGTAATATTACGGACCTGATTAAAAGACAAAAAAAAAAATCAAATTCCACCAAGTTAGCAAGTGGCACCGTTACAATTACGTACCTGAGTTGAATCTGATAATTTTTTTCTGTCTTTTTGTCAGGTCTGCAATATTACAAATATAGTGACATTTGGGTAAACTCAAAAGAGGAATGATTATGAGATCAATTTAAATTGATGGAATAACTGTTTGAATCAATTTTCCGTTAATAAAATAAGAATAAAAGAAAAGAAAATAAAAGTGGTTAAAGTTATACTGATAATGTAATTAAATAACAAATACGAAGGTGTTTAAATGTTAGTTAAATAAAGAAGAGAAATTAAATGGGTGAAGCGAAGTATGGAAAACGACAGAAGGTCAAAATGAGGCAGCAATTAATGAAGTTTATTGATATTACTAATCACTAAATGAAGCATCGACATGGTCATACTTACAACTACATACCACTAATTAAACCATTTTTATTCGTCAAAATCAGCCTTCTATTCATTCATTATTTGTGACAACTTAATTCATCAATCACCGTTGCTTTTTATTCCATCGTTCAATGTTTGGTCGTACCATGACGATCGATAGATGGTCACAAGATATTGGTGGATAGGTTTTGGGACGAACGATTTTGTTTTTTAATTTTTTTTAAATAACGGGTTTATGTAGTTGGATGGTTACTGTTTGTGTTACTTGAGCCGGTGGGTTTTAATTTTGTGATTTTTTTTAGCTCTCACCTATTATGTAATTTGGCCAATTTATATTGTCTTTATCTGTTTTAAGTACTTTAATTTTATTTTAGTTTATGACTGTTTTTATTCAGCACAAGGACACTTGTATATCATTGATATGAATCATGTACAGAAAATGGAACTCACACCCTGTCTTTACCAACTATGGTTGCAACATGTGGCTTTATCAAGGTTGTAAATCATCGATATACATGCACCATCGTATTGACTTCAAAATTTAAAGATCTGAAACTCAATGGAAGCTAACTGCACCTATATATGTATATGCATTTGTAGCCAAAACATTTCATTAACTTTAACCTAGGGGTGAGCATGGGACGGGTCGGGGCTGGGCAGGCCCCATTCTATTTGAACCAATCGGGTTTCGGGAGGGATATTAGAACCCAAACCCTGATTTTTTAAAAGATAATCCACGGGTTTCGGGTCTTGTCGAGTTCGATTTGGGTCTGGTTGGGTTCAGGGACCATTTTTATTTTTTTGCCACTTTTGTAGATTTGCTTCCTGCGAACGTCTATTTCCAACTTCTTGTCGTGTGATCGTATAATCCCATTATCCCAAGTTAAGAAAGTGAACAAACAACTAACTAAATCGAAAAGCTCAAGTCAAGCTCAATGGCGGCAGGTGCAGGTCACAGGTTGGTGGAAGGTGGCGTAGAAGCGTCGATGGTAGGGGAGCCCTAGATTGAGATCGACTGTCTCCTAATTGAGCCCTAGACTCAGATAAGGTGAGGAGGAGAGGACTGGACTGGAGTTTATACTATCTTTGGAAAGAAACACGAGTGCGCTAAGAGGGCCATATGAGTGAATCTGCATTCTGCATGACCACGCTAGGATACAAGGCAAAACCTATACGATCATGCTAGCCACTTCCACAACTATGCCAAGTTACGATAGATTCCGACCTTTATGAGCTTGCCATATGCATAGAGACTAATTGTAGGTTTCTTGTTCTACCCTGCCATATTGGGCACAAAAATCTTAGAAATATATAAACTAATAAGTAGCCCCGTAGAAATATTTAGATTGTTTTAGAAAGATGTATCAACGCATAAAAAGTAATATTTTTATTTTATTAGTACTAGAAGTGTACTCGCGCAATGCAACGAGATATATCTCGATTTCAATGTATCATTTTATTTTTTGGTCTATGTCGACGGTACAATACGAATTTATGTGGTTTTGAGCAAGTGATAATGTTTTTCTTAATAAAATATAAATTTGAAAATATTATAAAAATTAAAAAAATATATAAAAGTTCTCATATTTTTGTGTAATTTTTTTAATTCAATTTTTTATTATAATTTAGTTTAGATTTAATGACGAAATAATTTATTTTTTGGTTTAATAATATAATTTTTATAAATATAACAACTAATTATTCTGTTAGAACTCAATAATTATCCTAATTATATGTTAGCTATATTTAAAATGAGAATTTTATCCTACATTTGATTATATATATCTACAGTTAATTATACAAATTCCAATATAAAACTTAATAAATTGTATTATGCACAATTTACTTGTAATTTAAATTTTAATAAATATACATCAATTTGTGGGATGGGTTGTCTTTTAAATGAGGACATATACGTGGTCTTTTGCAATTGGCAACTGCAATAACATAAGCGACAATAAAGAGACACGTCGGTATACGTGGCTTCCAAATTACCAGTCTACGGATTGCATCACATATTACGTACTTGATTCTTGAAAATACATGCTTAAACTTTTAGAAATTACGTTTTTAATACCAAAATTTTAATTTTCTGACTTGAAGAGTTACTGGATCAATCATAATTGAAGAGTTGTATTAGATCAATACTAATGAAAAATACCAGATCAATTTATTTTAAAACGTAATTTATTGTGATAACCAGGTTCCGGTTATTACCAAAGGTAAATTATATGTGATTATTTGATAAAATGATTACGTGATAGCATGATAAATTGATACGTGCTAGTATGTGCAGAATGTGATTTTGTGCATAAAATAATATGTGCATTTAGAAGTATATATATATATATATATGTATATATATATACATATTTGATGGGAATGTATATGATAATATAT
>NC_037528.1:17541767-17553213 GCF_001531365.2 Cynara cardunculus var. scolymus | reverse complement strand
ATATAGGTTTCTGATCCAAACCAATACAACAATTTCAAACTTTTATAATCTTAATTTTCTAATTTTTGAAAATGAAACATGCTTTGATTGGATACTGAAAATACCTTTGATGTTGCACCTAGAACATCGTTGTAGTTCAGATTTCCATCTGGAGTAGGGGTCGTAACCACAGGTCCCATCGAACCCTAAGATCAAAGGAGGCACCCGATTTACGAAAAACATCAAAAGATAAACCAACAGAAATATATGGTTGTCACAGCCTATTAATGAACTGCATAACATAAAGATGTAAGTGTGGCTCCAAAACTTGATACCAAAGAAAATATCAGAGAAAAAAATTTCACGACAAGAGGAACAAGGATAAAGTGATCAACAAGAAATAATACCTCAATCAGATCCTGTATAAACAGTGCACTCCAAAGCAAAGAAGGTTTCGCTTCTGTAGTGTCGGTTTGAACAGTGGAACTGGTGTCAGTTGCGCCCGAGGAGTGTATTGAGAAAAGACCATCAATAGCCGCATGCAGAGACTTTTTTCCTTCAAGAGCATCATCACATACAACTGAAACGTAGAAAACAAACCTGAAGTATAAACGGTCTTCCATCAGTTGATTATAGCAATAACTATACAATAACATTTACTCCATCACCAAAGGGCCTTTGGCCTTGTGGTATGTGAGTCTTTAGCCTCCTGGGAGGTCAGGGGTTTAAACCTCATCAAAAGTGAGGAGGATGTGTGAGTTTATTTGTTATTTGCCGTATATAACTATTATATACTTAAAAAAAACATTTACTCCCTCCGCCCTCAAAATAAATGCCACAATGAAAACGGTACATAGTTTTAGAAATGTGTAATTATTTGTCATGCACCCATCTAGTGGCCCAAGCCCATTCCTAAGAATATTCTAGAGTAGTTAAGAAGGGTAATTTGGGTACTAAGAATAATTTTGGTTTAAATAGGGAGGCTGTAGGGAGTGTGAAGCATGCAGAAAATTAGTGAGTTCTATATGGGAGAGTCCTAGCCTCTCGAGTGCTAGTTTGTTCTTCGCTTTCCTTGTTCATTGAAGCATCTTACAGTATCCTTATCTCTTGGTTTCTATATTGATTGTTCAATCATTTCGGTTCATAACATTATAATTATTGTATAATTAACTAAATGACAATTTTACCCTTATAATAGAGAATAATGAACTTTTCCATCTCCTAATTAAGGGTACTATTGGAAAGTACTTTTGAAAGACACTTGTTTTGGGACAAAGCAACATAGAATTGTGGACACTTATTTTGGGACGGAGGGAATAATAAGAAAATAAAAAGAATTAAAAATCTTACATGCCGGAAGGACAAACGGCTAAATTGCTCCCTAGCTGAAGAACCCGGATTGATGTAGCCTGATCAGGGTACAGAGCTAAAGAGAAACCAGAGTCAGATAGCATGTCTAAATTTCAACAAGCTAAGGTATACTGTTACAGTTCGATCTTACATCTAGGAGGATATATGACCAGACAGTTTGATACGTCCGGCTTTAAAGAACTCTTTGCAATGCATATTCCACGGGCCAACTTCCCACTGACATCTCGAAGATCAAAGACATTAGAAACATCTTTGGGAGATTCTGAAGATGAATTAACCAGTGGAGATGCTATGGTAATCGATGGATCCATTACCAGCTGATGGCTGGTTAATTCCTGGCCAGAAACCAATTTCACGCCTCTATAACTGCCACCATCCTGAAAATTTCATCAACGAAAAATAATAGATGAGGTATAATATTAATAAATATACGGCTATATGATATCATGAATGATGATAAAAATAATAATATTTGAACAAACCTTGTTCAGAAGTACAGATACCACTGGCATTCTCAAAACCTGTCATAAAGTACTTGTTACTAGAAGCAGAAAATCAAAAGAGAACAACTCCATCCTGGAATAATTTACAGTAGCCATTTGTAAATTAATATTCTAGCAAGATCAAGAAAGTAGCAAAACCATACAGTCGTTTTATGATCAGCAAAAATTTAAATTTTTCAGTGATGCTTCATCCACCAGCTTCCGTGACTTCAATGTGAACAGAGTTGCAAAATTAAATGATCAGACTTCAACTGTTTCTCCAGATGAAGTCGAGAAGGAACAATACAGATACAGAATATTATAATTACACACATATATCAAGTTTTGCATGAAATATACTAGACTGATCAACAAAGAAAGTCAATAATAATGTTCCTCCGTCCCAAAATAAGTGTCCACAGTTCTGTTTTAATTTGTCCCTGAATAATTGTCAACTTCCTAAAGTAAATGCATACTTTCCAATTCTACAATTAATTATGAGAGAGAAATTAATTACTCACTCTATCATTAAGGTTAAAAATTGTCCTTTAATTAATTAAAAAGTGTGATAATTACGCATTTCTAAAACTGTGCCTCTTTTCCATTGTGGACATTTATTTCGGATCGGTAAGCTAAGGTTAGGGGACTTACATAAAGACACCCTTTGACAGCAGCACGTCGGCAAAAGGCTTGCGGCAGCTCTCCTTGGCCATAAATGGGGTAAATCAATGCGCCAAGTGCATTAGGAAACCTAAATAGCCACATAGTACAGGATGTGTTCATGGGAAAATGGTACACAATCACCATAAGGCATACGGTTTCTCAATCACTAGATACAATTCTATGTTAGATATACGAAGGGTTTCAATTTTTTCAAATGAACGATTTGAAGACCTAGTGATTCTAACATTGGATGTTAAAATGCTTATGCTTTTAAATACAGTTTTTCATTCTTTCCCCTCTAATATCTCACAGATGTCACCCTTCTAAGTCATTGCTAACTATGCAGAACACAAGATCTTTATCCAAAGAACAACAAGCATGGCACTAGGGAGGTCACTACATCAGAAAGAAACTAAAACAGGCAGAGAAAAAAATGGACCTTCCAACTGATGAGTGATAAAGGGCTAAACGATCTATGCCGTCTCTTGTCCTGAGAATATCTTTACAGGATTCTCCACCATCTTGATCATAATCAACCATGACGATGGCATAGAGAATGATCCTACAAAGAAAAAAACATGTAATTAATTATGGTTTTTTGCACAAACAAATATAAGCATCAAAGACATGTACAATAGAAAATTACGATTTAATCTTCGGAGGCAATTTCATCTTGTCCAAGAACACAACGAATGGACTCTCCAAATCCTCATCTGAAATGATCTTCCCATCATCAACATCAACACCAACACCAACAGACTTAACAGCTTCAAGATGCCCCTGTACCAGCTTAAAGAAACTATTTAATTGATTTTTCTCACTGTACTTGAGCGTTTTATCCTTAAAAACAGCGCTCTTCGAATCTGGCACATTCATTAAGTTACCATTTGCATCACCTACGTAGCTTGCATCAATATTCTTAAACTCAACATACTGATTAGCAGTTGATTTAAGCAATAAGTTCACAGCAAGGTCGGCACAGAACAAAACCCTAGGCCCTGCCAAATCCAAATTGAACTTTCTAGAATGTTCCTCAATGGAATCATCGTAAGAAGATATCTCGATATCGGAGTAGAGAGGACGAGTGGTGACATCAAGGGTGGCGTTGTGATCTGAGGTGTGATCCGAGGTGTCGGATTGGTCAGAATTGGTTTTAGGGTTTTTGGATTGGGCGTGGAGGAAGGAAGTGAGGTCTTGGAGAGTGAGAGAAGAGTAGTGGGAGCCGTAGAAGGGATGAGGATCAAGGTGGAGGACGGTTTTGCCGGCTGTGGAGGCTGCTGCAGCAATGATGGATTCCGGCAAGCCCGTGCCAACAACTATGAGGTCGAAGTTGGTTGGCTCAATAGGTGGGAAGGATTCTGAGTCCGCCATAACGATTGTTCCCACTTCACTGCTGCTTCTCTGTGGCCTCCTCGCTGCTGCTTCCCTGTCACCTCCTATTATCTGTAATCATAAGTCTCCGAAATTTAACGTTTTGATTTGTCATTTGTGTGACAACAGTTACGTATTAAAAGATTATAAAATAACGGTTGAAGTTTTTAAAAATATTTGACTCCATACAACTTATTCACTACTAACCCGACAGTTTCTGAATTTTAGCTGGGTGTTTGTGGTTGGGGCTAGGCGATCTAACTCCATTTTAAGAAACCAAACCTCAAGTGGCAGTTTAAGAATTTTCAATTGGTGCGGTTTGGCAATGAAGTGATCAAACTGGACCATAAAATGCGGTCTGGTCTGACTGATCTACGTGTTTTGGCTTATTATGGGCTTTAATAACAGTGAGATTCTATGATTCCTACAAAAATGCACCCCAACTGTATTTAGTGATGTCGTTTTCTGTTCCATCCTTTATGCATCAAGATCATGTCCAGTGCAATACCTGTTTGTAAAACAAAGGAAGCACACATTTGACATTTGTACGCAGGTTTAGCAACAATCAACATATGCATAGGTGAATTGGTGCAAATCATATGAACTGATGCAAAGTGCATTAGGTTTATCTTTACCTAAAAGGCACCACGAACTATATAATAAGCAGCAAGGTTCACGGCATTGATTTTCAATCGAGTTCCATCCTACAAAAAGGGCATTCGAGTGGAACAAATGTTCCCAATTCACAATCATGTGCCCATGCACTCATGATGGAAATGGTCAGGATGTAGATATAGTTAAAGTAGGTGTTGGTATGTTTGTACAGCCTTGACCTGTTATCTATTACGACAAAAATTTACAATTCAGGATGCTCTTTTATTCCTATAAACCAAGTGACAACACCAAAACCTCCTGTTTGCAACATATATGAGACCACAATGATATGGACCTCGCTACATATAAAATATGGAAGAAGATTATTAATCTTGCTGTTATTGATGGCACTGCGGCATTTTATCAAACACCTAGTTAGCAAGTACAACAGACAAATAAATTGAGTCGATAGCAAACATTACAACTTTAATCCAAGTTAATGGTAGAGATCTACAAAGAAATTTAGTTGAATAAAGAAGCTTAGATCACCAAAGACGAATGCAAAACAAAGTGAATTGAGATACCACATCAACAGAAGGGGAATGCAAAAACAAAGTGATAGAGATACCAGAGCCGAGGAGATGACAACCAGCAACCAACCTAAATCAATAAGCAGAGGAGGACGACCAACAACCTAAATCGATAAGCAGAGGAGGAGGACCATCTACCAACGAGCAGCAAATTTGACGATGAGGGGTGCATAGATTTCACGAGAAGAAAGAAGGGGCAATGGTGGAATCCTGAGGTCGCTGAATGATACGGGCATTCTATTTTCTTCTTTTTCTTTTTTAAATTTTAAACTTCATTTATGGTGTATGTGTTTTTTTCTTTTTTTCTTGGTTTTCGTATTCAAAATTCATTCGATATAAATTTCTCATCGTAATTAATGATTTTGCTTGGCTTTGACGTCTTCAATTTAGGTAATGTATGGTATTCAAACTGGATGGGACAACACTAATTATTTGTCTTATGTTTGGTACGATCAGGACAGGACAGGACAGAACAAAATTGTTAAAATGATCATATTACCTCTAAATATTGTTCAATGTTATTTTATATCATATAATGATTGTAAATGGCAACAAATCAACCAAAATATATTTAAATTATTTAATCTATGATATTAATATTTTTTTAACATTTCAATACCACATGTAAATAACATTTGTCATACCACAAATTTTGAATACGAACATAATTTAAAAAGTTTAAACACAACAATTGTAGATAACATTTGTCACGCCATTGTCAAAAGTTTAACATTCCAAGACCACATGTCAAATATACTAAAAATATCACAAAAGAACAATTGTTTTCATCGTCTCCTAAAGCATGTCAAATGTACCAAATTGTAAGGGAAAGCAAATAGATGAACATTTGAATATAAACATTTCATATATTAACAAGTAAAACCAAGTGATTCCGGTCCATCATTACAAAATAACAAACACAAGAAATGGTCTAAATTTTCTTTGAATCACATTTCAGGCATGTTGTTACGGAGTATGGCAGCCACACTTGCTTTTCTTCAAATCCCTACTACTCTTCCCTCTAAATCATCACATTCACAATGCTTAATTCCCTCCCCTTCCATTAAAATAAATCTTTCCAATCATCCCATTACCCTCCACCACTTGAAGTCTGCTTCTCTCCCTCTGTCAGCACTCACGTTATCTTTCCTTTTAAATTGGGATATTGGAAGGGAGATCATTGGCCTTGATTCATCCAATTGTGATGGGTAGTCTGTTCGCTTACACACTATACGCTGGGTACTTGGGTTGGCAATAGAGGAGGGTAAGAACATTACAAGATGAGATTAATGATTTACAGAAACAGGAGAAGCCTGTTGCTGTCACCACTGAAGTTGATTAGGGCAAAGCTATAAACTGATCATTTTTCAAATAAAATGAAGCTAAATGAAATCCCCCTGACTGTGCATTGTAAATCGAACAGAGAAAGAGAGTTCTACGAGATGCATTGTAAATCGATTTCTCTGTTTGATAACCATGGAAGTGAAGATGGAGGAGAAATTGATAACCATAGAAGATTGAGAAGAAATCGTACCTAAAATGGAGGCTGGAATCGAGTTCGAGTTCATGGAATGGAAGGTTTCGAGAATGGAGGCTGGAATCGAGTTCGAGTTCGTGGAATGGAAGGTTTCGAGAATGGACGCTGGAATCAAGAATGGAGGTTGTGGAAGAGAAAAAAAGGATGCGATTAAATTAGTTTTGTATTTTGATATCAAATAACAAGGATAACATTGTAATCTTAAATTTAGTCTCGTGTTGTTTTACGTTTTTTTGTGGAACAAAAAAACTCAAGAATAGTCTCATCCAATCTTACTTTTATCACATGTTATCCCATCTCATTTTTGTTCTATGGCACACTAAACATGGGACTATTTATTTTTGTCTCGTCCCATCCCGTCCCGTCCAGTCCAGTCTGCGTACCAAACGTAAAAGGTGTCCAAAACTTAAATCCGAACGAAAAAATAAGGCTTTTTGACAAAATTCGGATGTTTCAAAATTTGAAGCCTGACTATTAAGAACTAGAAGGGTGCTCGCATAATATAGCGAGATATATCTCAATTTTAATGTTTTGTTTTATTATTTATCTTTGTCGATATATAACGATTTTTAGTGGTTTTGAGAAAGTAAAGATGTTTTTATTTTTGAATAAAATATAAATTTAAAGATATCATAAAAATTTGAAAAAAATATATATATCGATATTAGTATCAAATTTACTATTTAAAGTTCTAGTAATTTCTTTAATTTAATATTATATTTATAATTTAATTTAGATTTAATAACAAAGTAATTTATTTATTGTTTAATAATATAATATTTTATAAATATTATAATTAAGTATTTTGTTATAACTAATGATTATCTTAATTATATTTTAGATCTTTTATATTCAAAATGAGATGTTTATCTCGTATTTGATTGTGTTTATCTATAGTTAGTTACACAAATTAAAAAATGACGCTTTAATAAGGTGTACTTACACACAATTTACCTGTAATTTTGAATTTAAAGTAATATGCATAATGCATCAATAAACAGTAATTTATGCATAAAAATGGTTTTTAAGAATTTTTGTCAAATACTTTATAATATAGTATAGATATTTGGTTTAATTCTTGGCACCTGACCTATCTGAAAATCCAAAAAATATATAATATATATGTAATACATATTATTTTTAAATATTTTATGCATTTATTTAATTGTCTTTAAAAATCTTAATACTCGGTCGTACTCTTTTCTAATTCTTAAATCTACTATCGATTTCATCAATTCTTTCAATCGATTAAACATATATAATTTTTATATATAACTTTACCCGAACCCGACCGATCTCAATCTGAAACCCGAAAAACCTGAACTCCAAACATATCCAATCCCAACGAGAATAAAAGCGCAAGCCTGATATGAAAATGGAGTTCAATCGTCGAAAGTGAGATCTCTTTTAGTTCGGTCTTTTGCCCCTTTCTTCTTATTAGGAAGATAGGTTTGGAACCCTACATAAGGGGCTGCTTGGTACGAATCGGATTGAGAAGGAACTCGTCTTGGGGTGTCAGAGCGGGGAGGGAATGTTTTCAGTTGTTGGAGTACGACTTTTACACGTGCAAGTTTCCCTGCATGTGGCTCGGAAATTGATAGGAATTCCATGGGGATTACTTTGTCTTCTAATATATATATACATATACATACATACACACACACACACACACATATATATATATATACATATGTGTGTGTGTTTATTTCAGGCCTGTTAGAACTCTCTTCAGTCTGCTCCCTGAGAAAGAAGGAAGTGCTTGCGCCTTTAGGAGCTAGTTGCCTTCTTACGCCTCTAGCCCTTCAAGTTGCCTATCTGATCCAATCGACTCTTTTCCCTGCCCCCAACCCCTCACGTCATTTCGTTCTTCACAATTGAGGAGGCCGATCACGAACGCGATTAGATACCCATGTAGTCCATACCGTAAACGATGAGTCAATTGTGCTTTATTTGTCTCACGCAGGAAAGCATGAACTCAAACCAAAACAACTCTGAACGTTAGGGAAGATAAGAGAGGATTTTGGTTCACTCGTGGGATCCGAGCGTTCCGGGGGAAGATTTTCTTTTAACTCCTTTGCGATTACTTCAAGATTCTCACTTGCTTTAGGGGGACTCAAGTAGATTCCCTTGGCTTTTTGGATGAAAATATACATTTGATTTTTCAATAGAAAAGTGAACTTCGATTTCTTGGAAATCATCTCGGGTTCTATGATTTTTGTCCCCTTTTCGTTGAAGCCAAGAAAATTAAAAGAACTAGGTACCCCGTGCTAAATGCAGAGGCGCATAATAGATCGATATGAACATTATGAGCTAAAGCAACTTCAACGATGCAATGAGACCTGTGAGAGGAGGGCTAGCCTGTCCAACAAGTAGATCGGATGAGGTTCTGGCACTTCTTCCTCTGGCCCTTTACTTACATAGTGAAGGCACCTATTTGACGAAAGGGAACGAACTTAGTGCCACCCCCGACCAAGGGAGCGATTACGTCCATTATATCCCCCTTATTCCCCACATGCTGCTCAACATTCCTCGAGACCAAGGACGGGGTCGAACCAGGGCCGGTCCTGATATTTTTGGTGCCCACGGCGAAAAGTCCAAATGATGCCCAATTAAAAACATCCAAGTGTAGTAATTTACAATTGTCTAGCTTTTTCCTTCATAGACCGAGAGATCCATTAGTGTTTTTTGTTCATAAGTGTGATCTTATAGTTGAGTGTTTACTTTAAATTAATATATTAAGGTTTCTTTAATCAAGTTGTTATAGCCCTTGCGTTTAAAAACCAACTCATCTACTTGTTTCTTTAATCAAGTTGTTATAGCCCTTGCGTTTAAACACCAACTCATCTACTTGTCCAAAACCAAAATAAGGAGCATCATAACACTAACTCGTCTACTTGTCCC
The DNA here is from genome assembly GCF_001531365.2 of Cynara cardunculus var. scolymus. Lineage (NCBI taxonomy): Eukaryota > Viridiplantae > Streptophyta > Magnoliopsida > Asterales > Asteraceae > Cynara > Cynara cardunculus. The sequence continues at coordinate 17,543,725 of NC_037528.1, read as the reverse complement.
ATTTACTACATCTCACGTCTTCTATATAAACCAAAATCGTCTTCTAAATAAACCAAAATCAACACTCGTATCTTCTCAATCCAAATCCAAACACTTAATTGGTTGGTTCTTCTTCAATTATTTACACTCTACAACATCAATGGCTCATTCCTACTTCACTGATTTTGTCCTACTAGTTTTAGTCACTTAAGGTGTTTGCCTATGAAATTAGCTATTGCATGACTCCATTAGTCCATCATGTGTTTCATATAATCATATTTAGGGTCTTGACCAATGACAATCATGAGTTTCATATGTAAAATTGCAAAGTTAAAGGAGACAGTCAAGTGAATTAGTTACTGCACATTCAAGTGAGGGCAAATCATCACTTAACTACTGCACATTTATAGGTCTGTTCAACTATATTATAGTTGCTGAAATTGTGTTAATATACATCAAAATCTAATGGGATTAGAACAAAAATCAGTGGATGATAACTTGAATATTAATCACCAAACGAAGAACTAAAACTTCAGAGATAGGCTTGATTGATTCGATGAACAACTAGATCAATTAATAACAATAGTATTCATTTAACTTTAAACAAACATAAAAACTTACTTGTGCAGTTGAAGAGTCAATCTAAGAGAAATCAACAATGCAAGCTTATGATAATTTCTGCAGCAAATTACTTTCCTCTACCTCTTTTACTGTACCTAGGTTGGGATTAAAGAAATAAGGAATATTAACATGTCAAATAACCAAACTTACAATAAACTCAAAACTTGAAAGTTCACCATTAACCAAAGACTCGGCTTCCCTACACTTAGAAACATAAATGACAAACCACAAAGGACATTACAGATACATGATACAGTATGTATAATTAACAGTCAGCCACCCAACAATTAACAAATGGCAGCAAAAGGCATGGATTTCAATTAGGGTTTAGGCATACATGATACATTAACATTATACATACAGACTAACAGACATAGAGTGAAGTGAATCAAGTGATACAGTAACACGAATTAGAAACATAAATGACAAACCACAAAGGACCAATTTCACAGCTTCATACTTAGGCTTTGCAATCAAACAAGAATTAGAAACATAAAAAAATAAAGTAAGTAACAGACATACGGTGAATTATACATACATCTTTAACAGACATACAGTGAAGGACTGAAGTGAATCAAGTGATACAGTAAGTCAGTAACAAGAATTAGAAACATAAATGACAAACCACAAAGACCAATTTCACAGCTTCATACTTAGGTTTTGCAATGAAACAAGAATTAGAAACATAAAAAATAAAAAAAGTAAAGTAAATAACCCTAAGTCCCTAACCTCACAAGTCACAACTCACAAGAGTCAAGATGCGAGAGCGAGAGGCCGAGAGCCAGTCGGCCGTCGGCGGTCGATAGTCAAGACACGAGAGAGGCAGAGAGAGAGCGAAAGCCGATTGAGTCAAGGCCGATTGAGTCAAGGCCGATTGCGATTCGATTCGCGAATCGTGAATCGGTTTATGTTCGTGAGTTCCGTGAGCGAGGTGAGAGCGAGAGTCGAGGGAGTGGGGGAGGACAAATTGAAGGCCGATTGACATTGTAGTGGACTAGTAATGGTAATACCCCAATCAAAATTGAACCTGATGGCCAAAATCCGGTCCCAACCGGTCCTTAACCGGTTCCTATCGGTCCTAATCAAGACAAAAACCGACGGTTACCTGTCCTGCCATAACCGGTCCCGATTTCGATGAAATACCTTATAACCGGTCAAACTTACTGGTAACCGGTTAAAGAATCCGGTCCCGGTTCCAGTCATGGCCAAAAAAAATATTTTTTTTTCAAATTTTTATTTATTAATAAATTTTTAATATGTTTGTAATATGTTATTTTTAATATGTTTTATATAAATACGTTTAAAAATATGTTTTGTTATATATATATATATATATATATACACGTTTAATTTTATAA
>NC_037528.1:17527730-17540202 GCF_001531365.2 Cynara cardunculus var. scolymus | reverse complement strand
ATTATTGTAAATATATAATATTAATGTACATTGTATAACTTATAATTAAAATTAATTAATAGTTAATATTAATTAATATGGTAATAATAATTAATTAATGTTATTATTAATAGCAACAAATAATAATTAATATTAATAAGATTTATAATCGAAAAAAGTCTCAATAAGCTCCCAAAACACTACTCCAAGTGGAGTAGCGTTTCAATAAGCTAAATTACGGTCATCCAAACATTATCCAAAAATTAAGCTAGCTTATACCCAAATACCTCTCATTTGCGATTTTAAATTTATATTAAATGAATTCTAAGGATTGAATTCAAGAAAATCCCAAAAATAATGTTCACCTTAAATAAAAAAGTTTGTTAAACAATGTGGTATTTTAAAAAAATATGTATCATTATTTTATACCAACAATACATAAATGGCATGGTACCATTTGTTGATGGATAGTTAGATCATCTACATCTCTGCAATCCATTTACACTTTTAATTGTGTCACATCAGCTTTTGCAATTATCTTCCATACACCTGCAATTCACCTACAACACTTTCAACTGTGTCACGTCAGCTTTTGCAATTACCACCTACACACCTGCAATTCACCTACACTTTCAAAAGTGGTTCCCACTACAACATTTATTAATTATTTATATATACATTCTAATTATTTTTTAATTAATAACATGTAGATTATATATACATTCTAATTATTTTTTAATCAACTTTTAGACGAATAAACATGTAATTTTATTTGTGTTGTTTTGTTAGTCGTGCRTGTTTTATGTTAGTTATATGTAATTTTATATATTAKATTATAATTTTATGTAATTATAAAATTTAATGTTTAAATTAATTTAGTTATATTATATTTATATTTTTTTTAAATAACATATATACATGCATAGAATATTTTCATATAAATAATTAATGTAATTAATAAATATATTAATATTATAAAAATTAATTTATTTAAATAATCAGAAAAAAAAAAAAAGAATTTGGAGAGGAGTTGATGGCCACGTGGCTTTCAATATGAATTGCAAAATTTGCAATTGCTTTCCTACATGGCATGGATCATTCTGACAAAATTGCTTTCCTACATGGCATAGATCATTCTGACAAAATTGCTTTCCTACATGGTATGGATCATTCTGACAAAATTGTATTTGCAAGTCCATTTGAAACCCCCATGTGGATGGTCTTACCATACCATCATTCAAAAAAGAGCTTGCAATTACAAATTTACAGTTGCTTATTATTGTTACCTGCTTAGCAAAGCAAGTTAATCAGATTCTTAAATAAACAAAAAATTTGATATAAATCCTTAAATGACGATTTTAAAAATTGGTTTCCCAAAATAGGCATCAAGTGAAAGTTGGTTCCATTTTGATGCAATTTTCCCATTAAAAAATTAATGAACTCCGGTGAAAAATAGTTACCGATAACCCACTAACTTTACATTTATAAAGATCTACAAATCTCTCGAGTTATTACGTGACGATGCTGAGAATGAATGATTCAAGTAAACTACAAACACGAACTAAACAATATATCAAAAACTAAGCAAAAACATTATAATGAAAATAAGTCTGATGTTCTGGCAAATACCATAACATGTGAAGATCTAATCATCAATGTCTGACTGATGAACATAGTCAACAAAACCAAAAAAAGATGATAATAATATCACATTTGCAAAATCTGGAAGGAATACCAATGTGAAGCCCACAGAAACCACAAACAAACTTCTTGTTACTGCCTAGATCTAGACTCGGCTCGCCTCGCTTCATCTGGAGTCGAAGGGAACAGCTCCACATAGCGTGACCCGATCATCATCTTGTCTTTCGACATGGCTTGCTTCGCTTCATCGGCTGATTCAAACTCCACATATGCCTCCCCTGTCGCTTTCCCATCTGGCCTGCAACCAATGTGTACTTTCCCATCCGCAACCTTAAAGTCTTTGAAGAACTCGAGAATCTCTGATTTCTTGACGGAAAATGGGAGCCCTCTTAGCTTCAGGATCTCAGTGTACTCCAGTTGAGTCTTATCTTGAAATCTTTTAGATCGAGCAGATGGTGGCGGGCTTCCATGGTAATCGTTATCAAAGATCCCTTCGTATTTCACCTCAGCCGCCACAGCATGATAGTAATCCTGCTTCTTGCACTTGAACACTTCCACGTACCTCCGGCCCATGTTCTGGCGGTCTTTTTGGAGGGCGAGTTCAGCCTGCATTGATCGCGTGAATACCACAAACGCTTCTCCAGAAAACCGGCCACTCTGGTTGACCATCAGCACGTCCACGATCTCCAGTCCAGAAAAAAACTTGAAGATATCAACATCTGTGCAGTTGAATGGCAGGCCTCTAAGACGGACCACGGGAAATGTTGAAGGCTGGAATCCACCGGTGTAGTCGTACGGATGGTAGCCGCCTGAACCGCTGCTCACTGCGAAGTAGGGATTGGATTCCATCATTCTTGGTCTCTTTGAGCCGATCTCGTACCCATCCGATAACCCCCCGCTCCCATACATTGCCCTTCAATTATTCATACCCAAGGAAAAAAAAAGTCCCCACTCAACCTTGTTAATAAAACCAAACCCAACCCATGTTTTTCCTATAACTAGCTTTGTTATTACCTTACAAATTTTGAAAAACAATGTCAAAAATTTAGCCCTCGATAAGCAAATATCATACATATGGTAATTTGATCCTCCAGATTTAACAATTTCATCGAAATAAGAGCATATAAGCATGCACATTGCAAGCAACAGCACAGACAATGATATATATATATGTATGTATATATATATAACTAATCACATCATATGCACAGACCTCTGTTTTGTATATGTTACAAATAAATTAAGACATGGACGTACACCAGGTGAAAGCCATCATCAAAATAGAGAACCATCTTGTAGAAGCCCCTAGTAGGCTAGTACAACTTTAAGTACTTCATATCACCAAGTACAAAACCATCCATGATGCCGTACAATGCATGAATTTCCCTTTAATTTCTTTCACTTCAAGATTTATTCCAAATTGTACCAAAAGAAGGTTATCCTAAGCATTACTTCTCCTAGAAAAATAAAATTCAGTAATTCTATAGGATGATCATCAGACCAGCTACGTTGTATGGGTGTAGGCGATGAGCAATTAAGAAGGTGCATTTTACAGATATTTCAAGTTGAGCATTACTGCCTATTCTACTTTGTTTTGGCACACTCAAATTTACATATACTTGAAAGGACTTCACCAAAGCTTCTAAACTTGCTTTTGTCTACCCAAAACATTTTCTCAAGCCAGGGATCTTCACAGAAATAGTCTCTCTAGTCATTGAGGTAAAGAAAAGGTCTACGTACATCCTACCCCCTCCCCCAAGCCCCTACTTCCGAGTGACATATACTGACTGTGTTTGGCTTGATCATCAGAATATCAACTTTTAATCAAACACCGGGTATAACATAAGGTAATCAACAATAATACCATAACTGTTTATCATTGCTCCAAGCCTAAAAAGACAACCTTGGTGCACCAAAGTCCTTGGCTTTGCAAGAGTTGAGTGAAGACTTCACACACAGATTCTCTTGCATTTTGCAAAGTGGTTGTTTCCGTAACTTAAACCCTTGACCTTCCAATCACAACTGAATAACCTTATGTTGCACAAGACCTCAAAGAACAAAAATCATCATGGCCGATCAGAATCGGTTGATACTTATGTTCTAATATAACAAATTCTGACATAGTTCAACTCCAATGTGATAAATGTAGCAAGATGATTAATCAAACTAAGGTGTGCCGTATTGCTTATACAAACAACTATAGTATAGCTAATTAACTAAGAAGAAAAAGTTAAACAACAATATCAATTATCCATGACCCTGGTCACTCCAAGTTTGTTGATAAAATCAAACATAAATAATACATTATGCATCATGGTTGAGAGGAATGCCAACTGATGCAACTTCGAGATGCTCAAATAGTTTGTGCTTTTACTGACCTTTTAGTTTAACGATGACATTAAACAAACGTTAAATGGAAATCTACACTATCACACCAGAGTTGATTTCTACTCCACAGACTTCTAAGTTGCCCGAGAAGTATTTGATCGCTTCAGGAATTAGGTGTAGCTATATTACAAGCTTAAGTTTTTACAAAAGCTCGCTCATAACAGAACTCCCTCCGTAAGTGACAGATCTATCACTATAAAGCGAATTCGATCTATAGTCGTCTTCTTTGTTCGAGAAATGCCCAAAATCCTACTTTTACAATTGGTAGGTCACTGGGTTATTCAAATGTCAAAAAAGTCCAGGGAAGCTTTTCAAGTAGGACTCGAACCTACGAGACAGGAGAGGAATTCTCTAAAAAGCCAAGGTCGTGGGTGGCCAAAAACTGCTCGACTATAAAGGATTGGAGCACATAATAAGTAGCGGAAGCAGTCTCGAACACCATCTAATATGAGGAATGGGACCTCCAGCGCCCTACTCAAAAAGTATGCCAGTGGTTGAATTACCAGAAATGGTATTATACCATGGCGCTTTCCAGTCATCAGCTGTCGGCTCGTTGGTAAGGTGAGAGCTTCAAGCCCGATTTTGTCTGGACTGGTTCTCTTGAGGGAGGCCTACAAATTGCACGCTATCTATAGGCATTCTTGCTCGTTACCTTCTGGATGGAACAAGAAAAGGTATGCGCAGGCGAAAGAATAATAAACGGAGCACACCACAGAAAGATTCTGTGGGGCAAGGCCACCCGGCCTCAAATATTGGATCACATAAGAACCTAAGCCTTCTACTTCGACTCAGGCTCAGACGAACCGAGAGTCCTGTCTATCCTTAGTCACAGCGAAAGACTTATTTATACTTTTGAGCTGCCCATAACGGTGATATTGTAGGTTAGAGCCCTACTAAGCCTACCACCCCCTGCTCTTCTCTTTCACCCCTTGCTGGTGAAAGTCTTGCGAATTATTAGAGGTTGAGAGGTTTTATGCGTACGACGGTCTTAGGGGGGACGAGCAAAAGAAGGTAAGTTACAGAACGGGGCAATGAAGGCTCGCGAAGTAGACAGCATGCAACCAAATAGCATACCTGCCTGCACGCACGAATGGCTAGGCGATCAAAAATGCCCGGTTGATGCTGCTGACATAKATGTAGATGGGGCGCTTTCAAAACCCCTTGAATCTGCTTGTTCCTGAATGCTCCATAGGAATCCATAGATTTCTCGAGATATTTTCTTACGAAGTTTTGTTATAGCATCTACAATTGCTTCTGGTTTAGGTGGACATCCCGGCAAATAGACATCCACAGGAATTATACAAAATCTTTCATGATCCATTCCGGAATTGGATAGAGCAGGATCAATCAAAGAAAATAGGCTCAAGAGAATAACCAGTTTTCTTCTTCTTATAATCCCATCAATTAGGGGTGGTAGGCGCCTGTAAAGAAGATCGCTTCTATTACTACTGAAATAGTTAGTCAGGAATGTACACTAATTTTCTCAAACCACCTGTATGTATTAATGGGAAGAAAAGAAACAGAAGTATCACCCTACAGAATTTGATAAGTGGCACAGGATGTTCAATATACACTGCATTTACACCAATTATCTATAGAAGTAAACAGACTCAAAAATATGACTTCCACCAAGTCAATGTGACACTCTATCGCTGGATTATATCCCTTCCCTACCCCATTGAGAAATAGAGCCTATTAATCCTAAGACAAAGAGCCCAAGATACAATGAAGAAGTAGCAACCAGTTTTCTCCAAATAAAAATGTAATAAAGCTTGCACATGCCAAAGATGTCCTGGTATGAAGAACCCCAATGGCAAACTGAGCTCCTATGATCATAACCAATCGGCCCATTTTTAAAGCAACCCCACATATTTCCTTATTATACCAAATATCAGGTTTCAATTCTTCTGTTCAAGTTTTGATCATCATTCTATCTAGTATGCTAGCTCTAAGTACATCATAACTGATCATTCATAGTATATCTAATACAATTTTATAGTTAGACCTGGACAACATGTTGATTACCCTTTTAAGTGCAAGAACCAAAAGTAACCAGCATGTTATAAGTTATAACTCAAAACTGGATGAAAAGTAATACAGGAGCTAACAGTAGCTGATTAGTCTGCGTTCCTGATTTGTACTTGTCGTTCTCTTTTGTCTTTGTTCAACTGAATTGGTTAGAGAAGAGAGAGAAAGAGTGGGGTTTTGTGGAAAGAATTGAAGGAGAAATATATGGTAGGGGTGATGGCAGATTCTTTTCATGATTTTGTTGGATGAAAATATCCACCTCTTCTCTCATCTTCTTCCTATTTGTTCTCCCCTCCTTTAAAATGTAATCACTGTCATGCCTCACTATTTTAGTCGCTGGCTAAAACCGGTCAACAACAAATACACCAAGAAGAAATGGGATTTTTTTCCCCAAGAACTTGCTGCCCTAAGCCCGTCAGTCTATTAGGAATTTAGATGCTAGAAACCAAGAATCAATCTGCTAACCAATTCAATGCCTTTAGACCTTCTGGACACATAACTTACTTCATTTTGATGTGATATCAGGTTCTTCTAGGTCGTAACTTTTAAACGAGGTTGGATATTACTTTTCCCAAGTATGTTCCTACTAACAACTTTTTGTCATCATGAATAAGCAAAAGATTTGACAGACTACCAGATAGACAAAAAGTGCAAAAACCAGATTAAGTCCTCGAATATCAATCCTTAATTTTCAAAATTTTATTCTGAATTCCAAATTTATGGAAACGAAATCAACAGAACAATAGAATTCTCCACCTTCTTGGATACCCAAAAAACAACAAAAATCGATAAACAAAATAATTGTGGAGCAACAAACGATTGCGAAAAATTGCAAACAATCCTATGCGGTAACCCACGATAGTAGATCAAAAAACCCAACACATAAGCGCAACTAAATTAATCCGTATAACAAAAACGAGAAATATTGTTCAGAGAACTTACCCCCTGGATCCGTACATGTCTCTTCAAGGATTCCGACACGAAGCTTGGATTCAAGAACAGAGACAAAGAAATCAAACAATAAATATCTTGAATCGAAACTGATAGGTGGATGTGGACGATGAAAACCCTAGCTAGGGTTAGAAGCGAACCAACGGAGGTTTGAGAGAGATATATAAACGATTTCTCCCTTCGCTTGGCTTATTTCCTTATATTCTGTTCATGTGCAATGAGGCGGAAACTTTTTTATTTACATTTTTATAAAGTTAAAATTATATATTTATAGAATTCTCTTACGGGAAAATGCTCTAATTTTCTATATTCTACTCATTTTTTATATTTTCGGTTAATTTTATTTACGTAATATTTTTTTTGGGTAATTTTGAGTTTTTGGTCAGTTTTTATGCATCGAAGCGATTAGAGTCATCGCAGGTGAACCTTCATGGCCACAACGACTTTGGCAGCTTCTGGATTCGAGCTTATAGTAGATGAGATTTTCTACTACAATTTGGTATTCACGTCATCAATAACTACACCTAGATCGTTCAAACCCCATCTGGAACGCATTTGTCAAACCTTAACTAATAATACAATATAACTTGATATTAATCATCTCTTTTCCATGGTTATCCGTGTTACCTTTATTTGTTCAATTTCTTCGTGTCTGTGATTATTCGTTTTTTTACAGAATAAATAAATTAATGGATGTGGTTGCTATATGGAAAAAAAGGTGCTTGAAAAGGCTTTCTTACTTGGCAAAAGGCAAAGTATAGGGCTATCACTCGAGGAAGGGGCGACAGTTCGGCTATTGACGAACGCTCTCATACACTGTTACTAACTTAGGGGTGAGGTTAAAATCTTGTTATGATTTGTTTTACTGTTACTTTGGTTATTCTGTCTATTAGCTCTCCCCATATTTCGTCAGTTCAAGTCTCCCCATGGCCACTGGGGTTTTATGTCTGTTATCTTTAAGGCACATATGATTAATCGAGTTTACAAGCAAGATGATCTGGACAGGCGGACACCTGTTATTACCAAAAAAAAATGTTCCACTTTCAACATCGATTAAAATTCAAATTACTGTTCAAAGTCTGGGCTGTGTGTACAAGTTTATGTGAAAGTATATTATTTACTTATCGATAGGCCCATTGATGAATTTACTCCACAACTAAATTCCACTGTGCAACATCATGAACCATATTTATGTTATGGGTTGTTGCTAACGACATCAGTTGTTGGGCATTTTGCTTCTCTTCACTTTATGTTGCTATCTTTTTTTAAGTATATAATATTTATATACAACAAAAACTTATATATACTTCTCACCTTACGTGAGGTCTGAACCTTTGACCTTTTAGAAGACTATATTCTACCGATATCCAAGGTATCACTGCGTGAATGACCCTTCAGTGTGTTGCTGTGTTTGCACTTGTGTGAATCATGCTTGTTATGCCATTGCAATACCTTAGTTGTTATGTCCTTGTGTAGATAATTTTATTTTTGGATAGCCATTTTAGCTAAAAAGTAAACCTGGACAACACAAGGACAAATGTGATCATAAAGTTTGTTGTCCTCTTTAATCTTAAAAGCTTTTATGTGCAATTATAGTGTAGTGTTGTAATAGTACTTGGTTGTGTACTGATTAAATGTGGTTACGACATAAATATAAGTGTGGCCATTAACATCGTGCAACACAACATTCGTGTGACCCTTGCTTGTTGATGAAGAGATATATATATATATATATATATATATAAGTATACACACACACATTTGACTCCCTCTAACAATTGATGTACCTCATGCATATAATACAATACATGGCATGTATGATCGTGTTATTGGATATTCAAATATGTAGTCATATTTTTACAGTAAAACACTAGTTGGTATTAGAACTGAAGTGATCAGATTGCGTGTGCGACTTATATGACTCGGGTAGGAGATGCACTGGATACGACCTTGATGCATAGAGGATGGAGCACTAGACAATAAAGTTGAATATATATATATATAGAGGAGTGATCATATGAAAACCGCCCTCATTTGTGTAAACCGTGCAAACCACCTTCATCTGTCGATTTCATTGTTTAATCTTATGAAATTTTTTCATGAAATTGTTTAATCTTGTGAAATTGTTTCATATAATACTTTTTTGATGAAGTTGTTTCATATATGGTTGTGAAATTGTTTCATATAATACTTAATGAAACTGTTTCATGTATTTCTCTAACATTAATGAAACTGTTTCATGTATTTCTCTAAAATTAAAATAATGAAGATGATAATATCTATGATTATATATATATATATATATATATATATATATTATTAACCTGGATATCCAACCCGCTATGCGAGCCGACTAACGGGTTGGATATCCATATTAATAAAAAAAACTTGTAGAATAAAAAAAATTCTTGAAACAAGAGAAAGTTTTGAAAATTAAATAAAAAGAAAAGAGTCAGTTTAGTCGTCGACTCTAGCTAAAAACGCACACATAACAATTAAATGATTTCTTCATTTGTTTATATCTACGACATCTATTGACTAACTGCCCATGCCCACCTTCATAGCCACTACAGTGCCTAATAGAATCCTACGAGAAATCAACAACCCTAATATGTTGCCCTCGATAACATATATATGAAGTCATATACTTATTAACTATCAACGTCTCAATGTCGCGCCTCGACTGTTTATTAGGCATTCTCCTTGACATGCCTCACCTCCTCACCCTTTTGACCATCACGCTTTCGACCTTCCTCACAGACGATTTATATATGTATACAGTGTCTTACTCATAGAAGATTCTCCAACTCTTGCAAAAAATTGTACAGACTTCTTTTACTTGCAAATCATTTACATATTTATTAAATGAACATTCACATATTTTGTTGTGATTCTGATCACTATAAGTACCATCATCATGTAGGATTGCACGTATACAGTGTCATCTATATAGAGGCCATACAGTAACCCCTATCCTCCATAATAATTATATGCATTAGACCTACGTAGGGATCCTTGGTAGTTTCCCCTACTTAGTCCATCCCATCGAACCCATGTATTAAATGTAACGATTTGACTTTCACAAATGTTACATAACGTCGTAAGATTCATAAATAGGGTCATCTCTCTATTAGCTAGTCAAGTATTTAAAACTGTAATAATTTATTATATGTTTTAGAACAGAAAAGTGAATGACAAAAATGGTCCATAAACTATTTATCAATCTGCAGGTTTTGCAATTTAATTAAAAATGTTGCAATTCTTGATCCAGGCATTGACATTTGTTCCGCGGATTTAGTAAGGCACTAACGGTGTCATGTGTCACAACTGTGAACCTTTTTAGGACCCTATGTGCTCCTATGTCGATTCATTTTCTGCTACCACCAGGCATTGTTACCATGTCTACGATCAAATATGATGGTAAGAATTATGAGTCGTTTACCAAATGTTTATCGAGTGTCATTTACGTTACTGGGTGGGTATGACAAGAAACAAGAATTTTACTTGTAAGTGAGAGGTACGACTCTTATACGATTAATGTTTACTGGGTAAGAGACGTTTACAAACGTTCTATTAAAATAAGGGGTGAGCAAAACCCAACCAAACCCGAAAACCCCCGACCCACATAACCTGAACTAACCCGATCTCTGAAATCCAATTTTTTGACGTGTTACTTGGTTCGGGTAGGGTTCCATCTCCATAATCCGAACCCGTCCAAAACCCGAATAAGCTATTTTATTAATATTTTTCTAATTTTTATGTATTTTTTTTTCCTAGAACCTAATTGAAGACGTCGACTGGAATTTGGATTTTTAAAATTTGGGTGCAAAGGAAGGAGTTCTATTAATGTTGGGACAAAAGAGCAAAAAATATGGCATCAACCTGAAACCCGATTCGATCAAACCTGAAAGGCAACGTGGCTCAAAGCTCGAAAATCCCACACACCCGATTTTGATATTCGGGAGCTACATGTCAAAATCAAACCTGAAAACCAATCGGGTTATGTGTTTTCTCCCCCAACCCCACCCGTGTTCACCACTAATTTTGATGATAAAAAATAGTACCTGATAAGGTAAGTGAGGGTGGTGAGTATTGCCTGTAAATATTTAATAGATAACTCTTTGAAACATCTGCAACAAAATTTCCAAAATAGAGAAAACGAATATTTTAGCGTTTTTCTTACTTTAACCAACTCTCCAAAAGATTCTCCAAAATAAAGGAATTAAATATTTAAAAATATAATTCAATTTTTTTTAAATTTATTTTGGAGGAGAGAGAATATAAAATCAATATTTTATAAAGATCGTTGATAAGTAATATAATATGCGTCATGTATAATCGTGTTATCTGATACTCTAACATATGGTCATATTTTTAGTAGTAAAACAGTAGCTGGTACTAGAAATAAAGAGATCGTATTGCGTATCTGGTTTGTATGACTCAAGTAGGAGATGCATTGGATACGACTTTGATGCATATAGGATGGAACACTAGATAATAAAGATGAACATAATAGCTAGTTGTACTGATTGCTTAAAGTAACAGACAATAAATTCTTGTAGAATCTACTATTACTTGAACACATGTACACAAGGACACAAACATAAATTATTGTAGAATCACTGTCACATACATGATTTATAGCATGAGATCCCACATAAACTAAAATCAAACAAATTTAGGATATCATTACCTTCGGAGGTCAGATATATGCAGACCTTTCCTCTGCTTTAACAGTCATACAAACTATTTTTCAAAAGACCCCCCGACTTACGAATATTTTTTGGAAAGAAAAAATCTACATTCACTTCACTGCATGATTAATGCACTTTAAAAGTGCAGCAGCTGCACTGCACTGCACCTCACATCTCGGAACAGTGAAAACCATATATTGTAGAACTTTCGGCAGGAGCCACAAAGACGATTATAAAAAGATACTATGATTTTACTCAAACAAGAACTCCCCTCCGTAAGTGAGAGATCTATCATTGTTGGTCACGCGAGCAGCATACCTGCTAGAGAAATCGTCTCCCTTTTTCCAAGATAGATAAAGCTAGTACAAAGATTGTGAAGCCACGATTTTGCAAATAATAATTAGTTAATCATTATAAAGAAATGTTTAGGGAAAAAATGCAAAAATCTTGAAACAATCGAAAATTTTGAAGATGAAATAAAAAAGAAAGAGTCGGTTAAGTCGTCGACTCTAGCTAAATTATACAAATAACATTTAAATGGTTCGTTCATTTGGTTATACTATAACATATATTGACTCAATACAACCCCCCCTTCATACCCCTACAGTGCCTAAATAGAATCCTACAAAAAATCAACAACCCTAGTATGTGGCCTCTAATAATAATATATATATATATATATACATATATATATAGAGGAGTGATCATATGAAAACCGCCCTCATTTGTGTAAACCGTGCAAACCACCTTCATCTGTCGATTTCATTGTTTAATCTTATGAAATTTTTTCA
>NC_037528.1:17524807-17527385 GCF_001531365.2 Cynara cardunculus var. scolymus | reverse complement strand
TTAATCAAATGAGAACTAATTAGTTTGTGGTAACCGTGAGGTCCAATCTCAACCACAAATCAATAGATAAATTAGGAAATTTATAATTTTGGTAATTTTTAATTAAAATTTTAATGCAAGGGTATTTTAGGTATTTTCTCTCATCTCTCCTCTCTTCTCTCTTCGTCCCCCGGCCACCGTTCTCCAGTGATATCATAGTGGTATCACAATGCATCATATATGTGTGTGTGTATATATGTATATATGAGGTCATATCCTTATTGACTATCAATGCCTCAATGTCTAGTCTCAACTTTTTATCTTGCATTCTCCTTGACATGCCTCATCTCACCCATTTAACCATGCATGGCTCATTCGACCCTCGTCACCAATGCCGTATGTGATCTACTGCAAATATATCCAAACCACTGGAATCTTCTCGATCTCAAATTATCCGAGATAGGTGCAATACATGGTTTTTGCTAAAAAACCCAGTTAATATCCTATTTGACATATGGCAATATTTCCATATTAACATCCACGTTACACAATTTGCATTTTTCAACCGTGCATTTTCTTTATCACCTCAACATTCAGATTATACAACATAGTTGGTCCACAAGTCAATTGCAGCATTTCTCCTTTATATTTTCCCCCATCTGCCTTATCATATGCAACGTTTTTCCCCAACCCTCCCTTTCCTGAACCATATATTCGAAATACTTTAAATTGGCACATTTCCCTAAAATATGATAAAAAAAATAGTGCTTTTGGAATGCAAACAATATACTCTACACGTGCAACTCCTTCTCATTCCTCCGCTACCTTCCGACATGTTGGGGTATACAATGTCGGACACTTTACTCCGACCTAAGCTACACAACAATGAGATTTCCCTTTTATCCTTAACGGATGTGTTTGACATTCCCCTGTAATACGCTCACTTGGAACTTCGTAATTCAACTGTTCCAAGAGTGTATGGTAGTTGAACTGCGTCCAGCAGCCTCTCTTTGACAGCTCTTTGATCGGGATACTATTACCTAGATTCATAAACTTGGAAAGGATGGCGGAGAATATGTGGTAAATAGTTATATATAAATACAATGCTTCACTCAGATGTTTCTCCAACTCTCGCAAAAAAATGCATAGACTTCTTTTACGTTCATATCATTTACATATTTGTTAAATGAACGTTCTCATATTTTGTTGTGAGTCAGATCACCACAAGTACTGTCGTCATGTAGGATTCTACGTATACCAATGTCATTTATACAAAGGCTATACCCCAACCCCTATCCTCTAGAATAATTATATGTATTAGACTTACGTAGGAATCCTTGGTAGTTTCCCCTACGTAGTCCATCCCACCGACCCCCATGTATTAAGTGTAACGGTTTGACTTTCACAAATGTTACATAATGCCGTATTGATTCATAAACAGTGTATCCTATCTATTAACTAGTCAATTATTCAAAACTGTAATTGTTTATTACACGTTTTAGAATAGAAAGTGAATTACAAAAATGGTCCATAAACTATTTATCAATATGCAAGTTTTGCCACTTTACTAAAAATGTTGCAACTTCTGGTCCCTGCATTGACGTTGGTTCCGAATTCTAGTTGCTACGATGAGCAGATTCACTAAGGCACTGATGGCATCACATGTCACAGTTAAATTCGTCTCTTGAAGTGTGAACCTTTTTAGGACCCTTAATGGTGGTGCTATCATGGTGATTCGAAGCATTGTTGCTGATAAAAATTAAGAGGCTACAGTAACATATCACAACTTAAATCTGAGTTTTACTGATCATCAGTAGTGGAATATAATAACCCTAACCATAAACAGTTGAAATTGGAACTATTTTTTAGTGTTTTGTATTGTATTTAGTAACTATAATTATTTTATATTACTGTAATTATTTTGTAGAATCTTGAAAATCAACCTTTATGCTACTTAAGTCCTTTCTATTTAAAAGCATAATAATTGGTTACCATGTCCATGATCAAATGCGATGGTAAGAATTATGGGTCGTTTACCAAACGTTTATTGGGTGTCAATTATCTTACCACGTATGCATGACAATGAACAAGAATCTTACCAGTAAGGGAGAGAAAATATTCTTACCCGATAAGAGACACTTACCAACGATCCATTTTTTTAAGTATACAATATTTATATACGACAATTATAACAAATAAACTCACACACCCTCCTTACCTTTGGTAAGGTTTAAACCATTGACCTTCTAGGAACCCAAAAACTACAATACTGCTAGGATAAAAGTTCTATGGTACCAACGATCAATTTTGATGACCAATAACAATAACCGTTAAGGTAAATGCGTTTAATAAACAACTCCTTAAAACATTTCAAGCAAAATTTCAAGAAAAAAAAGAGAAAACGATGTTCGACAGTGCTTTTCTTGCTTCACCCAATTTTTTAAAAGATTCTTTAAAATAAAAAAATTAAATACTTAAAAAGTATAATTTATTTTTTTGAATTTATTTTGAAGGAGAAAAAAAAAACAAAACTAACATTTTATAAAAGATTCCTTTTAAATTATTAAAATATTAAATTTATCAAATATTTGAATAATAT
>NC_037528.1:17512179-17524332 GCF_001531365.2 Cynara cardunculus var. scolymus | reverse complement strand
TATTTTTAAATTTATATTTTATTCAAAAATAAAATATTTAAAAACATATAAAATCGTATTATAACATCGACAGAGATAAATAATAAAATAAAATATTAAAATCGAGATATGACTTGCTGGATTGCACGAATAATCTTCTAGTAATTTATTAATAAAAATGTCGAAAATGCTCCATCAGATATGTTTTGTGGTTCACTTTGGAAGCGGTTATTTTGGCAACTACACAAAAGTAAAGGGGTTGAAAAGTGAAATAAATGAGGAAATGATTCATCAAAAACGATACAATTAAATCACACACTTTGAAACAGAGTGTGTGTGTGTGAAGGCTTTCAGCTTCTCTCTCTTCTCTCGGAAGTGACACAAAACGGACCTCATGCAAAAGCAAAACCCCTTCTTCCCCTCATAAAACCCTTCAGAAGGTATGCCTTCTGCTCTCCAATGGCGTCTCCCTCACAACACTGTCCATCTAGTTCCCTGAAAGCACTTGTTGCCTTTCGCAACCTCATCTGTCCAGGTAAACAACAATGCCGTTCAAACTTTCAGATTCTGTGGTCCAGTAGTTTGGCCAAATCTCGATTCTTCAAACGGGTTTCTATGGGGTTTCAACTTCTTCTTTACCGTACGTGTTTGTGCATTACGAGACACAACAACGCGAAAGCATTCGATTCTCGTCAACCGATGTTAAATGCAATTTCAATTTTCAAACCCTCGGCGCCAGGGTTGTTCAATTTGTGTTGTAAGTAGATAGTTTATTCTATAATTTGACGTAATTTGTGTTGGTTTTTGTTGTTTACAGAGCTGATTAGGACGGTGCATCTGTACCGATCGGAGGGAGGAGGGGAAGAAGTGGAGGTGGAAAGAGAGTATGTGTTTCACAAGGAAGGGGATTATGAGGAGATTAGCTTCTGTAAAGTGTTTACCTTGCAGAAATTTGAAATTTCTTCACATTTCGAAGGGCTTGTGAATGGTGTGTGGCTCTGCATTTATGTTTTCGACGCTGCCTGTTGTTCGCCTGCTGACATCGACCGACTCCCTACTGTTCTTACGATATCTAGGTAAACTCATTACTGTTATTGTTCACACACTTTACCAAAATTAAAGTTTATATTTGTCTTTAAATTTGGTACATTTTATTATGATTATAAAGAGGAAAGTACCGTAGTAATTGCAGTACATTAAGCTACCAAAAAGCACAATAGTAGAAAATTTCAATCCAAGTTACCAAAAATATTAATGCAAAATTTTGAATTTGTAAAACATCAGGGTTTAATTTTCAAAACTAAAGAATGGTTCTGATTGTTGACATGCAGGGAGTGTGATTCTTTAATCCTTTCTGAGTCTTGAATTTATCTCTTGCCTTTCAGTCTGTGGTCTTCTCTGTTGTTTTGGGTCAGCAGGTTGGCTTAATGTTCAAGTTTCTTGTGTTTGGTTCTGTTCTTTCCATGTTTAATAATATTTTTTAACTGTTTAAAAGAAAATTCAATCCTCTCTGTAAATTGGTTTCAGGATTTTAAGTATACATACTGGCTATAACATGTTGGACCAAATGTGTCCTTGTATTTACATGTGTGAATTGGAGAATAGGTTTTGGTATTAGTAATTAAATGTTTTTGGTGTCTCTAGAATCTTTGTGTTAGTAATTCCAATATGTACCAATGGAGAAAACTATTTTGTTTAATTATACATTTGAAGATTGAACAACATAGGATGTGAATTTGTTTTGTAATAGAGATATCATTATAGTAATTGGATGCCAATCGCCACAAGGTTTGGGGTTTCAAGCCCGTAAACAAAGTTATAATAGTGAATTGAATGTTGATGTTAGCAATAAGGTGATTTGACCATGAATCATAGATGTATGGTTCTCTCTGGATGTGGAAATGTTAGCAGTCCATGTTTTGAAGTGTCTCGCTGATTGACACAAGTTCAGGTGTAAAAGGCGAACTTCTGCGTGGCCATATATTGGTTAATGTAACTCTAAGGAGAAGTTCTGCAATGAAATATATTCCAGATAGAGATTAATAAATTGTCTAATGAGAAATAAAAGCATGTACTTCTGCTCAAGATGTCTTGTTCAACATCATACTCTTAAGAGGATCATCCTTTCTAATTATTTAGTGCTAAAGAATATATTTTTCTACATGTTGTCTATCGATGTTCATCTCTCCTTTTGGTTATGTATTTAGAAACTTTAAAACATGGTTTACTTGGAACCTGTTTTCCTATCCTCTTGCATTTGCTCAGCTGGTGCAAGGCTATGAATAATGGCCTTCTGTTACAATCTTTTCAAAGTACAATAATGAATAATCATCGACCCATATTTAGGATGCAATTATTTTTAATTACAGAAATGTCCAGGACCTTACATCTAAAAGGTAACAAGTACCTGAAACAGGCTTTGCTGCTTTCTTCTTGCATTTATTATATTATATTGCCTGTTGCTAGAGAGAAATGTAGAATGTTTGAGATGGTAAGAAGATAGAAGTGAAATTCTATTTCCAATTGATTTATGGTTTATGGCATTTTTTGAGGGCTACCATTTTCTTCAAAGTTGATTCTTTGTGTAAATGATGTCAGCATGATCAAGCTTAGCACACAACAACAGCTATCTGCTTTCTTGGCCACATTTACAAATTCTGTGTAGTGCAGGGAGAGTTCTTTTAAGTGGATGACTGGTCTGTTGGGGGGCATGCATGTAAGTTCTTGTGATTGAGTGGCTTGCTCTCAAGTCCACCTAGTTTTTGTTGATTAAGGGCTTGTTTGTTAGCAGCTTAATGAGCAGCTTATTCGGTCAGCTATATATGACTGTTTGGTAGTGGCTTAATGATATTGAAAGTGGCTTATTCAATAAGCTTTTAGGGGGAGCTTTATGCAGAAAGCCAAGTTTTTTCCAAACCTGCCCCTCCCAGTTAAAAAACATGCTTCTTTCATATATGAAAGAGCCCTCCCAAACAAAAACCTTCCAATCCATACAAGTAGATTAATCCACGCAAACAGTTTTATCCATACTGGACTTGATGGAAGACCAACCAAACAGCCCCTAAGTGAATATACACTAAGGTGGAGTTTGCTGACAGTATTTCCTCTAAAATTGGAGCTGTTCCAAGTTGAAACAGGTAGTGGGTCTCTGAAGGATCTATTAAGTGTTGCATAGAAATAGCTATGCTTCAAATAGCTTGTATAAAAGAGCATGTAGTCTTCTTGGTGGTGTGCATGTAAGCTAGCTAGGTGCAAGTAGTCTCACCTCTCGACTACCGTGGAGTGTACAAATGAGCCAACAGTTGTACTTCTTTTTGTGCCTGATAACTTTTTCTCCCAATGGTCTTCCTCATTTGGGTTCTCAACCTACATTTCCAGATTTCCTTGAATGTTTGGATTGTGGTGATTGGCTACCTAAACGAAAATAATTTGAATCTAGTTACAAGAAGGTAATTTTGACACTTACTTCTCTAAGATGGTATTTAGAAACGATTGTTTATATTGCAATTGCAAAGTTGTGTTTAAAAAACATGATACTTCTATCTTGAATATGAGAAAAGCCATCCTGAAATTATAAAGCATTTCAGGCAGAACAAGAGATTACAATCAATGTATTGATCCAACGAAAGTATGTTCCTTCAAAATCTGTGAGGATGTTTGACCTGGAAGTGCTTACATGTTACCCTTTTACCCTTTTACCCTTTTGAACCTTGTAATTATAGTAGTAAGTGTTTACTTGTACATACGAACGATAAAGATGTGAGGTGCGACTTCAGTAGAAATATTACTTGAATATAAGCTAAATGCAGTTCATGCATAGAAGTTTACTTGCTTTATGATGTTAAACTACTGTTTTCTTATCCTTTATCAGCAACATGACTGCTTGGTTGACATTATAATGTGATTTATAATTTTCAGGAATCGCAAGCTGGACTCAATCCCAACATTGGCTAATGACCTTCAAACAGTTACTCATTTGAGCAGTGAAGTTATTAAACAATGTAAAAGTGAATCTGAGGAAGACAAAGAAAATCGGTATAAGAATCATCACATTTGTGATCTGGATCTAAATTCTCTTCCTTCTGGATTATCAGAAAATGAAGAAAGTGATCAAAGTACCACAGGTTTGATTCACAAAATATTTTCCACTTGCGACTGAACAACATATTTCATATGTATGCACCATAAGATTAATTATTTGGCCCATTAATCTTTAGCAGTAAGGGAACGTTCTCAGTAACTTGACCTATAGAGTATTGCCGTAAACCAAATGTTCATTACAACTCCACATTTTATAGTGATTGCCAAAAGGTTCTACACAAAAAGGGTCGACAGCCAATAAAGAATAGATGGATAATGATTAAGGATCAATTTTAATTATTGGGTTATAAATACATTGTTGGAACCTTCTTTTCCAAATATTTTGCACCCTTTCATATGCCTTCTCTAAATCAAAAACTTCATACGCAAATCATTTTTTGTCTCATCTCTCCATGAGTCTTTTTGATGTTTGTGGCATAAGATCAAATTGATTTTTCGACACCTTAGTCTCAACTTTTATATCAATACTCAATAACCCACCTTAGTAGTTTCATTGGATGGCTATAAGCTTGACCCTTTGATAGAAAAACATTTGTTGTATATTGGGTTGAAACACGTTCCTTCATTGGACATTCTTGTAATTAAAAGGATAACATCAAATGATCTAGTAAGCCAGGAGGGCTATTGAACCCTGGAGCTTTACCTACATTCATCTATCATGGTTCTTCCTTTGGTATGTAGAAACCTTCCATTAGTATCATCAAAATAGTCTTCAAGTCATCCCCCTTACACCCCTTAATTTTTGCTCAACAGCTTCACAAACATATCTTTCTATTGTCTTCTAACTTCATCATTTTGACCAGAAGTCTCTTGTTATTGTCCTTGATGCATTTCATTTGACTTGTATCTATTTTTTCGTTCTTATCTTAGTCAACTTGTATATACCATTCCCGCTTCTTTAGTCCCTAGTCCCATGGGTAAATTGGTAAATTTCCGTCAGCATCTTTTGAAAAAGGGAAATATTGTATTTTCTGAGACAATCATTTGGCTTGCCACTAATGAACCAATATTCCAATCATCCAGTTGTATCCTACTCTTTCGAATGTGTTAGCCTCCACTTCCTCTCAAACATTGCTTCACCTACTACCCATTGAATGAGATATAAGATGCCTTTAGACCATCCTTGAGATCTATAAGGATTCCTTTATGATCATTCTTCGGAGGAGATTTGTATTTGGGTTTGACCTAAGCCGTCTCTAAGATTTCCAAAGCTGGTGTCAGCCTAGCAAGGTCTTCATTCGGAGATCAATTTTTCTATTTTCTAGTTGAAAGTCAAGGAACACACTGATGATATCATCGATGAAAGCTTGGTAAGTTACTAAACTACCAACGTCATTAAAACCCTAAAACCTTCCACGATTATTTCACCCACCCGTCCACGTACCAAACACACCCTAAGAGCTCTCTCACTGGCTACATAGAATCACATAAGGCTGTGGTTAATTGTATAATGTAGTTTAATTATGCGATTATGGTTAAGTTTGTTATCTAACATGTTGCGATCACTTTAGATGGTTCAAGGAAGAAGAAACGGAGAGCAGCGACTAAAGACATAGCTAGCCTGGGTTTAGAAGATCTAGCCAAGTACTTTGACCTTCCCATCATCGAAGCTTCAAAAAATCTGAAAGTCGGACTGACCGTTCTCAAGAAGAAATGCCGAGAGTTTGGCATTCCGCGTTGGCCACATAGAAAGATCAAATCACTAGACGGTCTCATTTCTGATCTCCAGGTTGGTATCTGTTAACTATACCGTAGAATTGGGGCATAATGAGATGCATCAAACAACATGTGATGATTGAATTTGAAAATGGTGTAGGAAGAGGTAAAACGACAAGAAGAGGAGGACGCGGGTGCGGCACTGGCGGTGGCGAAGCGGCAGAAAATGATAGAAAGTGAGAAAGAAAGGATAGAGAAGAAGCCATTTATGGATATCCAGAGAGAGACCAAGAAATTCAGGCAAGATATATTTAAGAAAAGGCATAGAGCTAGAGTTCTTGAAAGCCAATGCAGAACCTTGTCATTGTTTTAGACCCATCATCATAACATTTACTACTATTATCATGCATCCCATCTAACTCTAATGGACATTCTAGATTTCTTTCCCTCCAAATAAAGTTTATATTGTTCTTTTTCGTTTGAATTTATCGTCCTTTTGTTTAAATTTTTTCGTTGCTTTTTAGAAGATTCGGGTCCCAAATAGCTCCCCTCCACTAACATGACGACCACCACGATGGTCGCTGCCACCACCAATCAATATCGTCATTCCACCATTGCCACCTCCACCCACCATCCCCACTATGCCACTATTGTTCGCCGTCACAACTGCTATCCACCCCGACCCTAACACCATCATACAACTATTGTCATCATTACGATCGCCACCACACCCCTTGACACATGCGATTTCAATTTACTTGTGAGATTTATTGCAATTCCCGCGGTTCAAACGTGTGGTCAAATTCTATTCCGATTTCTTTAATTTTTTTTTAATAAATTCTCACTAAATTCCATGATGTGAATCATATCTCATCCAAAACCCTTTGTTATGAAAGGTATGCAAACATTCTAAGGTGGGATATCTTTGATTTTGATTGAGTTGCTCATGCATTTATGAAACAAATCTAGTGTTTGATGCAATGTCATCATGGAACACTACTTTCCCATAATGGTTTTCTTTTTCTTTTTTTTATAATAATTTTTGTTTTGAAAATGTCTGAAAATCTAATCTACTTTCAAAATCTTTCAGTGTAAATCTTTGGATATTAAAAAAAAAAATCCTTGAACTTACTGAAATTAAATAAATAAATCCTTAAATTTATTGAAATCGAACAAATAAATCTTTATGCTTGCTAAAACTTTAAAAACCCAATAAATTTTCATATTTTAAACGATGAAGTCCTTGAGCATTTATACTCGTTAAACGAAAAATATGCCATTTTTGACTTGATTTATTATCAACAAGTAAGTAGAATAGTAGAAAGAATCGATAAAATGATAGAAATGTACTGCTTTTAGTTTTTTGTTGGTATTTATTTATTTTTCAGATTCAAATGACAATGATAGGCGTTTGTTATGATTTCGTGAACTATTTGAACACGGAAATTAAATAATTAGTAGTTTCTCATGTGATTATTATTTAAATATGAACAATAAATAATTGCCGATGGAAATAATACATAATCATTTCATTTTATTAGTTTTTTGTATATCTATTGATAAATTAAGAGACAAATTGTATATTTCTTTCACTTTATGAGTGTAAGGAAATATTCGTTCAATAAAATGTCTAAATACTTAATCACTCAAAATGTAGAAGTTTGTTAGGTGTTTTTTTTTTTCATTTTAATAATTTCAATAATTTATTTATTTATTTAAAAAATAAAAATTTAATCACTCAAATTACAATTTTTTTTTTTAATTTTTTGCTTATATCCTTCCTCATGAAACGCTTGTTGTGGGTGCTCTTGGCATCGTACTTTTTTTTCTTTCGAAACACATCTCTTGTCACCGTTGCAACAGCGCCACCGACTACCACAACCCATCTGGTTAAGCATATGCATGGAAGTGGGGCGGGGACCTAATCTCCATCCCCGTCCCTGATCCCTCATTTATGTCTTCGTTTCAATTTCCATCCCCGGCCGAGAATATGATTACATCTCCATCCTCAACGGAAAACGCCAAAAATGGGGATCCCCAACGGGTAAACGAGGAATTTTTCATGAATATGTAAGACACCACACATGTTTAAATTTCACAAATTTCCAGTAAACCTAAAATCAAAAGAAAATTTAATTTAATACAAAAAAGATCATATCATATGATAATTAATAAGCTAAAACCAAAAGAAATTCAATTTAATAATAAAAAAACTTAACGTCACACGTATTAAAACATATCGAGTAATATCTAGAACCATATTGACTAATATATCGAATAATTGTATTTTAAAATAACACTTGCATACCAATTTTCCATTTATAGGGTCATTTTGGTATTTAACGAGATAAATAATCGAAATGAGGTCAAGGTTTGCATTTTACAAAATACAAACAAACTTAATAAAAGGCTCATAAAATTATTATGAAGAAAATTATTTCTGGAAATTCGAGGGATTAAATGCTAATTTCTGAAATTTAAATATTTAATGCTTATTAATAATATCAATGTATAAAAATAACAAAACTAACAGCTAGCTTACTAGTTATCGCTTCAAACCCTTAAGGGCTGAGGTTGTGGGTTTGAATCCTGCCCTCGTCACCCTTATTCCCATTTTTAAAAGCGTTAAACAGGTGTGGCTCTTGGTTCTGACCCGTCCGACCCGGCTCGTTACCCACACGCTACACGATGTGGAGCTTTTCAACCTCGAAAATAGCTCGTTTCTTGACCCTTTTTTCCATTCTTTTTGCGCCAAACTCTTGGTAATATTTTTACCAATACTTTGACATAAAGAACACGAATTTTCATCAAGAAATGAGTTTCATTTACTCATTTAAAGCTTGTTTTTAAACTAAAACTTAACAACTTAAAAACATAAAAATTGAACAACGAAAATTGAAATATGAGACATGAGGCTACTGGGGTTTGATAGAGTACTTAAAAACGAAGTCATGGACATAAAAATCAAGAGATTTGGTTAAGAATCTCATCCAAAATCGGTGAAAAACTAAGATTTTCGATTACGAACTTCAAACTTAGATTTCTCTCTCAAAACTCAACGATTATACTAGCTACTTGACTTCAAACGTTCCTAAGCCAGAGCTCTACAATTTATATGCCAAGAGTTTTGGTTTATTAGTTGAAGAAATCGGACAAATCGCGAGTTTTATGCTGATGGGTCGTTTTCTTTAAACATATTTGTACTATTGGCAAAACAGGTCCCTTAACTTTGAAAAAAATGACATTTTCTTCTTTGAACTTTCTGATATTTATAATTAAACCCCTCCTGATGTGATATATCACATTTTTTAGTCCAATAATAAAAGAAAACAATTCTATTTTATTTTCATTTTTGTCTTTCTTTTTATTATTTATTTATTTAAGATTTATATTTTATAATCTTTAATTAATTACGTAAATATTTTTACATTTCAAATAAATTTAATAAAAAATAAATTTAAAAGCCCATGTAATATTATTTATATATTTAATAATAAAAAATGGGTTTTACACCCATCCCCATCCTCGGTTTAGCAGGGAATCCCCATCATTGACGGGGGCGGGTGGAGCGGGTTCCACGACGGGTTAGAGCACAAAGGCCATTCATGTTCTTAGTTAACCAAAAACTCCAGGTCTTGTTTAGTTTACAGGATTGAAATGTATTTGGATTTGAAATCCAAAACCAATCCACTTATGGTTTGAAGGATTTCCTAGATTTGAAATCTTGGTTTTTATTGAATTCCTTCAAACACAGAATTTTAAAATCCCACGAGGTGTCTGGTATTTCACAGAATTTCATAAATTTATATGTAATAATGTTTTAAAACATGCTCAAAATATTTGTTTTATAATAATTAAAATAAAGTAATTCAGTTATTTTTATAATTTATATGAAATATATATAAAGAATGGAATACAATTCCTTTCAAAATACTACGAATAAAACACACTAAAAATACCCCTCAAATAAATACCCCTTAAAAAAACGATACCAAAAATACCCCTTAAATAAATATCTTTGGAGGTAGGCTTTTCATATATGAATATAGGATCGATCGATGTTAGCAGTGATCAACTTTTTGTCCAAATAAAAAATAAATATTAACAAATATCAGTAATCCAAAATATTAATCAAAGTTAATATATAATTATATATAATCTTGATTCTAAGAATTATTATTACCATCTAATATACAAGGGTTGTGGCGTAGTGGTTGAGGTCTTGAGGGATGTGATGGAATATTCTTTATGTCTAGGGTTCGATTCCAACAGTACACAACAATTGTGACTACTGGGTTTAGCAGGGCTAATTTCGTATAGTCATAATTTATCGGAATTATTCTATACATAACCTGAGATACTCTTTTAAACATAAATTAATTTAGTTTAAGGACCGAACTTGTTAAGAAATCACAAGATAAGGGAACTTTTTATAATTTACTCATTTTATGAACAATTTATGTTGACAATAAGTTGTTAAATGTTAATCAAAGTGATGACAAATGCATGGTCGACTCTTCAAAGACTTTTTAAAAAGACTGTTTGGTAGTTGTTGAATGATATGATGCAAAATTATTAAGTGGTTAGAATAATTAAAAGACTCTCATGATATAGTGTAAAATGAGATATAATTGTTTACGATGAAATTAAAACGCTGAATGGTTAAAGAAGACCCATTATACAAAATCATTAAGTGGGTTTTAGACCCATTAAGAAGCAATTTTTTTTTTACCAAACAAGATTCAATTCATAATGATTCTGAGACTGTCTTTTAATGAAACTATTAAGAAATAAACAAATAACCCAAAATTAAGTTAAAGTTGGTTAAAACTAACAACATTCCTTATAAATTATTTTAAATTAAAAAAATAAAGTTTTTGTTCTTTTTTTTTCCATTTCAAAATAAACGTCAACGATTGAAATGAAACACCGTTTTAAACATGCATAATTATTATACCTTTTTTGTTAACCAAATGACATGCTTACCCTTATTTAATTTCTCTCTGTTCACAACTGTTAAAATTTTGTGCATTAATTAAGAGTAAATTTGAGAATTTGGTTATTTACTTTTGAAAGTGAACACTTATTTTGAGATAAACATAAAATAGAAATATGAACACTTATTTTAAAACAACGAGAATATAACAAATTATTTATTTTGTTTTTTAAAATCGAGAAAACTTCAAGTTTTAAAGATTTCTATAATTTAAAGTAAAAATAAGAGAATTGATTTTTTTTTTATTCTTTCCCGTCAAAGAGATTGTATTATAACAGATTTAGCATAATTATTAAAGCAAACTTTTCTCAAACTCTAAAATTTCTAAAAACAATATAGATGTTGAAGATGTTCTAAAACCTGTATCTATTATTGAAAGAAGTTATCTGCATTATAACAAATTGCTGTAATAACCCCATTTCTCGTTAAAATAACCATTTCTTATAAGTTCGTTTGTTTGTTTATTGTTCGTTTGTTCGGTTAAGTTAAATGAACGAACATAAACAAGTATTCGTTCGTGTTCGTTTACATACCTAGTTTCAAATACGTCACTTAACTATATAATTATCAAAAAGAGAACTGTACAACTTAACAGTCAATATGATTTACTTCAAACCAGGGCCACTTAAAAGCTCCAATCTTTTTGGAGGTCTTGTTATATTTTTTACCATGACAAAATATAAAAGTTCACATCGTTAAGTTGAAAGATTAGCATATAAAAGTTTACCAATTGTTGTTTACCTTAGCTCGATCCAAAAGCACCAAATTCTCCCTCAACTCTCAACTTTTCTGCATTGTATCAAAGGGTTATATAGTGTTATGAACAATGAAGATTAATGGGTTGTTTGTCAATTGCTGAATGATTAAGTGGTCAGAATGATTAAGAGACTCTCATGATATAGTGCAAATGAAATATAATTGTTTGGTAATTGTGTACAATGAAATTAGGGCTCTTAATGGTTAAGGGAGATCCATGATACAAAATCATTCAGATGGTTTTAGAACCATTAAGAGACATATTTTTTTTGTCAAACAAAATTCACCTCTTAACGATTCAGATGTTGCCTTTTAATAGAACTATCAAGAGTTAAACAAACAACCCCTAATATTATGATGAATTACGTTAAAAAATAAAAAAAAATATTATATTATTTTTTAAATTACGTTAAAAAATAAAAATTATATTTAAAAAAAATTAAAAGAAAACCAATCTAAAAGTACGAAAGTTATTTTTTGGGGAGTGCTAATGGCACCCAGGGTGTTGAATGCATAGGGATTTGAACATTGATTTAATTTCCATTAAAGTATCAAATCCAATCATTAAATTATATATTATTATTATTATTATTATTATTATTATAATTAATTTAAGTTATATTATATAACTATTGTTATAATTTGCTTTTTTATATCAAAATTAT
>NC_037528.1:17508066-17512059 GCF_001531365.2 Cynara cardunculus var. scolymus | reverse complement strand
AAGAGTTTTAAGAGTTTTAAGAGTTTAAGAGTTTTTAAAAGTTTTAGCCAAATGCTTTATAATATAGTATAGATATATATAAAATCTCTATTTTAGTTTTATATATATATATATATATATATAATCCTTTATATATTACTATTTTAAATTATATCATATAACTATTTTATACATATATTTTTAATTATAATATATATATATATATATTATTTATGTATATATTTGTACACATTATTTGATTGAGTTGCATTGGTTGTACAAATGTGATAAATTGCATTCCAAACATTATATTATAAAACATTTGACAAAATTTATTAAAACCATTTTTATATATGAAATATTGTTTATTGATGCAAATTATTTAAAATTTCAATATTAATGCTAAAGAGAGAGAGATAAGACGTTTCATATACAACTTATCACATTTGTATAACCAATACAACTCAATCAATTATGATAGGAGTGCCATAAGTAAATGATAGGGGTGCCGCCTTCCCCTATTTTTTTCCTACCAAATGTACGAACTTGCCTAAAACTAATTAATGCTTACAAAATTGTACTGTGCACTGCTAGTCAAAGTAATTATTAAATACATATAAAAGTTTATAAAAATAATTTAAATATGAAAATAAATTCAAATATTAAAGATAAATAAATGAATGTAATTAACAGTAATTTAAACTAATTAAATTAGAGTAAAAAGTCAACTCAGACTTATAAATATTCTCATATTTTCATCGTAACTATTTTTATATTTACATATGAATAGGAAAAACATTGTATCATGTGCAAAACTAAAAAATAGTTTTCCACAAAAAAAAACAATAATAAAAAATAATGATGTAACACGTGAAATCAGTAACAAACATGGAAACCCTGGTGCTGTTCGTTGATTCTCTTTTATTACTTACATTATTTTTTATTTTTATTCTTATTACTAATGTTATAAATGCATTTATCAAAAACTCTTAAAGACCATTTTTTATGCACGAAGTACTGTTTATTGATGCATATTACTTAAAATTTAAGATTACAAGTAAATTGTGCGTAAGTACAACTTATTAAAGCTTCATATTCGAATTCATGTAACTAACTGCAGATAAACATAATCAAATATTGGATAAACATCTCATTTTAAATATAAAAAATCTAAAATATAATTAGGATAATCATTAAGTTCTGACAGAATACTTAGTTATTATCTATATAAAAATTATATTATTAAACCTAAATTAAATTTCTTTGTTAGATAAATTATAATTAAAAACATTGAATTAAGGAAATTACATCGAAACACAAGTACTTTTAAAAATATTAATTTGATACTGATATCGATATAATTTTTTTTCAAAATTTTATGATATTTATAAATTTATATTTTATTCAAAAATAAAAATATTATCGTTTTTTCAAAACCACATAAACCTGTATTATATTGACATAAAAAAGAATAAAACAAAACACTGAAATCAAGATGTGTCTCGATGCATTGCACGAGTATCCTTCTAGTATTATAAAGCATTTGACAAAAAACTCTTAAAAACCACTTTTTATGCGTAAAATACTGTTTATTAATGCATATTACTTAAAACTCAAGATTGCAAGTAGATTGTGCGTAAGTACAACTTATTAAAGCTTCATATCTGAATTCGTGTAATTAACTACAGATAAACATAATTAAATACATGATAAACATATCATTTTAAATATAARAAATCYAAAATATAATTAGRATAATCATTGAVTTCTWAYAGAATACTTAATTATTATATATTAAAATATTTATATTATTAAACTAAAAATAAATTATTTCGTTATTAAACTTAAGAATTAAATTATAATAAAAAAATTAAAGAAATTACATAAAAAATGAGAACTTTTAAATAGTTGATTTGATATTAATATTGATATATTTTTTTCAAATTTTTATGATATCTTCAAATTTATATTTTATTCAAAAATAAAATCATTAATGCTTTCTTAAAAGCTCATAAAATCGTATTATAATATCGACATAGACAAATAATAAAATAGAACATTAAAATCAAGATGTGTCTCGCTGCATTGCGCGAGTACTCTTCTAATACTTAAAAAAAATCGTCAGAAATAAATTATATAGCGAAAAAAATCATAAATAAAAAGCAAACCAACATATAAATGAAAATAAATAAACTATATATCACTAAATAAAATAACAATTAATAAATAACAATACATACAAATATATAAAATAAAACAACCACAAATAATGATTTGTCTGATTATTAATATTATAATAAATAAAATAGGAAAAATAAAATGAATTTAGTTAGGTCAAAATCTTGAGAGTTAATAGTATTGGAGTTTAATTAACGGGGTCTTATAGTTTGTAACTAAAGAGTTGTTTGTTTAACTTTTAATAGTTTTATTAAGAAGTAAAATTTGAATTATTAAAAGGTAAATTTTGTTTGACAAAA
Source organism: Cynara cardunculus var. scolymus (assembly GCF_001531365.2). Lineage (NCBI taxonomy): Eukaryota > Viridiplantae > Streptophyta > Magnoliopsida > Asterales > Asteraceae > Cynara > Cynara cardunculus. The sequence goes on along the minus strand of NC_037528.1, from coordinate 17,509,603 downwards.
AAAATGTCTCTTAATAGTTCTAAAATTCTCTGAATGATTTTGTATAATGACCCTCCATAAACATTAAGCGCCCTATTTTCATTTTAAATAATTACCAAACAATTATATTTCATTTTATACTACATCATAAAAGTCTTTTAATGATTCTACAACAAATAATTCAACAACTATCAAACAACCTTTATAATTGTTTTTCCATCACTTAGATGTATGAGAAAACAAAAATATTTGTTGGAGGCAAGAGCCCCACCCCGACCACATGCATCAATTGATTAATTAATGAAAGTTATTTTAGTTAAAAGAAATATTTAGGTCAAAAGAGTACTGATATCATAAACTTATGAAATAATTAATATATATATATATATATATATATATATATAAAATAGGCGGTTATTTTATTTTAATCATACAATGACTATTCAATTCTTTTAATATTATTTCCAAAGCCACATGATACGACTGATTAATTGATGTTTCAAAATTCAATACTAGCGTTTTTAAGGCCAAAGAGTCGGCGGAAAAAAAAGGGTTCAAATATTTCTTAATCTTTTTCATATATTCCGTGTTCCAGCCAACTGCTGCACACACACACACACACACACACACACACACACACACACACACACACACACACACACACACACACACAGAGAGAGAGAGAGAGAGAGAGAGAGAGAGTGTGGATCATTTACCAACATTTCTATTGGTAAATGTTTAGCTTGTAAGATTGTTTTTTAAGGATTTAGATTTCTTAAAGAGATTTGGATTGGAATGGGTTTGAGATCATTGATGTGTTTGATTTGAAATGAAATGAAATTCATTATTTATAAATAATTATAAAAATAATTAAATTATATTTTTAATAATTAATTATTACAAAACAAATGTTTTTAACATTTTTTGAAACCTTAATGCATACAATCCTATGAAATCTAGAGCATCCTTTAAGGATTTCAAAATCCTATATTTGTAGGATTTCAATTAAATCCTAGAATTTTAAATCCGGACAATCCAACAAACCAACATGAGATTGAAATGGATTTAAAATCTAAATATCCCAAAATCCATTCCCATTCATGCAAACTAAACGGGACCTTAGTATAAACCAATTATTTGAGATATTTATAAAAATAATGAGAGTTTATTTATTATTATCTGAATATTTATAAAAGATTATCAGAGTTCATTATTATGATCGGCGTTTTATATTAAGAAACAATCGAGATATTCATTGAATCCGATATTTATTAGACTAAATGAACGTTTGAGATCTGTTTGTATGGTTTGTGTTAATAATTATATATATATATATATATATACACACACACACACACAATATTATAAAGCATTTGGCTAAAACTCTTAAACACGTTCATCCCTAAATGATTTCATCCCTATCCGATTTCATCCCATATCTGAATACGTGTAACTAAGTGCAAATAAACACAATCAAATACATGATAAACATCTCATTTTAAATATAAAAAATCTAAAATATAATTAGTATAATCATTAAGTTCTAACAGAATACTTA
>NC_037528.1:17466539-17506633 GCF_001531365.2 Cynara cardunculus var. scolymus | reverse complement strand
AAATTTATATTTTATTCAAAAATAAAATCATTATTGCTTTCTTAAAAACACATAAAATCGTATTATAACATCTACAAAGACACATAATAAATAGAACATTAAAATCGAGATGTATCTCGTTGCATAATGCGAGTACTCTTCTAGTATATATAAAGCACGTAAAATAGTTATTGTTGAAATTTATTATGTACTACTTACTATGCATCATATACAAGTTTTGAAACTAAACACCTCCCTTGAAACTTCCACGTTCAAATATTAAAATCAAATTATTTTTAATTTTTATGTTACATTTGATATCTCTATAATTAGTTATATTAATTAACTTTATATCCTTTTTCATTTTCTATTTTACACTCTTATCATATTATCATACATAATCGTATATTAACTAAAATATATTAAAAACACATTTCATTTTTTACAAAATATATCATTATGATTGTCTCATAAGTACTTTTAGAATGAGCTCAATATTGAATATTTTTTGATTTAATCATATTATTAAATAACATAAATACGTAGTGAATTATTTTTAATTTTTTTTCATTTTATACCTTATAGTTATCGTATTTAATTTCTTTTATATTTCTTATTTTTTTCATTTCTATTTTGTACCCTTAATTTACAAATTTAAAGTTGTAGAACTCATAAATTTAAATCTCCACATACCAAGATAATATTAAGATCGAATATTTTTTTTATTTTTAAATTACAATTTATAGTCTTATAATTAGTTATATAATTTGTTCCAAATCACTTACTTTTTCATTTTCTATTTTACATTTTTATCATATTAAAATAAATAATCGTATATGACAACTGTTTTGTTTGTGGTAACCGTGAGATCTAATCTCAATCACAAATCAAAGGTTAAATTAGAAAATTAACAATTTTGATAATTTTAACTTAGAATATTGATTAAAGGCATTTTAGGGATTTTAAATATATCCTCTTTTATCTCTCATCTTTCCTCTCTCCGGCGAATCTTATTCGGCGAACCATATTCCGATGAACCTTACGTGAACACAAGATACACACTGTGTTACCTACAAACGATATTCATTGTGATACCCAGATATACATACAAGATGTACACTGTGATACTCTTTGTAAAACAATGAAAATAAAGAAAATACACACTATGATATATTTTATAAAACAAAGAAAATACATTATGATACACGTGAAACATTGTGAACCTGATCACTGTGATACACTTTGATTCACAAACGTCTTAAAAATTCGATGTATATTAGTTAATTGATATACTAGGTAACTAATTTCAATTAAATATTTTTTTTAAAAATTTAATTAAATATTTTAATTAATTGTCAAAAATAAAATTACTATATTATTCTTTTAGCTTATTTAAAAAAATATCATTAAATATCTTAAACGAATGGTTGACATCGAATCTCATTATTATCATAAACTAATTAGTTATCTCTTAAATGACACAATATACACGTGTATATTGACACATTGTTTTAGAAAAGTGAGAATAATTATTGATCATATTTTATTGGCATAAATTAGTGTTCTTGGACATACGCCAAATCGCCAATAAATCTCATTATCTCCCCCAGAATCTACTCCACATCTTTTAACTCTCCCACTCCCTCAATTTACAATCGGCGAAAAGGGTGAGGCTTTTAAGTGAATTCTACTTCGTACGTTCATCCTATCTATCTGTGCTCGTAATTTGACCAATCTGAATGTTTTGATGAACAGATTAAGCGGGTCGACCCAGATGGCAGAAGATCCAATCATCGCAACAGATAATTCTCTGTAAGTCTCGAGCTTTTATTCCAAACAATTTGTTCTTCTGGTTTTTCATGTCATGCTGAAAGTGACCTTATTTGGTATCTTTTAAACATTTTGATGGTATCATAGGTGCTCGATGAAATGCCCCACTCACTTTTTTGTTATCTTTTAAGAAAAATTAAATGTAAACTTTGACTGGATTTGCTTCTAAGTCTTGGGCAAATCGGAACTGAAGCAAACGGTAGCTGCAAGTTTCATTATTTCCATTTTCAAATTTCAAAGCGTTTGATTTTTAGTTGCAAACAAAAACCATTGTTTTCAAAAGAGAGGAAAAACAGCTAAATTTGGCATAAATGGTCATTTTGGACAAAAATGATGTCGGTTCTTTTTTTTGCATATATGTTCAGATCCTTCTTGAAAATAAGTTTTCTTTTCATTTTTGTTAAAAACGATGATCAAATTAATTGCTCAATCTTTCTTAAATTATTCGGTTCAGAAATCAGAATATAAGTTCTTTTCTAAACCAAACATTCTTTCTTAAATTATTCGGTTACGGCCGGTTAAAGGATTCATCAGGCCCGGGACCGGTTTTTGGCCATCACTACTACAGGGTGAAGATCACTTCTTACACTTCTCATCTTAACTCTCTTTGTTATCGGAACCCAACTTTATACAAAAAACACACACACATATCTATGTAAAAAAAGTTTTTGAACTAGGCCCGTAAAAGTGCAAAAACCGAATTTGTAAATTAAACGTGGGTCCACAAGTGTTCGAACACTTTTTTTTACACTTTGACCCCTCCATAAGTTGAAGAGTTGTCACTTGAGGAGGAAGTGACATTTTTAAAATATTGTGCGAGAAATGGCTAAAAGATGAAACCAAAGTCTGAAAATTACTATTTTAATTAATTTTCCTTTCTAATTTGATATGTACTTTTATAAAAAAAATCAACCAATAATCAAATCCAAAATACTTATGGTCTTTTATCAAACACTCACCGGGTCTCACTTACCTTACTACATAATAAAGATCGAGAATCTTATCTGATAAGAAGTATATAGGAAAAATTGAGAATTTTACGAGCTAAGTAAGGATAGTCACTCTTATCGATAATTACCAAGTGTTGGACAAAGCGTCTCGAAAAGTTGAATTTCACTTTGTGAATCTTGCACTTGTGTGTAATGTTTAAATCTATATTCAACATTCTACGATTGCATTCTTGGCTGATAAATGGCAGAAAAAAACTGGAACTAGAAAGATCAGATGACACGGTTAGCAGGTTCTTAGGAGGCTTAAACCACACCATAAGAAAACTCGTATTTCGGGTCATTTCTTCGGGTCCGATCCCACAACATATTGCCTTCATCCTTGACGGAAACCGAAGGTTCGCCAAGAAATGGAAGATGACTGAAGGCGCAGGCCACAAAGCCGGGTTTCTAGCACTCATGTCGGTCCTAAAATACTGCTACGAGATCGGAGTCAAGTACGTAACCGTCTACGCATTCAGCCTCGACAATTTCAATCGACGCCCGGATGAAGTCCAATACGTAATGGACTTGATGCAAGAAAAGATCGAAGGGTTTCTGAAAGAACTGAGCCTCGTCAACAAATATGGAGTTAGAGTCATGTTTATTGGCGATCTGAAACGATTATACGAGCCAGTTAGGGTTGCAGCCGAGAAGGCAATGGCAGCCACGGCTGGTAACACGAAAACGTATCTTTTGGTGTGCGTTGCGTATACTTCGTCCCACGAGATCCCGCGAGCCGTTTACGAATCGTGTGAAGAAAAGAACGGAGTGATGAATGAAAATGGAAGTGTTAATGGGGATGTTAATACTGGTAATGGCTCTGAGGTGGTGGTGAAAATGGTGGACATTGAGAAGCATATGTATATGGCGGTGGCACCTGATCCTGATATATTGGTTCGGAGCTCCGGCGAGACGCGGCTGAGCAACTTTCTGCTGTGGCAAACCACCAACTGTTTGTTGTATTCGCCGAAAGAGTTGTGGCCGGAGATGGGGTTTTGGCCGCTGGTTTCTTGTATCTTGGAGTTTCAGAAGAATTATAAGTATCTGGAGAAGAAGAAGAAGCAGGCTTAATTAATAATCATGACTTATTGAGATTAGTTTGTAATAACGGTGGTGTTGTCGATTAAGGACTTAATAATTCAGTAGTTGGAATATCATCATAATTGCATTTTTTTTTATTAATCTGGATATCCAACCCGCTATGCGAGTCGACTAATCCTAGGACGACCACCTGCTTTGCAGATAGCCTTAAATCATCGCATTTGAACACATGAGGATTTTTATTTCTATTTGGATTTGAACCTGAGACTTCCTGATACTTTTGAATTTTGGAACATAATTGCATAATTTGTGCTTCTATATACCCATTCCAAATTCTCACGTATTATTTTTATCCATTAATCATGTGAAAGTATATAATCAAATACAATGTGACATAATAATAATAATAAAAAAAGCAACATTTTTTTAAAAGGCAACAAAAAACTTTATTAAAGTGCCTTTGGTTTAGCGGTATCGTAGCCCTTGGCCTTCTAGGAGGTCAGAGATTCAAACCTCACCATATGTGAGGAGGGTGTGTGAGTTTATTTGTTGTATTTGCCGTATATAAATATTATATACTTCAAAAAAAAAAATCTTTCAATAAGATACAAAAAACAACCCAAAACTAGGGACTAGGCCCGGAACTAAAAGAGACGGGACAAAAACCACACCTAGAAAATGAACTACATGACGAAATCTTGACTTCTACGTCGTTACAACCAAGGCAAGTGGAAACGTTTAGCACGTTTGGAAATCCATTGGAATGAAAGGAATTCTGAGATCTTCTAAGATCATCTCCAACATATTTATTTATAATAGATAAAATAAAGTTTTTGTTTGGGTTCAAACTTCACCAAAGTTAAAGAGGGTGTGTGAGTTTATTTGTTGCATTTGCCGTATATAAATATTATATACTAAAAAAAGTTTTTGTTTTTTATTTTGTTCCAATAGATTATTTATATTGTTTTTCTAAAATAGAGAAAACTAGAAAAAAAATCAAGTTTAAAAAATATTTTAAAACTTGATATGCTGTGAAAGATTTTTTTTTTGTGATCATTTACACCAAATGTGATTGAGTTATTATATATATATATATATATATATATATATAGAGAGAGAGAGAGAGAGAGAGAGAGAGAGAGAGAGAGAGAAGTAAGTTATTATGTAATTTTTTACATTTGTATAATCAACACAACTCAATCTCAACTGTTCATTTAATTTGATGAATATGTGATTTCATAAATTTTTTGATTGTTTCATAATATAAAGTATTGATCATAATTAATAAACTCTAGTCATCTTCCATAAATATTTAAATCATAATAAATGAACTTTCATCATTTCAATATATATCTAAATTGATTGAGTTGCATTGGTTATACAAATGAACATGATTGCATTTGAAGTATACCCTATATATGTATATAGTGGCATAATCAAATGAAAACTAGATAGTTTGTGGTAACTGTGATGTCCAATATGAGCCAATTGTTTTAGATAATTAATGTTATTTACTAAAATAAAACAAAAGATAAATTAGTAAATTGTGTTGATTATTCAATTTATTTTAATTAGTTTAATATTCCAATTTACTTTAATTATTTTAATATATATATATATATATATATATATACACACACATACAGGGACACATAGGGACCAAATCCGATGGCCTTCTCCGGCACTCACCACCACTCCGGTGGCCTCCTCCGGTCATCTTCTCTGACCAAGATGTTGTTTCCAATGATCGACCATTAAACACCCGCCTATGAGCATTCCTAACAGCCATCCCCATCTTTGTCCCTGTGACCCCCTCACTACCTATCTCATTTCCTCCATTCCTGCCATGGTTGGTACGACAGTGGTACCACAATTGGTATCACAGTAGTCTCAAAGTTTACTTGGTGTGTTTTGAATATCACATTGTATGTATTTTGGATATCACATTGTGTATCTTAGTGTATTACATGGTGTTCGTCAGAGGCCAAAGCTAGGAAAGAGAGAGAGGAGAGATAAAAAATTTAAAATACCTAAAATGTCCTTTAATTATAATTTAAGTAAAATTACCAAAAATACTAGTTTCATAATTTATCCATTTATTTTTTGTTGTAATTGGATCTCACAGTTATCACAAACTAATCAATTCTATCTTGAATGTACCCCTATGTGTATGTGTGTGTATATATATATATATATATATATATATATATTAAATGTATTGAGATGATAAATTTATAATGAATATTGAAATCATTAAAATAAAGAATATGTTGAAATTAATATAATTTGTATAAATATTTTAACTTTTAATTCTCTACTTAAAAAAAAATTAGAAAATTTATCAGAATTTGCTCTAATATTTTTTTTTGATTAACTTGGATATCCAACTTGCTATACGAGCCGACTAATCTCAGAACGACTACTTGCTTTACAAGTAGCCTTAAGTCACCATATTTAAACCTTCGTGGCCAGAAATGATTTTTATTTTTTATTAGATTTGCTCTAATAATTTGAAATCATGATAGTAAGTCATTGTACTATATCATTTATTGAGGTGACTCAACGCTGGTAGTTGTCCTATAGCATTTATTTAGTTGAAAGTAACTTATATATTTTAATTTTCGGTGGATTAAATACACTATTAAAATTTACTTTTTTCATTGACCTAAATATTTAATTTGTTATGTGAGCCGATTAATTTCATATCATCCACCTATTTTATGGGTAGCTCAGAGTAATCGCGTTTGAATATCCGTGGACAAAATGATTTTTATTTATCATTGGATTCGAACCTGTGACCTCCAGACATTTTTGACTTTTGAAGTATAAGCTCAAACCAATCACGCATCCTTAAAATTATATATATATATATATATATATATCAACATTGAAATTTATTTTTTATATTTTCAATATATGATTTAAACAAAAGGTAAAAGCGTTGGGACCTAAATATGTGGGCACAAAACCATTATTTATTGGAATCACAGGTGAGAAAGTATACCAACAAACCAATCAATAAATATAAATGGTTTAATTGCAACAAGCCCCTAAGCTTTTTGACTTGTACGAAAATAACCCTCAAATTTCTAATCATTTCATCAAACCCAATATAATGTTGGTTGTTGGTTGACATTCATGACAAAAATGAGAACCCATCTCATCTATTAAAACTGTGTTTGATAAACTAGTTGATAATTGATAAATTAATTAATAACTTGAAGTAACCTGATGTCTAATCGAGTTGTAAAATTTTAAAACCGTAGGTATTTGGTTGATTTTGAGTTACTATTATTTGAACCCAACTCAACCTGATAAACCCGATATCCTTTTATTTCTTGGATTTAATATGATTGTTGAATTTTTATTAATATATACATTAAACAATTACACTATCACGTACGTTCTTCGTATACACATATTTTCAATCAATTCACATCATTCTTATATATGTTCGGTAAAAGTTTAACATAGAGAAAATTAACTAAATGTGATATACGTAAGAAATATGAATAAGTTGTATCAAATGATTGATGATGAAAAAGAAAATAGAGAGTAGAGAAATAACATATTAAATGTTAGAAGAATATTTTAGTGTATCAAAGTATCAATCCGAACAACCCGTACGGTTTGAGTTGGGTTGGGTTAAATTTTTTCAAACCGCAAGCATTGAGTTGAGTTGTTCAAATGTCTTCAATCCGATCAGCTCAACTCATGAGCACCCTAATGATAAGGACGCTTTATATGATGATATCATACTCTTTTTACATAAATAACACCCTAATAAGTTGGTCTTATATGTCTCATAATTGTCGGATATACGCCTCTCCATTTAACAGATTCTAAGCGCTGCCATATCTTTTATTTCATTTTTTCTGTATTAATTATACACGCTTTGTTTACTATAAATCTGATAATTGTTTTCATTTGTATCCAACAACGACAACATTTTTTTTATTTTGGATTATTTAAAAAATAAAATATTTTATTTTCAATAGAGAGTCTTATATCCAAGTTCACATATATTCATCAATACTCGCTGCAAGTTATTTGTGAGATTAGTAAGGTTGTGTAGAAAATCATCCAATCTAATTAGAACCGATCAATCATAATCGGATATCTAATTGTAATTGGATCAGATCAAATCTAAAATTTCAACATTCAAGTTGGATCAATCAATTTTTGGATGACAGTTCAAAATCCAATAAAACCGAATCGGTCCAATTCAATAACTTAACAAAAGATATGAATAATTGGTTAAAAGTTGTATTAAAATTTTGGAAGGATCTAATAAATAACAAATAGTAATATCCAATGGATGAAACCGATTCGATCCAATCATCCATTGAATTTGATTTGATCAGATGTCTAATGTTAATTGGGTTGGAGATGACTGGATTAAATCAGATCCACCTAAATTCATTGGATTTTAACCGATCTAAGATTTAACCATGGTCTATACATTTTACTATTTTGTGGTATTTTAGGTTTTTTTTTTAATTATTATTTTTACTAAAATATTTTACAAACAAATAATATTCTTTTTGAAAAAGTCATGATACGTGATAAAGATGCAACAACATTAGTCAACTTTGCTCCATTCAAGACAAGTTTTCTTTTGCTTTTTCTTTTCTTTTGAAGTCTTGGTCTTTCATTTTATATATATATATATATATATATATATATATATATATATATATATATATATAGGCTGGTTCAAATACTAATCAAGATTATTATTTTAACTTTGTTAACCGATCTTGGTCGTTGATTTGAACATCCAACGGTTGTTATTTATTGAGACTAAAAATTTAATTACTTAATTACCATATTAATAAAAAATTAGGTGCACAATGGTTCAGATGGTAGAATTGTAAAAAGTGAATGATCTTAACGTATCCTATTTTATCAGCCTATTCTGTAACTTCCAATCAATAAAGAAACCGTCAATCTCATCGATCAATATCTTAAATCAGTAGCTAAAAATTAGGTTCATAATCTTCATCAAAACAATAGAGGATTTGGAAGGATTACCAGGCAACGGCATCCAGATAAGATTGAAACATGTGTGTGAACCTAATGAACAATGTGTGAACCTAATGAACAATTGAAAAATTAGGTTCATAATCTTCATCAAAACAATGTATGAACCTAATGAACAATTGAAACATGTGTGTGAACCAAATGGACATATTGTGTGAACCAATTGAACACATATGTGCACGAGTGAACACATATGTCGATGTTTGAGTGAACATGTGCGTAAACGGTTTGATCATTTTCTTCACTTTCGGAATTTGAATTCCGAATGTATTCGTAGACGTTTTTAGCTTTTTCATTCTCATTGTCGTCGATTTGTTATACTCTATGATTATCCATATTACTCGGACTATAACGGAATCTTCACAAAATGGACTTTTTTGAAATTTACAATATCAAAACCATTTGTATATATATATATTTATATATGTATATATATATATATAGAGAGAGAGAGAGAGAGATATGTATGTATGTTTCATCGTACCATTGGCTTTCACATTTCCACTTGCAATGGCTTCCTTTATGCATTTATACTCATTTTTAGCCATCCTTCTCTTTGTCCTTCATCCACTTCAAGCCGCCACCACCAACCACCACCACCACCACCACCACCATCACCACCACCACCACGACGGACTCAAATCTCTCCACTTTTCACTCTTTCAACACGAAACCATAAACAAAACCGGTTACATCATCGTAAACGGAGTAGCAGGACCACCAGTTAGCCAAACAACTACTCCGTTTGGGACCCTGTTTGCCTTTCAGGATCCCTTGACTCTGAAACCAGACTACACTTCCAAGGTTGTTGGAACAGCCCAAGGAACCTCCATCACTTCAGGATTAGATGGGCTTCAAAGCATCTCCATCGCCAAGATCACTTTGAATGTGAAAAAGCACAAAGGGTCGATCTCCGTTGTTGGTGTTACACATAACACTAAACCTTCAAATCATCCCGTCGTAGGAGGCACCGGCGACTTTTTGTTCGTTCAAGGTTACGTGACATCATCTCCTGTCAACTTAGTAGGATTAACCGTTACTTACAAGATCGAGTTCCATCTTTACTGGCCTCCTTACGCACACCCTAAACCCTAAACCCTAAACCTTAAATCCTCCCCGCAACAAATTCTTAGAATTAGTTGTTGGTAGAATTTATTTTAGATATGGATTGCAATATCACCAATAAAGAAATTACGTGTTATTTCATGCTAAGTGCATAATTTATGATTTTTATTTTGTGGTTTATTTCATTTCGTATGTTATACGGTGAAATGAAAATGGTGTTATGTAGGGACGGACCTATTAATATCCGAACAGCTTCTGTGCATCTGATTATTGAATTAAGCATTTAAACGATGGACCCTGAATGGTTTAGATGCTTAAAAGTAGATACAATATTTTTCTTTGGATGGACCCTGGTAACCGTTCATTTGGATGGTATGCACATGTCCATACTGGTAATTGAAGTCATTTCTTAGTTTTTATGCACGTGTTCATGTTATGCACGTGTTCATGTTATGCACATGTGCGTACTAGACAAAGTGCTTAAAATTACCAGTATGCACATATGCATACTGGTTTTTCATTTTTTTTTTCCAGTTTTCCTCTAGATAAACACTAATTTGTAAACACTTGATTCACCTTAAGATGCATCCGCTCGGAAAAATTCATGAATCCGTCACCGGTATTACATGCTTTTATTTGTTTTGTGAAATAGAAATGGAGAAAGAAGAAATATTTTCAAAAAGAAAATCAATTACTTGGAAGAAAACTTTAATTCACAAAGTCAAAGAATAGACTTTTTACACGAGCGTTTTTATTTGAACATCTTTTAACTCACAACTTTTAAAATATATTAAAAAAAAACAATTAATGTTGATATAAACAAAAATCTTATAAAAATTCAATAAAATCACATCTTTTTTAATATGAATAAATGCAACGATTGGAACAAACCGAGGTACATTGTTACATACGACTTCTGATAATGAACTAAAATCATTCCACGTTACAAGCAAAGTAACTAACCCTGAGCCATTAATCAACGGGGAGGCTTGTGCAGACGGGGTCGATTACAGAAAACTCGACCATTGGCTCTCACGAATATTGCAATGCCTATACTAAGTCCGCCCCACAAAATAGAAAACAGTAACTGCCAAAGATCGTTCCGAACTGCATAAAAGATATGGACTTGATAAGTAAATCGATCAAGTCTTTGATGAACATGAAAAAAAAAGATTATATAATTTATATCTTAAGACTTTCTTTTTGAAGTATATAATATTTATATACGACTTTGGTGAGGTTTGAACCCTTGACCTCCTAGGAAACCAATGACTCACATACCACTAGACCAAAGTCCCTTTGGTTTCTATCTTGAGAGTTATAATGAACATTGCAACATTTTCTATTCAGAGAACCTTTCTAAGTTAAAACCAGATCAAAACAAGCTCAGTATATCCCATAGAGATACTGTTTCTGTGAAAACTCCCCCTTCATAAAGAATAGGCCATGGAGACACAAATCATTGCAGGTCCCATTCAATGGGACCGACAATGGATTGTGTGGTAAAAATCACCACCTTCATAAAAGAAGATTGTTGGTAAGCATCACCATCTCTAACAGGGTCGGTAAGCACTGACCCACCCTTACTTACCGGGTAAGATTCTTAGTCAACAAATGGTAACCATAAGATTGTTGATTAACACTGTCATCTTTGATCGGGTAAGGGTTTTTTACCTGGTAAGAGGCGGTAAAGGTGGTAGGGGTTTAGTAAACTGCCCCGAGTTTGTTAAGCTCATTAAGTCAAAATCAAACACCCATGGATCATGAATGTAACACTCTGCAAGAATAACTAGTGTTTCTTGGACAGCTTATACAACACAAACGAACACCAACTCACCTCGCGTAAGAGACACCATTGTGAAAAATAAACCCGTTGTGATCAGCGCTAAAGCAAGCGGTAAAGACTGCAAAAAGCAACACAATCATCATTCAGCTAAACAAATTAGGTTGGTAAAGCAGAGTTCCATAATCAAAACTTATAAGCAGGGTTGGTGTGGACTGTGGAGAATGAGAACAGAAAATCTGAAAAAACAAACAAACTAAACAAGCCCATATATCCCATCTGGAGGTGGGGTCAGGGGAGAAGACCTGACCTCCACCTCAAAGAGTAGAGCGGTTCAACTGTACTTACTGCAATGGCCTCAATCCCTCTTTTTGGTATCGTAGGAGCCATATCACGGGAGACGGAAACAATATAATGACCTTGAAGTAGATCAATCGAATCCTACACATGAAGAAAAAATAAACCTTAAATTATATTCATGTTAGTAGGAAACTGGTGTTGGGGAAATTTTCAAAATCATATAAATGTTTTATCTGTTTGGGGTTGAGCCTTAGAAGATAAGCACACGGACCTGCTTTGTACCATCAACGAAATTGTTAAGGTAATAGCGCATTAAGGCGTTCCAACCATCTTTAAGAATCCCTTGAAGAGTTCTCTTACCAAATCTGAAAGAATGTTTCAAATGTCTAAAACACACTACTTTGGCATTCGGAAAGAATGTTTCAAATGTCTAAAATACCCTTCAATGAAGACTCGATAAAAGAATCCAGTCGGCCCAAATCAATACCTTCAATCTATTGGTTAATGGGTAAATAGGTAATTTTAACCATGAAACATTCTAGGAAAGTACTGAAATTTTCATGGAGGATAGACTACCTTTTAAACTTCCTAACAGTTTACCTGACAAAATCTCCTTTTAAAGCAGGCGTGCCTGAATACTGGATGCTTATATCATCCCCGTGGTTAGCCCATACTGTTATTCAAGTATATTAACGTATGAAAATGTAAGAATGCACGACTGAAGAAATATCTATCAATCAGGAATGGTGTACGTACATATTTTGAAGCAGTCATCAATATTAGGATGTGCGCTAATGGTTTCTTCAGCATCAAAAACACCAAGCCTTTGAAGCTGGAATTCCAACATTTTTCGCCCAATCATGCTCTGCGCCAAGAGCATCGCGTTACTAGATTGAACATCAAATACTAAAAGCTAAAAAAGAACTAACGGGCATACAAAGTCGCAATTGTTTGCAAACCTTACAAACCAATCTCAACCGTCCATCTAGTCTAATGTATACCTGGTTCCGTGAATATTTTGATTGTTTCCTAATCTAAAGCATTGATCACAATGAAGGAACTATGATCATCTTCAATAAATATCCAGATCATAATAAATGAACCATTATCATTTCCATAAATATCTCAATTGTTTGGTTTGTATAGGAGGTTTGCAAATGATTAGGGACTCCAGGCATACAACCACTATAAGTTGTGCTTCAACCTTTTCATCCTTTTTCACTTGAGCTATAAACAAACAAAGGGTAGAAAAGTAAATATACTTGTGTCACATTCGTCCGGTCTAGACAATCAACACAATTCGTCCTCACGATTCCAACTTGTGCTTCAACCTTTTCACCCTTCTCGTTTAACAAATAGTACCTACCATTTGAAGAACAAATAAAGAGATTATGATAGAAAGAATGAAACACAGTTTGATGAATGGTACCAAAAAGTTTCAAACTCCCGCAGAACATATTTATTGTGGTATGAAGATAAAAGATACCTATTTTTGATCAAAAAATCTTCAATTTGTTCGTAGAGGATAGATAGGCGCTCAAAATGAACATGTCCACAAATGTGGTGGAAATCAAAGTGCAAGTATCTACACAAATCAGCCAATTTAGCATATAGCAGAGAATATATATATATATATATACACAAAAACTTAAATAAGATCATAAAGGATTGTACCTCACATCATCATTAAGAATATCTTGAACTGAAGTGGCAAACTGTTCAGTCAACCGTCCCTCGCCACCATGCTAAAAAATAAAAAATGAAGAACTAAATTAACCACATTCTTGCATGATAAGTTGCAAAACAACAACATATTGTTATCATCAGTGAAAGATCGTGATATGAGAATACTATATATACCGTATTGACAAGATCAACAGCTAAAACATTTCCATATTTCTTCCTTAAATCCAGAAAATGTCGTTCAGCAACTCGAGGCTGCAGAAATGATCATAGAAGACTGTCAGCTAGCTGAGAAATAGAAGCACATCAAGAATACTTGAAAAGTGCTGAAAGAGTTAAGCATGGTGAACACACCGCTTCCTCAGGTCTCAAAATATCGAACTTTGGCTTGTATGTCAAATCAACAATTTGTTCCCATAGAAAGGGCATCGAACCTCGGACCTACAAAACCAGCAATGGTATTTGTAGTGCTGTCATCCATCTAAAAGGGGTAGGAAATCCTTGTGATGTATCAAAAATAATTTGGGCCACTGGTGAAGCAAATATCCAGAAGTACCATGTGGGGGTGTTAAAAAGATGAAACACTTTTATAGAATCTAAGGGCCTGTTTGTTAGCAGCTTAATAAGCTTAATGTGACTCACAAGTTATTTGATAAGCTAGACATGACTGTTTAGTAATGACTTAATGATAGAGAGGATGGCTTATCAGTAAGCTTCAGGGGGAGTTTATGCAGAAAGCCAATTTATTTCTCCAAACGTGCCCCTCCCAACTAAAAGCATGCTCCTTCCATCTATGAAAAAACCCTCCCAATCCATATAGACAAATTATTGAATGAATCCACCCACACAAACAACTTTATTTATACAGGACTTAATGAAAAACCAACCAAACATCCCTTAAGCGTGTTTCTTGAAAGGATTGTTGATAAAAACATCAAATACATCCATTATAAGAGAAAACAACGTATATGAAAGTAAACCTGCACAAACGATGCAATAAACCCTTTTAACTGTATAATTTGTTCACTTTCCACAAAATTTGCTACATAACCATCAGAATCAGCTCCTCTTCTCCACAGCCGAGTCCCTGACAAAAGATCAAACTAAGCAGTCAGGTGAAACTTATAGCAATTATATAACGATTGAATGGATGCAGTGAAATTATTGAAACAACCCAACTAAGTTTATGATCCATAATGTCAGTTGCTAATAATACAAACCAAAAAGTGACTATAAGATAGAACCATACCTGTTCTCCTAGTGCACCTCCGTGCAATCAGGGTGACGTCTATAATATCTAAACCAATGGCGGACTGAAAGCTTTGGAAAGCTAGTAATAAGTTAGGATAAAAGAAAAAGAATGGTGGAGGATTCACTCATGGTTATGCACAAGCTGAAGCTGATCAACCAAATGAGATGCATCCATTATAGAGCAATAAATTGCAAAATCATTTTAAGGACAAAAAGGATACACCCTTGAATAACAGGAAGCATGTAAGGATCAAGCTGCAAGCACAGAGAGTTGTTATTCACATGTGAATCAAGTAGATAGAGAGGTGCTCGAAATCTACTGAAAAGACAAACCTTGTTATCTATGAAAACTTCCAACATATAGTTGTTCCATAGGAACCGCGGCTCTGCCTATGCAAGGAAACTCCAAGCATGTTAAAGATACATTAAGAGAAAGTGAAAATGGCCCATCATATGTTGAAAATTGTCCTTTTTATTTCAATATACATAGGCAAATAAATGTTAGGCCTTGGGCTCCTCCCCATTGGTAGCCAGTTCAAGTCTCCAGAGAGCCACTGGCGATTTAATGATTGTTATCTTCTGGGTCCCATGGGATTAGTAGCCTTGAGATGAGAAACCGACTCAAGCTTAGATACAAGTACAAACACATCAAAGACATTTAATTGGAGAAACACTCACCTGTCTCCAGAGAGGAAGCAACTTTGATTCATCACCCAATTCGTTCAAACGCTGGACTCTACAAGATGAAACCGCCAAAAACACAATTTTCACTACCATTGTAACCAAAAACTTGATGATGGGGATTGGCTGATTTCTAAAAAGTTAAATCTAGAGAAGGTAAGGACCTCAATGTTATATTGACATCATATGAAAAATAGAGACCAGTAGTTTTCTCTGCCACTTTTAAAAGATTAGAAAATTCGGACTCCATTCTTTTCTGCCAGAAATGGGAAGCGTTAGACAAGTGTATATATCACGGGTAACAACAGAAGCAAAAAGAGTAACCTACAGTAGTTTTTTCACCTGTTCTTCAGGAGAATTTTTCAAGGAATGATCACAAGGGAAGACTTTTAGTGTCAAAACTTTGAAGATGGGATGCCCCAAGTAAGTTCCAACAGATTCACGTTCCGTAATAACTAATAAGTATGATCCTGAAAGCATAGAAAAACAGTTCAAGAATCACAAAATCTACCAATAAATGAGCATATACAAAGTGCAAAATCGGCTCCAAAACACATTTCTTTCCTCCATGTTTTCATTTCTTCATCAAGATTCTCATTTGCTGTTGGAAGAAGTGTGAAGCAAAGGGGAAACTAGTAATCTCCAGGTATGGATTTTTAGGAATCATTAAAAACCCTTAACTCCATAAATACCAATCAAACTATAGCTGAGTTATCAACTGTTCTACAAAACTATCAAACCACATAATTAAAATTGATTCAAAGCATTTGCAGTGATCATAATCTGACCTGCCAATAGTTTTAGCATCCCAATAACACCAAAAACAGTCTGAATTTTGGGAACTCGAGGAGTGGTAAACCGCGGAACTTCATCTACATGAACAAAAGATTACATTCACCAACTACTATATCCAATTATGAAAACGGCCGATCAAGTGACAACCACCACCATTCTGGTCATCAAATCATGTGGACGGCCATAATCACGGTTAACCCCATCTACTACATTTGGGATATTAGGTGTTGATTACACTAATCAAGAATCAACAAAAATTTGCAAACTAAATAACGAGATCAAGAACAAACCAACGAGAGTCATTGAACCATTAACACGACTGACAGCTAAACAAGAACCAGAAGAACCATCAGTAGGTTCCACAATGTATTGATCAGGAAACTCCCATAACCTCATACGCGTATAGAGTTTCTGGGAAGGAAGGGCTTTCACCATCATTGTTCTTGATTGTTTTCTTTTGCTACGATTCTTGATTGATTTGGGTTTTTTCTTGATTGTTTTCTTTTGCTACGATTCTTGATTGATTTGGGTTTTTTCTTGATTTTTAACAGAAACACAAAAAGGGGTTAGATTAGAGTGAAGAAGAGCGGAAAATAAAACCATATCAATGGAAACGCGCCAATCTCGGAGAACTTGTATGGATTTTATTTACAATAATTGTCCCTATACTATGTTATAATTACACACTACTCCCTTGTATTTTACATAAATTTAATTTCTATAAAACCCAATCCAAAATGGATTTTCGTAAATAAATCGAATACATTTAAATAAAAGAATGGGAAAGACAGAAAATTAATCGTTTAAAAAATATAACGAATAATCAAAAAATGTTATGAGAAACACGAATAAAAGAAAATTTCATAATGGAGGTAATTAGTGTAATTATAGCATAGTACAGGGGGTTATTGTAAATAAAAAAATCCATACAGACATGCGAACTCACACCGAGATCGGCTGTTACATTCATTCCGATTTCTGAAAGAAAACTGTAATCGAGTCCAATCAACAACTATGAAGAAGGTCGATCCTTCCCATAAACTGTATAGGCGAATGAGGTTATGGGAGTTTCCCGATCGATATATTGTGCAACCCATTGATGGTTCTTCTGGTTCTTGGTTAGCCGTGAGTCGTGATGATGGCTCCACGACTCTTGTCGGTTTGTTAACCATCTTTGTATTTTGGTTTGCTAATTTTCATTGATATTTGATAGTCTAACAATCATCCATGCTGAATATAGCCGATGGTGTAATGTTTATGTTTGGATGATAGTTGATGAATGTGATCTGTTGTTCATGTAGATGAGTTTGCGCAGTGTGCCAAGCATTTTGTTCCCAAATTTCAGCCAATTTTCGGTGTTATTGGGATGCTAAAGCTATTGGCAGGTTAGATGATGATTACTTTGCTAATGCTTTGAATCAAATGATTCTTATGAATTGATACTTGGAGAAAAAGAGAATTCTGATGAACAAACAAAAAAAAACAAAGAGGGAAGAAATACTTATTGGAGTTGAATGTTGATGCTGATCATATGCTGTTCTAATGGTGGTTTTTCATGACTCTTGAACTATGTTTTCTATGGTTGTAGGATCATATTTATTAGTTATTAGTGAACGTAAAACCGTTGGAACTTACTTGGGGCATCACATCTTCAAAGTTGTGTCACTCAAAGTCCTCCCTTGTGATCAATCCTCAAGAAATTCTTCTAAGCAAGAGGTGAAACTACTGTAGGTTACTGTATTTGCTTTTGCATGTTTGTTAACAGTTTTGGTTAATGTATGCAATCGTCTAACGCCTCCCATTTCTGGCAGAAAAAAATGGAGTCTGAATTTTCTAATCTCTTAAAAGTTACAGAGAAGACTCCCGGCCTCTATTTTTCATATGATGTCAATATAACACTAAGGTCCTTATCTTTGCTAGATTTTACGCATTAGATCAGCCATTAATTCCCCTAATCAGGAGAACTTGCTATCAAGTTTTTGGTCACAAAATTGTTTTTGCTGGTTCATTTTGCAGTACCCAATGTTTGAATGAATTGGATGATGAATCAAAGTTGCTTCCACTCTGGAGACAAGTAAGTGTCTGAATGATGTCTTTGATGTGCTTATACTTGTATGTAAAGCTCGAATCCATTTCTCAGGGTTATATGTATTTGTATATATCAAGAATTACCATCTTTGAGCATTTGATATGCGATTTTGACTCACTTAACGAACTTTAACACACCTGAGAGTTTCCTAGCATAGGCAGATTCAAGGTTTCTATGGAACACCTATTTGTTGGAAGCTTTCGTAGATAAGAAGGTATGTTTTTTTAGTAAATTTTGAGCACCTCTATGTTCATTAGTTCCTTTTTGAACATCTGAGTAATTTGTCATTATGTGCTTGCAGCTTGATCCTTACATGCTTCCTATTATTCAAGGGTGTATCCTTTTGGTCACTATCATTTGTTTTAGCAACTTATTGCTCTATTGCATCTCATTTGGTTGATCAGCTTCATCTTGTGCATAACTAGGAGTGCATTCTCCATCAATTCACTTTTCCTCAATTTATTAATTACTAGCTTTCCAAAGCTTTCAGTCGACCATTGGTTTAGATATTATAGATGTCATCCTGATTGCACGGAGGTGCACTAGGAAAAAAGGTATGATTCTATCTTATACTCACTTTTGGTTTAATTGGATCATCACCTGTATTAATCCTTATTAGCAACTGACATTATGGATCATAAACTTAGTTGGGTTGTGTCAATAATTTCACTGCATCAATCCAATTGTTAAATAATTGATATAAGTTTCACATGACTGCTTTGTTTGACCTATGGTCAGGGACTCGGCTGTGGAGAAGAGGAGCTGATTCTGATGGTTATGTAGCAAATTTTGTGGAAAGTGAACAAATCATACAGTTAAAAGGGTGTACCTCGTCATTTGTGCAGGTTTACTCACCATTTTCCTCTTATAATGAATGTATTTGCTGTTTTTATCAACAGTTCTTCTCAAGAAATGCAATTAGATTCTAAAAAATGTGTTTGACATATGAAATGCTATATATTTCATATTGCAACATACTATTGTTGGTTGTGTAGGTCCGAGGGTCGATACCCTTTCTTTGGGAACAAAGGGTTGGTTTGACATTGAAGTCTAAGTTCAAAATTTTGAGACATGAGGAAGCGGTCAGTGCACCATGCTTAACTCTTTCTCCGTCTTTCATCTACCTCACAGCTAGTCTTATACCTTGTTCTGCAGGCTCAAGTTGCTGAACGCCATTTTCTGGGTTTAAGGAAGAAATATGGAAATGTTTTAGCTATTGATCTTGTTAGCAAGGTATATACAGTTTTCTCATCTCATGATTTTTTGTTGAGAATCTGGTTTCATGTTTACAGTCACTTGGATAGTTCTTGGATTATGTATATGTTGAAATGAGATAATCCAAGAAGTCATTCTTGTTCTTAAGGCAAAAACTCACCCTAGATAAAGCGTTTTATATATATAAGTGAGATATCGACGGTTATGGGGAAGTTAGGCAGTTAATAGATAATTGTACAACAGTTATAATTGCTTGTGGATAAGGTTGAAATGATTAAGAAGCTCTGAGTGAGAAGCTTCTGAGTCCATACTTAGTCTCCAAAATGAACCAAGTATCTACCCTTCTGAATTTCACTCAGAATGTTCACAAACTCAAATTTACCAAGTAATCCTCTTCATAAAATCCGTAGAGGTTTCAGGTGCTGCCCCAAACCCAGCAAGGGCGGCCCCCTCTACCCCGCCTGCTAAACGGACTGCCCCTTGGACCCCTGTTGGGGTAAGGTGATAGGGGCAACATTTGTAAGTGTGCACTCCACACCTCCTAACTCACGTTCTAATTATTCTATCACCTAGTCAATCCCTAGTAAATCATAATTACATCAAAATGCTTGATGATGCTAAAATCACCAACATTTTTTTACAACAGAAATACAAGCAATCATGCAAGAATCACGTATTTCTTTTTGTTTTTTAGCATGGTGACGAGGGAAAGTTAAGTGAAAAGTTTGCCACCTCAGTGCAGAATATTGTTAGTGATGATATGAGGTACAACTCTATCTATTTTCCAGTTTCTTATATGATTAATCGGCTAACTTGTGTAGATACTTGCACTTCGACTTCCATGGCATTTGTGGACATGTTCATTTTGAGCGCCTATCTATGCTTTATGCAGAAATTAAGGATTTTCTGCATAAAAATAGGTATCTTTCATCTTCATACCCAATAAGTATTCATAAAACTGTATCTCATTCTTCCCATATAATATAGAATCCTTGTAATGTGTTTTTAAATGGTATCTAGTTGCTATATGTTAAGCGAAAAGGGTGAAAAGGTTGAAAGACAAGTTGGAATTGTGCGCACAAATTCTATTGATTGTCTAGACCGTACGAATGTGACACAGGTATGTATGTATATATATATAGGGGAAGATTCAATTGCAAACTTAAGTTCTGTTGTGGTCAGAGCGCCATGTGTTTCTAGACATTCATGGGATATTCATCATGAATGGTGTAAAACATTCACATTCATTATTCATGATGAATGGGAACAAATGAGGACATGTGTCTGCTTTCTCCTTTGTCCCCCGGTTCACAACAGAAAACAAGTTTGCAACTGAACTTTCCTCTCTCTCTATATATAACACTTTAATTTCTGTCTTTTAATCCATACATTTGTTTTTGGTGTTCAATCTAGTAACTCTATGCTGTTGGTGCAGAGCATGATTGGACGAAAAATGTTGGAATTCCAACTTGAAAGGCTTGGTGTTGTGGAGTTTACCACACAACCTGATTTTGAAGACTGCTTCAAAACAAGTACTGATGCTAATTGGGCTTTCTTTATAACCTCCTTCCTGTTAAATATCTATGTTTTCTTATAAGGATTTTTCAATCTTTTTGGAGGCCAGTTACACCTAAAACTTTTGATTACACTACAGAATGAGGTAAACAAAGATACATATATACAATTTACAAAGAGGCACCAAGGGTATTACCCTTGTTTTCTTTTTGGAGGCATATTACTTTTGTTTTCTGATAGAAATTAGAGAGGCACTGAGGGCGGGCTATAGTTTTTAAATTCGTTGATGAAAGATCCTAAACAATCTACAATTAGGCCCCAAAATTTTGGGGGTCCTATTCAAAATCACATTTACCATGCTAACAAACAACCTTGTTTACTTACGTGTTATATAACAGTTTGGGCTAATCACGGGGATGATATAAGCATCCATTATTCGGGCACGCCTGCTTTGAAAGGAGATTTTGTCAGGTAAACTTTATACAAGACTTTTAATATGTGCATTCCGCTCTTTATCTCTCTTTATTGAAGGGTATTTTTTGACATTTTGTCCGTCTTTATTGAAGGGTATTTTAGACATTTTATCGTCTATATTGAAGGGTATTTTAGACAAGCCTGAATCTGTTTGGTCTTGATTTTCAGATTTGGTAAGAGGACTGTTCAGGGGATTCTTAAAGATGGCTGGAATGCCTTAATCTCCTATTACCTCAACAATCTTGTTGATAATACAAAACACGTCAGCATGCTTATCTCTTAATTAATCTTACTTACGAAAGAAAATCTCTTGTCCCAAAATTTCTCAACCCTTTTCCTATCCACCAATCAGCTGAATACATATCATCATAGACAAAAGATAAACATAAAGCTATATTAAATAAAATAATGATGTGTCTTTACATGATTGGTAGGACAGTGAGTGACATTGAATTTTGGGACAATAAGTTTTGTTCCTTACTTACTACCCATCACATCTTGTACTAATATCCCTCCCCACAACAACTAATAATGATCTCAGGTTCTTACGAGTTCTAGTCCTCTATTTACATCAAATTACCTGAACTTTTCTAATTTTTCCATTTACCATTAATCTTCGTACACGTGTAGGATTATATTGATCTAATTAATCCCGTCTCCCGTACATCAAAACGATGGATTAAGGCCATTGCGGTAAGTATAATCTCGACTACAACTTTTCTAATTAATTTGTTTTCCTTGGACGACGATATGTTGCACTTTGTTTTCGCAGTCTTTTCGGCTTGTTTTAGCAGTCATCACAATGGTTTTCTTGTTCACAATGTGGATGCTGATGTGAGGTTAGTTTCCTGAGTCTTTTACTGATCATTTGTATGAATTATTTGCATGGAAGCAGAGGGAGTACAATTTTCTGTTCAATTGACAGATACAGGGATGTATCTATTTATTGAGCCTATATCTTTGCATGCAGTTAGGCATTTTGGTTTATTCATGAGGAGGGGAGGGGTGGCAATTTTGTATCAAATCTGTCAAATTGGTATCGATTACAGTTGGCTGGTAGTAATGTATACAGTATTGGAAGTCGTGTACTATGGTACCGACTATCGACTTTTAAATTATTTATTAGTTTTTGTGTTTCTTTACGTATTGAATACTAAAACATTGTAACTTTAACTATTTTGTTTAAACATTTGAGTGTCCCTGATCAAATATCATGTGTGTTACCTGAAAACTTTGAAATGTTAAACCTTGTGAGGTTAGCTCAACTAGCAATAAAGCTTGGGCCTTTGGGGATTCTCCTTAGAGGTTACCGGTTTGAGTCATGCAAGGCCATTGGGGATTAACGGAATCTGTTCTCTAGGGCCTTAGGATTAGTCGAGGTTACCGCATATTTTGTATATTTTTAATTTTATATAACACACACACATATATATATATATATATATATAGAGAGAGAGAGAGAGAGAGAGAAAAAATTATTTTCTATGTAATATTTTTGGACTTTAAAGTCGATCCAACATGGCAATTGACAATATTAATAAATTAGTTAGACATGTCACAACTCACGCATCCACTTTAGTATGAAGTTAATCTAATTTTACTTCTCAGACTGTTTTTAATTATGTAACATGTATTTGGAAATCAGATGTATTGAAACTCTATATTTTTTTGGACTACAGTCACTTTATCGTTGGTTTTATAATGTATTTTTAAATTTATAATTATTGGATTGTAGGCATAAAGTGCGATAGATACAAAACATATAAACCGCACCGCACCACATTTTGCAGTGCGGTTTGAGGCTTATGCGATGCAGTTTGGGAATATGAGGCACCAAATCGCACCGGGAACACCCCTAGTTGCTAGTATTATCGGAGACCCTATGTGATGCCTCCATTGTCGATAATGATATGATAATGCTTTGATAGATCGAATGTTTCTTATGATGTGATTTTGCTGTGATAATAACTTGATAATTATTGATTTTGCTTGTGATAATCGAAAACTAGTGATGATCACGTCCACAAGTCTTGCTCTGTCTGCTCATCATGTGATTTTATTGTGATAATGTTTAATACATTATGATCAATGTGTATATTTTTTCTACATAATTTTAGAGATAATGAAGTCACCAAAATTGCAGATAAAACGAAATCACATAATTATCTTTAATTATTTACTTTATATTCTTTTAATTTTAACTATGGGTTAAATAATTTGGAGGCTCAGAAATATTCTCACATTTTTTGTAGAGGATTGGGTTCTGGTTAGAATAAAAGAGGATCTCCACCCTTGGAACAATCCTAATTGAAGATCAACATTAATGAGATGCATCAGATCAATTCTCGTATCAAGAACAATTCATGAGATGGGGTGAGATTAAAAGTAATCAACGATCCAGATCCCTTTTACACTTCTCATCTTAACTCATATTCTCACTAGATCAACACTAATGACATCCAATAGATCAAGTCCTTCTAAAGTGCAATTCATAGGTCTTTGAGATTAAAAGTGATCAAGGATCCAAATCCCGTTTTAGACTTTTCATTCTAACTCCTATTCTCACACGATACTTCATCTATATCTATACTACATTAATAAGCATTTAAAGTCTTAATTACAAGTCTTAAAGCATAAACTATTATCACTTTATGCAAGAGATTCAAAAATCTCTTAAGTACAAACTATTATGTATCACGTACAAATGCTTAAAACATACCATTTGTTTGGTCAAAGTTTCAGATTTAATTAAGCCATATTTACATGAAAAAGATATGTTTGTTCTTTCCAAAGTTGTTTGACACTTTGTTTGTTTTATATTTTGAACCCAAATTCAAATTCAAAGTTCTTCTATTTTCTTGAAGTAAACTGAAATTTGACACAACAATATCATAAAGGGTTTCAGATCATTCATGTACCCCTCCCCAACCCTTCAACTTTATATGGGTTTAGAAACTCAACATGTGTGCAATTATTTTTCCAATCGATCTCGCTAATACACTATATTAACCTTCAACTTTATATATTAGTTGACTTGTAAAATAACCACACAAACTCATGATTCAAGGCTAAACTAATGTTTCAGAATTGTAATCCACTCGCGCTGCATCGCGCGGGTACACCACTAGTATATATGTACACAGATTAAGAATATACAAAAACAAAATTTAAGTCTAATAATTGTTTTAAAAACGTTATCTATTCTGATCTAAAAACGGATTGATAATCACCTACGTGATGGTGGTGGTTGTGAGGCGTAGAACAAACTTTAAGAGGCCGTATGAGATCTATATCTCGTTCTATCTTACAAGGTGGTTGTTTTTCCACTTTCGAGTTAGAATGCTACAACCGTCGTGCAACACTTAACATTTTTCTCTAGAATGTCGTTTATCATATATCTAACGATATTGTAAACTATCTGATCGAGTATTACTTCGATGTAAAACCTGTGGATGTTTGTGATATTTGATCTTATGGAGGGATGAAGTTATAGAATACATAGGTTGACTTGTATAGTTTTCTATCTAGACAGAGTGATCAACCTATTAAATATTCTCTAACCCTGTAATATAGACGGATCCAGAAAATGTGCAACTGGAACCACAAAATAACGAGCATGAAATAAAATAAAATAACGTTAAAAAATACGATTTGTTAAAAATGACTAGAAGGGTACTCGTGCAATACAACGAGACATATCTCGGTTCTAATGTTTCGTTTTTTTGTCTCTGTCGATATTATAATATGAATTTAGGTAGTTTTGAGCAAGCAATAATATTTTTTTTTAAATATAAATTTGAAGATATCATAAAAATTAAAAATATATAAAAGTTCTCATTTTTTTTTTTTTTGTAATTTCTTTAATTCAAATTTTTTGTTATAATTTAATTTAGGTTTAATGACGAAGTAATTTGTTTTTGGTTTAATAATATAGTTTTTATAAATATAATAACTAAGTATTCTGTTATAAGTCAATAATTATCCTAATTATATTTTAGATATATTTAAAATAAGAATTTCTATTTATTCTGAATTTGATTATATTTATCTATAGTTAGTTACACGAATTTAAATATGAAGCATAATAAGTTGTCTCTATACATAATTTACTTGTAATCTTAAATTTTAAGTAATATGCATCAATAAGCAGTAGTTTTTTATGTATAACCGAACGGTTTTTAAGAGTTTTTGTCAAATACTTTATAATATAGTATAGATAAACAAATGTTTTTTTGTGATTTATAGTGACACGCATTGAATCACAGCGGATGCATCTTTAAAACTGGGGTCATTCAAAATAAGCCGTTGAATTTATTCTAATTGTAATTTGGGGTCATTTATCAAATGCTTATCATGTAAACGTTTATCGGATATCACTTACCTTATCGGGTGACATGACAAGGATAGAGAATCGCACCCAGTAAGAGGTATAACAAGGTTCGAGAATCTTACCCAATAAATTAGGGAGAAGACTCTTATGAGGTAAAAGATGCTTACAACAGTCTTTTTTTAGGGCCGAGATTCTTCTCCAATAAAATAAAGGTGATAACTCTTGTCAGGAAACACTTATCTGGTAAATGTTTGATAAAACCCTATATTACAATTAGAATAATTCAGTTGAGTGGATTTTGATCGTAAATTAAGGGATTGTTTACTAAACGTTTACCGGATAAACATTTATCGATATCACTTACCTTACCGATTGAGCATAACAAAGACCAAAAACCTTACTCGGTAAAAGGCATAACAAGGACCAAGAGTAATACCCGGTATGCGAGGGAGACTCTTACCCGGTAAGCGCTTACCGGGTTTAAGACACTTGCCTACAATCCATTTTAACGGCCAAAAATGTTACATGATATGATAAATATAATTAATTTCTCTCGACCGGTAAATGCTTACTCGATAAACATTTGATAAAAGGCCCTAGATTTCACTTATACTTGTAAAAAAAGGCGTGAGGACCGTACAATCACAATGTTTCGGACTTTTGGTTTGGAATCAAAACAAATAAAAAACCAAACGTCCGATTTTGATTCTTGGTTCAGTTTCGATCTCATAACAAGGTCTTGTTTGACTTCCGAAATAATAGTTCTTGGTTAAATTTAGATCAATAACGATACGGGTTTTCTTGTACGAATGGCGTTATTGGAACACAATGGCGTTCTTTGACCGGCTCCCTTCCCATTTTGATTTAGCTTTCGATTTTCATCTTCTATCTTATCTTTGATTAGCAAATCACGCCAAAAGCTCTATCCCAGACTGATTGGTGCTACAGACCCCTCGGTTCCTCTGAAAGTTAGTTGATCTCTCGTTATGGTTTGGTCTTCTATTTGGATCTTAACCGTCTTTTCGGGTCATTAGATTGCATCAAGACTTAGCTTGTGAAAGGTGGGGGAAGAAAGAAAGTTGCCTCAAAGTTTGAGGAAATCTAAAAAAACAAATACAAGAAAACATACCCAAGGTATGGAAACTACACAACCCCAGTCTAAGGATTCGTTTACTAAACATTTACCTTGGTAAGCACTTAGCGGTTCAATTACCTCAACGGACCCGATAAAAGGGAAGACAAAAATCAAAAGTCTTACACGGCAAGTGAGGGTGATGACTCTTCTGGGGTTATAAACGCTTACCATCAATCCATATTGATGGCAAAGAATGTTACCTCATAAGATAAATGAAAATTGTGACTCTTGCAAGCAAATACTTACCCAGTAAGCGTTTGATAAACAGCCCCTAACTTAGGTTACCTATCTTACCCACCCTTTACCCATTTAGCTCCCTTCCTCTCAAGTCCTACCTATGTTAGCACCCCTAGTCTACTCCTCTAATCTTGCATCTCCAAAAACCCATATCAAATGTTATGTTCTCGAAAATGCCTAAAACTGTCATATCCAACCTCGGTCGTTCATCTCACGTCCTCATCGTACCCCTCACCCTCATTCCCTAGACTGTTGTCACTGGAGCCGCCATTTGTCTCCTACAAACATGACCAAACCACCACAATCTTTCCTCTCTCCATTTCCAACATTACCCAAAATACCTCATCCGATATCTCGTCAAACATGGTCGAACCACAGTCTATCTAAATATTCCCATTTCTACAACTTCCTCCGATCTTCCTCGTCACTCGACACTTTGGCCCATGATGGTAAGACTGCTAGCTGCCATATTTTAGCAAGATCTCGTCACACAGCAAGTTTGCAACAACCCTCCGCTTTAACTACCGGGTCTTAATACAATATGATATGTCGTCATGCCCGGCCTCACTCCCAGTCCCAATCATAGAGCCTGCATACTATAAATTATCATGAAGATGGTGTTTTGGGTTGGGTATTCAAACGATACCAATCAAGTCGTATAAGCAATGGCGAAAGGATCAAGTGAAATGCAGGAGCAACAACAAATCTACTTACATAATTATTCATGTTTACGAATTACAATTTTAGGAAAACAGGGAAGAAGGCAATTTCCAAAATCAACCAGAAAAAGCATTCATGCACCGAATCTTAAATTAAAGAACGTCACCCGATGCAACCTCCGATCCAAACAGACCAGTTTCCCATGTCTTTACGTTACCCACTGGTGTATATATATATATATATATATGTATATATCTTATATATATGTAACGGCTCACGAATTCTAGTGACCAAGATTTCCCAATAACCGCTCAACCGCGGCATGAACATTACCTGCGGTGGCTGTCAGCGCTTGAAGATTCTCGCGAGTATCAAAGAACCCCATTTCTTGTAGTTGTGCGAGTTGTGTAGCATACAGTTCTTCCGGGGGAACTGGTATTTTCAAAAAACCGAAGCTATAAGATAATGGGTAAATGAATGGGGGTTAAAAAGGGTATTCCCCACCCTCTAGAGCGCCCCCACCGTCCCATGGTTATCAAGGGGACGTAAATCACGGATGCATCCCATTGCAGAGGGGCGGTACCCACACATATAGAGTACACCCACACCTCTACCACTAGGACAGATCAGCAGGGACAAATGAACGAGCATTAAATGCAATCGTAGTGAACAACTGAACATGTTACCGTTTGAATTGTTAGGTGTTGCAAAGCCGCCAGCTCCAAGCCCGCCAAACATGTTCATAAGCATATCCAATCCCATGTCAGGGGCACCTGCTATTCCGACAAAGAAATGAAAACTGGCTCAACTAGATTTCTAATATTGCAAATAGCCCCGGGTGATTGAGAAAAAAAAACAAGACAAAGAATACGCATTCATAAAGTATTTGTGTGTCTTTTTTCCTCTTTTTGGAGCTACTGATCTATTCCCTCCATGATCCATGCTAAGGAACAAGTCTTTTATTCTAGAAATGCAAACTTAGTGTTTTACACATTTAAATTTGGCATGAATTACATTACCAAACCAAACTAACCCAATATATCACATTCGAAAGTAGGGTCTGGAGGTGGGATGTATGCAAACCAGCCCTATACCCCAAAAGGTAGAGCGGTTGTTTCGATGAAGACCTCTAGCTTGTGAAAATGTGTGAGCAAATAGGTAAGGAAAAAACAAGATTAGTACATAGTAACCAACAAAAGAAGTTATAATTCAAACTCGCATATACGACTAACCAATTGAAACCAAATTGACCCAGTGAGATACGACTACCAGTAATAAGTACAATTTATTTGTTAGCCTTGTAGCTTTTCATTAATCAATCGCAATCCAACAAAGTAAACATTTTGTACAGAGGTGGTAATGTTTTCTTCTATTAAGATTTCTGTTATAACAACTCATCAGAGGCAGGTTCATTTGACAACTATAAATATTTGAGAGCTGCAAGAACCAATAGTTCATGATGAATATCTATCATCATGATAATGAAAATAATCTTCATGAATATTTAGGTATAATCATAATGAATAATCCATAAATAGTTGGTTCTCACAGTTCTCAAAATATTTACGTTTCTTATATGAACTTCCCCTATCTCGTTATATGTAAATGTGAATATCTGTAGAGTTGGCTTCTGATATTGATATCCAGACTCTTCACATGTATACAGTTCTGCCATACAAAGTATGATAAGATTGTGTAGTTGCGAGTTCTGAACTTACGACACGACTTGTCAACAATCTTGGTGCTACAATTATGTTGAACCTTATTATGAGGTGATATTTGTTGTTCTCGGGAGCATAATGGGGGCCTATATGACTATCATATTTCATAATTAAAGCGACAAGCCTTTGTGCAGCAATCCCATGTCATTAGAATAATCTGGAGGGTGCTACAAGCTTGATAAGCATGAGACCAAGTTGCAATGAACTGTAAGCAAACAGACATGAAAGTATGGATGTAAAGTTACCTGTCCCTGCACCAGTTTGACCTGCCTCCCTGCATACAAAAATTGCAATTTCGTATCAAACAATGAACTACATGACCCACTGATCAGCATATATGAACCCAATGTAAGGAATCATTCCAGAAAAGGTAGCCAATATATAGTTTAAAAGAGTCATATAAGAAAATATTTCTAATCCAATTACGCAATCTTCTATAGCTTGCATGTACTCTAAACATATGTAACTTCATTCATTACTTTACTTTAACCAAACCAAGCCAAATGGGCGAGTATATCCCAACCGGGGGTGGATGGGGGTGCACAAACCTGACCTCTACTCCAGAGAGCAATGTGGTTATTTCCATGAAGACCCGTAACTTGTGCTCATTACCTAAATTTATATGTTTCACATATACGAATAGCACCATCTCGGGCTTCTCCCTTCCAATTCTCACTTCTTACAAATGAGATTCCTTTCATATCAGCAACCTTTGCTTTTTACACTCGATCCAAATCCACACTTGAACATGCACAATCAAGCATTACTGACCAACCAAGACGGAACATATGTTTAAGGTGATTTACCGGGTGGGTGGTTGCCGACCAAGTTGAGAGAATAGAGATTGCTGCAGTGTCATCATTTGCTGTAATAAACATGCTAGGGTTAGGAAATGAGTGAATTAAAATAACATAAGATGAGCACTTAAAAGCTTAAATGCTCTGTATCTAAGAAGTGAGATGCATGCCGCTCGCACAATAATAAGAAAGACATATTAAAAGAGCATCTCAACCAAATTAATTAAAATAATGTTGTAAGACATCAAAAACTTCACTTGCAGGGTAAATAATGTGGTTCAAGCAAACACAGATGCAGAATTTCAAACTAAAGGATTTGCAAACCGCCAGTTTGTAGGTCTTCAAAATCCATTTTATGAAAAGAGTCCAATTATTCGATCTTTACATAGTCCTTAACAGATCTAATTTTCATCATACTTGTGGAGTTATACAAAATTGATTCGTAGAATTACCACCAGAAAAATGTATAAAAGATCATTAGGCCATGCAGGCTCACCTTCATAATTATGACCCATACAAAACCCCTTCCCTACAAGGGACTTTGGCCTAGCGGTATCCGGGTCACGTGTAGAGTCCAGTCAGGGGTTCAAACCTCAACAAAAGTGAGGATGGTGTGTGAGTTCTTTTGCCGTATATAAATATTATATACTTCAAAAGAAAAAAAAGAACCTTCCCAAACTGTAAGCTTCCTCCAAGGCATACAACTTTTTGGATGTAGATGGCGATATCTATAGAAATGGATCTTATATATATGCTATACTGAAGTACCACATGGGTGGATATATCGGAATCAAAGTCTGCCGAATCACTCATGTTATGGTCTTCTACCTCCCAAGTCTTCAAGTTCCATCATCTGGCTTTATGTTCTTCATGTAGCATTCATACCGAATGACTATGAAATTACATTGATACCTCTACATATTATGGGCAAGTAGGAGACATCTCTATTTTTCCCCAAGGAATCTTTAGAATTACCATTGTTTGGCTTTCAATTCACAACACACTAAATAGGTTGTATACAATATGTCTGACGTGGAAGTAGGCCAACATTTTTTAATGGATAATCATGGGTTTCCAAGTCTATGGCCAAGTACTTGTTACTTATTGGGTTGTCATTGCTATCTTATTCACTTTCTGTCTACAAATTTAAATATGACTAAGCAGTTATCACACCACTCATACGATAATAATTTAGAAGTTTTACTACTATAGCTTTATATCCAAAGAAAGCATAAAAGAATGCATATCGTTTTTTAATCCTAGAGACAGTTTGACCACCAAAATCAACAAGGACTCCCTTATTTGGAACAGGATTACAATGTTTAGATGGCAATTACAAAGACAAAAGTCTGATTCCTTTTGGACATTTAGCACATTTATGGGTCCCATTTAGATGGTGGGGAAGATGAAATGTTTTTGTGGGTTCTGATTTTAAACACAGAGGCCCACAAAACTATTGGAGAGTGGAGGGATATGGTGTAATGAACCAAACCTGAACAAGTTGAGTTCAACAGCTGCACCTAAATAATGATCAAGTAAAGTAAGTATGTCGTTATAGCCCATTTATAACTCTTGACATTGAACTCATTGAGACACAGATGAGACGTACAGGAAATTCACACATTGTAATTTTCAATCAAGAGAAAGAGAGGGCATACGATAGGTGCCAAGAAGAGTGATGAACTACCTATGATACAAAAGTGAACAGAATGGAAGATGTGCATTATGGGGTTACACCAAGGTTAGTCCTTATGTCTTTGCTTTAGCTATGGATGAGCCCAAGAACATGCAACATAAATCCACAAGCGAAACAAATGCGAAGTTGGAGGCACGAAGAAATGCCTTGGAATCTGAAGGCTTTACATTTAGCAGAAGTATAACAATGTATATCTTTTACAACTGTAGTGGTGTTGATAGGAAAGTGGAAGATGCAATGAGCATGTTCAAACATGCAGTAGTTAGGAAGACATCTTCCAATATGTGGATCAATATAATGAAAGACTCAGGATATCAATGAGGATGTTAGTAAGGCTGGGGTGGATCCATGGATGTAATAACGAGATGCTTCATTGTGTAAATGGAAATTACTCAAACTGAAACCCAAGTTATTGGGATAATGGTAGGACCTGTTATGATGTATTAGTAGGATGTTGGGCCAACAAAAGTCAGCATCTACACAAGACATATGTGGTAGAAATGTGAGTTGAGAGGTGAATGTCTAGACACACAATGAAGTATATGAATAAAATTATTACATGCTCAATATGCAATGGTCATCTTCAACATAGACCTTTGGATGTACAAGCTTAGGAGAGGTAGAGCTCTGTCATGATTGACAGGTGTCACATTAGATAGAGTTGAGTTGAATATACCACAGGAGTTGCCCAGAGGTATATTTGCATGGGAGAATGTTAAACATGTCTCTGAGCCCTAAGGAGTTCCCCTTTTATAATTTATATCAGATTCATTTTACCCTAACATGATTGACTTAGTATAGATGGCTTGCTGTTCTCTGTAGAGAATACTAAATGTACCATTAAAGCAAAGAGGAATAGACCTGTGATTATTAACTTAATAGGTATACTGCATTCAAACACCAAATTCATCTCCACCTCAAAATTAACTCTTAATTCCACACGCCCTGATTGTTTGAATCTTTTTACCTCATTTATTATTATTTGTTCGAATAATAATTGATCTTTTCACATGTCTAGTAAATATTAGCATCTTAGTAAATAAATTAAAATTATACTGTATAGTACGGCAATTCATATCCAAGTAGCCTAAACCTACCAGTTGCATGACAAATCCCTCATGCTAGTTCCATATCACATGCCTGGATTAGTAGTATCAAGGTAGCCTTAGTCATAGTACATGCAACATAGTAATCTCTGAGCATCAAAATCTGATGCAGTATTTAAATGTTAGACTTCCATGCACAGGACAAATTTTTCTTTCAAAACGT
Organism: Cynara cardunculus var. scolymus; assembly: GCF_001531365.2. Taxonomy (NCBI): domain Eukaryota; kingdom Viridiplantae; phylum Streptophyta; class Magnoliopsida; order Asterales; family Asteraceae; genus Cynara; species Cynara cardunculus. The sequence goes on along the minus strand of NC_037528.1, from coordinate 17,473,055 downwards.
TTACAACATATCATATGATTTATATCTATGGTCTACGTGAGCAATTAGATATGTTGTATATCATAAGCCAAGCGCTAAGGAATACGACAGCAACAGCACCAGACAACTTTGTTGGACGTTTTTTTTCCTTTTTTGCACTTGGGTTACGAAAGAAATAAAGCACTACCAAGTCCCAACATTTCTTCTCCAGGATGTTCTATACGGGTATCCACTTCTATATTTTATAGACTGAAATAGATAACTTTCTTAACATACCCTCGAGGTATATTTTCAACCACAAAAAACTACCCTTCAAAATATCTCATCGTCATATTTCTTTAACACTTTGAACAATTCATAATGTTTTCAAGATGTATCTAGTATTGACTGTTAAGAAGCTTTCTTGTCAATTAGCTCAAATACATGTAGGTGGACTTGGAAAGCAAATAAAAGCTTTCCCCATCAAACATTCTATAGAAGCAAATTGAGCACAAATTACATATAGATGAACTCGAATGCCAGTAGAAAGGTGTGTAAAATCATAGTGAGAAGCTACATCAGGATTCAGGAATCCTATACCTTTTCAATGTAGGAAAAATATCTCATATATTTGCTCATTCAAATTCGTGCATGCAAATATATTCACAGAAGTGACAGTACTGTTAGCTGACGTACCTGCATAGTCTCTGGAGAAGTTAATTGGCGAACGAAGTCGGGATTTTGCATCATCTCTCTTAATTGGGGGTTCGATTCAAGCATGTTTCGCATCTGTGGATTGAGACCAAGTATCTAAACAATGAAATATTTTAGTAAGAACACAGCCTAAAAAACAAGAAAATCTGAAGTTAGAGGAGCAAGATGAACACCTGGTTCATATATTGTGGGTTTGAAAGGAGACTTTGCATCATCTGTGAAATAGCTGGATTTTGCATAAGCTGGCTCATTGAATTGGGATCAGGAGTGGTACCAAACAATCCCTCAAGACCTGGAGCACCAAGTCCTCCTAAACCACCAACTGGTGGGGACCTACCAGTCCCAGCAGGATTTGTTGCACTGGCATTTGTTTGGTTAGCTCCAGCTGCAAACCCACAATAAGTCTATCAGTATATATGAGCCTTTATCAGAATACATAAGAGTCAATAACGTTAATGACGTTGAGAGAAAAGGTTTGGGAACAAGAAAAAAGAACAATGGACGCTCACTTCGACTAGACATAAAGAATATGCATTACTTATGGTCTGTATGAAGCAACAAAAAATGTAAGCACGACTAATGGCACAAAGGGATGGAAGCAAACTTCCTTGAATGCATGCTAAAAATAGCAGTCACTATTCTGGACAGTCTTGGGTGCTTTGGACGGAATTCACCCCCATCTAAAGCTGTATATGAATCAGTTTTCATGCACATAGATGTTGAGTTTTATATATGAGTTGCAACTCTACACACGTATTTATCATTTATACGATTACACAAGATGGAATCGACATAGATTAGGATGGATTTCATTGACCACCTGTGTCACTGAAGCACATTAAAATTAAAAAAAATGTGAACTAAAACGCTTAGAAATATCACACGTAAAATATCTAGATTTAGCACAGCATAAACAAAAAATTTGCTACAAGAGGGAAAATCGAACAAGTGTCAACAGCATCCAAAAAATGAGGAATAATCGAAGCTTACCACCACCAGCAGTCCAAGGATTGGGAAGTGGATTGGTATTTGGAGCAGGAGAACCAGTAGTTGCCTCGACACCAGTGGTTGTAGGGTTAGCCACCTGTTCACGGACTGGCCCCCCCTGGGCACCCAAAAGAGCTGCAAACGGATTTGAGTTCAATTCATTCCTTGTATCACCACCTCCCATTGTGGTTGCATTCAGAAAAGGCTCCTGGACATTTTCATACATCCGCCTAAGCATGTTAAATCCTTCAGGAGAAGATTCAATATTACTCATTGCTCTGTCTGTGTTACGCATCATTTCACGCATGAGTTCAGGATTTCTTGCAGCCTCCATTGTTTGACGGAGGATTGCAGGATCATTTAGCATATGAGCAAGCTCTGGATTCCTATCAATGATTTCACGCATTTGGGGATTATTCATCATCATGTTACGCATAACATCTGGGTTGTTCAATAAATTCTGAACAAGAGGCAGATCCATGATTTCTCGCATCATGTTGGGGTTCTGAGTCAACTGTTGCTGCATTTGTTCCAATTCTGGAAGTCCAGCTCCAAACATGCCACCATTGCCTCCCAAACCACTCAAACCAAGTCCAGGAAATGGTGAAGCACCAATCCCAGCACCTATTGCCCCCCCTTCAACCGAGCCAACTTCCCTTGCAACAGGAGTAGTAGTATTTGCTCTGGTAGGGGTAACACCTGCTGGAGTGGATGTAGCAGGCACAAAACCACGTACTAGGTGAACAGTGTGCTCAGCCTCCAAACCTATAAACCACAAATAGAAAAAGATAGGATAATAAATCTTCCATAGTATATTAATATTGTATGATAGAAATTATGTTACTTATCATTATGAATAAATTATTTTAGATGCAAAAAGAGCCTGAGAATTACTTCTACCAAACAAATGAAACAGATGCATAGAAAAAGCATCAAATAAGTTAGCATCAAGGAGCATGGCAAACTTTGTTAACCAATTACAGGATTAGGGAATCATTTTGGTTTTCCTTGACAATTTCTACTACCATCGAGTTTTCTTTATGTTTCCAACAGAGACTAATTAGACTTGTACTTTCTTGTCTAGGACAGAAACATCCGTTTAAGAATGGTATCTTCAGATGCATGAGCTTAAATCACGTTAAAAGAACTGTCGTCCTCTAATTATGCAAATTGGGTATCCTCATGATCTATTTTCCATTTAATTTTCTATTGAACCCATTTTTTCTTAGAGCATGCAACTGTTGTCTATTTAATTCTGCTCTTATTTGCTTTTAACAGCGTTTTGATATGAAAATCCATCACCATCCAGCCTTCCTGACTAGTTTTAATGTCCCGATTTAATGCATGTACATCATTTGAAGAAATCTTCTCTAATGCTTTGTATGGCATTAAAGGCTACTTTTACCATCTCGCTAACAGATGAGACTTATAACAGCAGACTGCATAGCAAGAAGAAAACCTATAGAGACCAGGTAACTTCCATCTGCACCTACACACGCTTACATGTCCTCATCCAACAAATACAATCAACAAACAACTTGAAAAAACCTTTGAAGTTACAGAGCATATATCATCCTTTATATTCCGGGATCTAGGCAAACTTTAGAAGCATTTTATTAAAAATTTAGTACTTGATGATATCCTAGAAGAAGTGAAGTCAAGTCTAATGCCTATGGCAGTGGCTATAAGTAGCTCTCGAACTTTTTCATCATGTGATACATTAAATGCTTCAATGGTTATCATTTAATAAAGACGGCTGACATTGGTGCTGCATCTATCTTTTTAAATGACTTATTTAGTCATCAGTGATAACAAAGCTCATGACATTGAGAAAAGGTAAATCGATATATATAGTCATCAGGAGATAGGTAACCCACAATGGAAAAACCACATGTTCTTCAGTTCTCTCATCATAAGATAAGATAGAACAGCTACTAGTGGAAAGAATTAATGAAGTTAATAAGACACCCTTCTCTATAACTTCATAGATCTACCTAAACAGTTTATTTTTGCATTTTCGACCATTTTAACCCCTTTTGTCCATTCCAACCTAGTACCATCTTCTTCCAATGAACCCTATACTCCCCTGCTCACAGGAAAAGGAATAGCAAAAAGAAAACCCCAAACACTGGCTTTCAAGTCAAACATTTAAATGCAAAATTGTTTTGTATTGCTTTTTTTTTAGTTTTTGCATGAAAACTTATCAACAAATAATTTGACATCCAAGAACAAGGTGTTGCTGCTATAACTGGGATCAATTATAATATAAAAACTATAACATCTGGAGTTCTAGCAAATTTAATTACATCCCTGGCATGTCTGTATGATAGAACACTAGAAATATGATAACAGGACTGTATCTGTGATCAACAAATTGAATCCACTCAAATGGCAATGACACTGAAAACCTAACGTTTCTACGTAATCAGTGAGCATATAAACAATCAAGAACCGATGGTAAAATAAAATACCGTAGCTCTTAAGAGTCTGATCGTCCTTGAGAATACGGCCTTTATAAATCAATCGTTGTTGTGCCGCGGGGATGTCACAGTTCTGTTCCAGAACAGACTTGAACGACTCAACCGACGACTCAAGGGTCACCTGAACGGAGAATTTCGTGCCGTTTGAACACCGTACGTTAACGGTAACGGTTTCACCACCTTCAGCCTTGTTGGATTCAATACCTTCGGTCACAGCACCAGCACCAGCACCATCACCGCCTCCGCCGCCCATCCTATCCTCCCCTAATTTGGGAGGGGGTTTTTAGCAATTAAATCAATCAAAAAACAAGAAAATGGTTGTGTGAATCGAATTGAAGGAGCTATTAGATCGATCGATGAACTTATTCGAAAACCTGAATATCGACAATCCAAATGCTTTGAAAACTTGGGGAAGGAGGAACTCTCTGTTTCTGTGCGCAGTAGTTTCCGAAACGTAGACCGGTTGAGAGAAGACCCTTGCCTTTTTATTTATACAAAATCTTTAAAATAAACAAACCTGCACTGTTACTTAACATTCACTTAAATTCTTAAAAAATATTTTTATTAATAAAATATTGGTTATTAATTAAAAAGACAAAATACATAGAATAGCAATCTACTTTCATATTTTTTTTTATTATAGCATTGTAGTTTCAGTTTTTCTTATTACAGCAATGTACTTTCAAACTATTTTTTATTAGGACATTGTACTTTGAAAAATTTACTCATTATAGTATTTGGTAACCTTTTGATTTAAATTTACTTATTATATCAGGTTTTCAAGTCATCTCATTGTCCACGTAGGTTGTCCACATGTACTATAGTGATGTGACTTTCTTATTACAACATTATACTTTCAAAATTATTTTATCATAGCATCTACTAATTCTTATTAAACAACGTACTTTTAATTTTAATGTTTAGGTATTTTATATGTTATTTAATAAATATATTAAATGAATTAAAAAAATTTAAATTATTCATTAATATACCAATATTAATAAAACTAGCATAAGACAACTTATCTCGCTAATATTTTTGAAAAAAAAAATATGTGTTTTTTGAAAAAAGAAAATAAGAAGTGTTTTTTGATAAAAAGAAAAATAAGAATTGTTCTTTTTTTACCAAAAAAAATATTATCTTTTAAATAAAATATTATATTTGTTTAAAAACTTTACTTGACGTATAAATATCTTAAATTAATTAGATTTTTTGAATTTATCTTAAATTAATTAGATTTTTTGAATTATTTATTAATATAATAATATTAAAAAATTATAGATCACAATTTATTTCGTTAATATTTTAGAGAGAACTTTAAAAGATATGTATTTTTTTAAACAACATAAAATAAGAAGTGTTACTTTTTTTACAAACAAAATGTATCTCGAAAATAATGTATCGTATTTATTTAAGAAATATTTTACTCTAGAATATTTAATTTGCATGCAACTTAATAAGTCAAAAAAATTAAATGTTTTTTTTTAATTATAGCAATGAAAAACAAAAATCACTAATAATAATTTGAAATAAGTTTTTATTTTTATTTTAGTTAAGCCATCAAAATGATGTGTCATCCACATCATCTCATTAAAGTCACACAAGCAAAAAAAAGTCAAAGGGTTAACCGGTTTAAAAGATAACAGGTTACTCATTGCTATAATGGATAGATTTTTTAAAGTACGATGCTTTAATAAAAAAATAATTTGAAAGTACATTGCTGTAATAAAGAAAAATAAAAATAGAATGCTATAATAAGAAAATTTATGAAAGTAAGTTGTTATTTCATACATTTAACCTTAATTAAAATGATACTTCCAAATATATTTCAATTTTAATGTTTTATTTTATTTTTTGTTTACGTCGATATTATAAAATGATTTGAATAAAATATAAACTTTAATATATATCTTAAAATTTTGAAAAAAATTATAAATATTAATATCAAATTAACTATTTAAAAGTTCTCGTTTTTTTATAACTAGTTTACTTCAAAAAATTTATTATAATGTAATTTAGACTTAATAATGAAGTAATTTTTTTTTTAATAGTACAAGTTTTTATTGAAAAACAATAATTAAGTATTCTGTTATAACTCAATGATTTTTCTAATTATATTTTAGTTTTTTAATATTTACACTGAAATGTTTGTCCTTATTTTATTATGCTTATTTGATGTTAGTTACACATATTCAAACGTGGAAGTTCAATAAATTGAACTTACACACGATTTAATTGTAAATATGAATTTTAAGTAATATGTATCAATAAACAATACTTTATGCATAAAAATGATTTTTAAAAGTTATTATCAAATGTCTTATAATAATATAAAATATATACTAGAAACGTACTCGCGCAATGCAGCGAGATACAT
>NC_037528.1:17446319-17458379 GCF_001531365.2 Cynara cardunculus var. scolymus | reverse complement strand
TTTAGATATAAATTATAATAAAACAATGTGAAATAAATTAAATTAGTAAATTAAAAATTTATATTTTTTTAATTTAAAACCCACATTGCTACATTTTATATCAGTTATTCATTTTTTAATCTTACTTAAAAAATACAATATTTAACATGTCGAAAAATTCAACGATCCGTTTTGTACAGCCATAAAGGCTCTTTAAATAACCAAACCAAGTAAACTATAGTATTATAATTATGTTAATTTATCAGGTATACTATTTTTGGAATGTTGATCGGAGTTGCAAACAATGTAGATCTTTTAATTCTAAAAAGGAAAAGTATTTGCTTATTTTTATTGAGGTTTTTTTAAACCGAGTTAAATACATGAAATATCAACCTACTTTTATAAAAAATATATATTATAGTATTGTACTTTCAATTTTTCTTACTATAACAATGTAATTTAAAATATTTTTATTAGGGTCTTGTACTTTGAATATTTTATTCATTGTAGCAATGTGTAACCTTGTAATTTGAACTTCGATGACATGACACAAGTTAATAGGTTGTTATGTTATGTCACGTTCACATGTACATTATTGTTGATGTGACAGTTTTAGTTACAAATTTATACTGTGAAAATTGTTTTATATAGCATCCTTACTTATTATTACAACCTTTATTTTTAAATGTTTTCATCCGGTGGACGTCGGACGTTGTCAACAACAGCCCTATTAAGACGGTCGTAAACCACCGCCTCCTTGGCTGTGTCAATGTCTTCACTGCAAAACCATTGCCGTACAACACATACTGAAAACCAGCTTTTCATCTTTACCCGAAAGGCAAGAGAGGCAGAAACAATGCCTTTGATCTACTCTCGCCAATGGTGGACACTGAGCTAAATGACCATCTTCTACCCATCTTGGCCAGCTTCATCACTACCGGACCCATTGTTCTTGACTTCCAAGATATCCTTTAGAGATTTGCGTTTGATAACTGGAGCAAAAATCATCCATCGACTTGGTTGGTCTACTGTCCAGGTTTTTGAACTTCGATCACTCCAATGAAAATTTCGTTGCTGATGTCATCATTAGCTTCCTATTAGCCTGTTAACATGGTTCTTCTAGTTGATCTACAAGAACCTTATAATCGATCCTTAAAGAAATCAAAGAGAAATCAGAAAACCTCATTCACGACCAAATGAAAGACATGGTTTACACTCATGCTTCTCTCTGCGAAAGCATGAGACTTTACCAACCGGTGGCCATTGACGGGAAACATGCGACTAACGATGACGTTTTGCCTGACGAAACCTCGTGAAGAAAAGGGTGGTCGCTATCTTATCACATTTACGCAATGGGGAGGTCCGAGGAGTTGTCGGGTTCCAACTAGGCAGAGTTCCGGGTGGAGAGGTGGTTGAAGAAGACAAAAAAGACAAATGGAAGAAGTAAAAAGAAAATGATCTTGAATTACACTTTTGGTCCCTATGGTTTACCCAAATACCGATTTGTCCCTTCTAACTATTGTAAAAACTGACGGTGTTAATTCCAAGGACCTTGGGTGTTATGAAATTGAAAACTTATGGACCACCAGTGTAGATAGTTTGTTTTAGGGACCAAATCCAAAATTTGAACAAATCACAAGGACCACCAGTGTAATTCACTCGATTTATTTTGTATATAATAAGTTTTGGATTTGTATAATCAAGTACGATTCTTAGAATATATCTACATTAGACGATTTAAATAATCATTACATATCTATACTATATTATAAAGCATATAACAAAACTTTTAAAAATTATTCTTTATGCATGAAGTACTGTTTATTAATGTATATTACTTAAAATTTAAGATTACGAGTAAATTGTGCGTAAGTACAACTTATTAAAGCTCAACTTTTAAATTCGTATAACTAACTGCAGATTAACATAATCAAATATAGGATAAACATCTCATTTAAATATAAAAAATCTAAAATATAATTAGGATAATCATTGAGTTATAACATAATCATTATCTTTATAAAAGTTATATTGGTAACTCAAAAATAAATTACTTTGCTATTAGACCTAAATTAAATTATAATAAAAAATTAAATTAAAGAAATTGTATAAAAGAAGCTTTTAATAGTTAATTTGATATTAATATCCATGTAATTTTTCAAGTTTCTATGATATATTCAAATTTATTTTTATTCAAATGTAAAAACATTGTCTTTCTCAAAATCACATAAAAGTGGTATTATATCACCAGAGACAAAAAATAAAATAAAACATTAAAATAAAGATGTATCTCGTAGTATTGTGCAAGTATCTTTCTAGTAATGTAAATAAACACAAAGTTGGTCAACCTTACATATCTTATAAACCAATCATTTCTCAAAAGGAAATAATGAAATTAAATATTTTATTATAAATAATTATCAAAGTTTTTTTTAATTATGAAACAAAATAAATATAACTTTAACTTTTATATAATTTATAAATAAAATTTTAAAATTGTTATATTTTTTTTTCGACGATTGAATACTGTATTATAAAGTATTTGAGTTAAACTCTTAAAAATCATTTTTAATGTATCAGATACTATTTAATAAAAACATATTACTTAAAATTCAAGATTACAAGTAAATAGTGTATGAGTATATGTGTTTGAATTCATATAACTAACGGATAAACACAATCAAATACATAATAAATATCTCATTTTAATTATAAAAATTATAAAATATAATTAAAATAATCATTAAGTTCTAACAGAAAACATAATTATTATATTTATAAAAAATATTACATTATTGAACCTAAAATAAATTATTTCGTTATTAAATCTAAATTAAATTATACTAAAAAATTATACAAAAAGAACGAGAACTTTTAAATTGCTAATTTCGATATATTATTTTCAAATTTATATTTTATCCAAATATAAAAACATTATCGTCTTTTTTATAAACATACAAAATTGTATTACAAAATCAACAGAGACAAATAATAAAATAAAACATTAAAACTGAAATGTATCTCACTGTGTATTACGTGAGTACATTTCTAATATTAAATAATAAAAATATATAAATAACTAATAAAATTATTAATAATTCTAAACAATTAATAAACAATAGTGATGAAAATTTTTAAATTTAATTTATTTAGTAATTAAAATTTAATATTAATCAATAATTTGAAATTAATATTAATTAATGATATGTAATTAATTTTTATTAAATAATAATAATAAAATAACAATTTTATTAATTATAGAGAAAGGGAAATGTTCTTAATCAATATAATAGGAAAATATAAATTTACTTTTGAAAATGAATACTTACTTTTAGACAGACTAAAATGATAATTTAAACATTTATTATGGAACAGAGAAAGTAACCGTTGATATTAATCAGAAGTATAATCAAAAGAAAGTAGGAAAACAAACCAATGTAGATCATACAATGACACATGCCACCGTACTATTCATCTGCCTTATTACAAAAAAGTATAGTGTAGTGAAAAGTATCACCATATTAATTTGTTGTGTGTCACCGTACATATTTTAAAACTACAATGAGAACACAAATTTTTCTTACACTCTGGACCCAAGTTTAAATCATGTTAATATCATATTTTAAAACTACAATGAAAATACAAGTTTCCCAAAACATGTCTTATTGAACAAGTAAACTTCCGATGAATAAACTTTTTGGTTTCAACGAGAACGCTGTCTGAATAATCATACGCTGAAGGCTGAACTTTGGTTGTTGGAGACCGGAAACTTCAAAAAGTGCGGGCTCATATTTATTTGCAACTGACACGTGGCATATGATTAAATAAAACCCACTCAACCACCTCGTTTTTAAATTACACGAAACGGACAAGAGTTTTTGGATTAAACAAATATTTACTTAATAATTTTACAATTTTAATTTTAAAATCCTCAAGAAGATAAAAATAATTGTTATGTTTTTTTTTATATTATTTAATTACAGATATCAATTAAAAATTATATATCATCTTTGATCATATAAACTTGAGACCACATGAGACCAACCTGTTTTTATGAGACCCGTAAGACCACTTTCTTATACTAAAAACTTTACAGCAAAATGTTGTGAAAGTTTGACTCTTTTTTTTTTACCTTCACATGGTTTTGCTGTGAAGTTTCAAGTGTATAAAAGTGGTCTTACGTGTCTTACGAAAACAAACTCGTCTCACGTAAACCCAACCCCGACCATATATCTTCAACATGCTCTTTAATTTTTTTTTTAAAAATACATTGAATTATAATTGTTTTTCAATTTTCAATATTACTACATCATTAAATTATTAAAATATTTAATGAATTTTAATAAAATATTGTTTTTCATTCTAAAAACAATTGATTTCGAAGATTTTAATACATCGAGTAAATTTTCAACGATGGTCGTGTTTATTAAAGGATTTATAGTCATTATGCATATAAAACCGTTCGATATATCTCTAATCATTTAAGTAATTTCATTTCTTAAACTGCATATATCTGCAGATGACCAAATTCATATTCTTGTAACTTTGTTGCTACCATTAATTATCAGGGTGATAATAAAAACCTCGTTGCGTAGTATATACCCATTAAAATATTTTCAGTGTTATGAAAACATTTTACGTAGATGCATCGATTATGTCGCAAATGTCATGTTCTAGAATTTTGTAGTTGTAAATGCCAAAACCGTTTTTTGTATGTAATAAATATCCAAGCATTTTATATGTTCTTTTGGAAAGACAGATAAAATCTGTTGGAAAACTGTATTCAAAACAGAAAAATAAATGTGTTAAAAACCGCTAATAACATGTTGTAATTTTATATTTCTCTCAATTGATCATTACCAAATCGATCCTCATGTTGCTCAGTTGGTTTATTTTAATAGGATTTAAATGTGTTAAATACCGCTAATAACATGTTGTTGTTTAAATGAATGCTAATTATATAATTAAATATAAATTTCATACTGATGATAAATAAATATGTGAAATTGTATAAATTTAACATTATAATTTTCTGATCGGTAAAATAAATAATTTAAACAAATTCAGACAGCAATCAGTCTACAAAACAAACAAACACTCTTATTGATTCAGATTTCAACATCACATCTTATTAATTAGAAATGAAATAAGACTTCAGACTTTATCATCTTTTAAAAAACAATCGTTACTTAGAAAATACTTTCACTAAAGACCTAATCCTATGCCCAAAACCATCCATATACACTTTATCGGTGCAACGATACACCCTACACCTCTTAACAGTGATCTCATAATTGGTCTTAGTCTTGATCCAGTTAAGGTGTACGAGGCTGATTATGAGAACCGGTCTCGATTTCGGGCTGGCCCAAATCAGCCCCACTTAATTTTTTTTTTCTAAAATTGATTTTTAATATAATATTTTTTTGAAGAATTTGGTCAATCAAATATACTAACAAATACGTTTTTATAATAACTGCGTCAATCAAATACATTAAAATATATTTTGATCTTCAACCAAATACACTTAAAAAGTATATTTAAAAATACATTAAAAAAATATCAGCCCGGTCCCGGATCGATCCCATACCTCGTCCCGGACCGAGCCTTGTTTTCGATGGAATAATATCGTAACCGGTTATGGACCGTCGGACCGGTTCCAGCCTTCCACCCTTCAACTCATATCAAAAAAACACAATGGCCAAACAATGATTATTAAGATCTAGGATGAACAGTAAAGCCCAAACCAGGCCCATATAATTTTAAATATGTTATGTAACATTTTTATGGTTCCATCACATTTTAATAAGCAACTTTACACGACCACATTAAACATATGATACTACCAGGGGCGGATTCACATTAACAAAACTACCAGGGGGCGGATTCACATTAGCAAAACTACAGGGGGGCGGATTCACATTATTAATATTGTCAATTGTCATGCTAGATTAAACTCAAAGTCCAAAAATCTTACATAAATAATAAATTATATATATATATATATATATATATATGTGTGTGTGTGTGTGTTATGTAAAATTAAAAAATATACAAAATATGCGGTGTAGTGCGGTTTGAACTACTGTTTGATAACTCAAAACCGCAAATTGTACCGCATAGTGCGGTTTGGTCAAAATGCAAACCACAAACCGCACCACGAAAGTTCTAAACCGCGTTTTGCGGTGCGGTGTGAGCGGGTTGGATGAACACCCCTAATTTTTACGGTTCCCCACAGTGATCCAATCCATTATGACGAAACCGTCCACTCCCTCGTTTAACTGTCGTTATCCTCACATCTTGTTACCGCTAGTTCTTACAACCATGCTACAATGATAACGTTAGGCCATGGTTTTGCTGAATATATCTCAATTTCTTGTTTTTTAGTTTAAACATAAATCAATTCACCTAACATTAAATTTTTATATGCTCAAATCAATTCATCTGAAAGGAAATTATATACATTAACTAATAGTATAATTTGTTACTCTGTTAACCTATGCGGTAAACAAAATAATCGAAACCAAAACTTACCTTATTTGATTAACCGAACACTTTAACCCGTAAACCGAATAACCCGAAACCGTTTTTGGATGAGTCATTCGATTTAGGATTTTTTATATCTCTAAGGAACCCCAGTCACCTAAATTTCTAGATACCACCACCAGATACTAACAAAATTGGTGGTGCAACTAACATTTGGATTTTGGAGTACACCACGTTATAAGATGGTACGACTTATTGGTTTGTCTTTTTCAGTTGAGATGTGATTTGTATTCATATTGTGATACGTTGTATCGACATGTTGAATGGTAAAGCTTAAAAAATATAAATTTACGAGAGTACGGAAATTGAGAACCCGGAAATCAGACTGCAAGAAAGTTTGAGAAAAATATGTGAAAATATATAACATATACACTCACTATTTATACTAAAGCACAATAATTCACTTTTTATAATAAAACCCGACAAACTATCTGGTGGCGCAAAAAAAGCCTTTAAAAAAATCATAAAAGGAAACTAGTCGTTATTTTTTTAAGTTTCGCTCATAAAATTTGGTCTAAAACGGGTTTTTAATTCATTTATTTGACCAGTGCAAAGTGATCATCCAATCTCGGTCTGATTAGGTCATTTTCAAAACTGTTTCTTAATCAGTTTTCAACTCATAAATAAGGTTTGATTGATTCTCAGTTATGTTGGGTTTAGTTCTTGTAACTGCTCCCAAATGGGTGGTCCTCGTTCCCGATTCAATTCGTCCATCTCTAATCATGAGATGCACGTGTTTCTATTAATTGTGTAAATGCTAGATTATAAACGAATCATACTAGATTATGTCTAATCAAATATATAAATATTTTATTAATGGACAAATTGCATGAAAAAGTAACGTACTTTAACTTTATTCTTATTTTGGGTAACGTATTTTCAAAACTTTCATTTTGGTACATAAAATGTAAAGTTTTAAACATTTAAGTACCCGGGTAACCGATTATCATGCTGATGTGGTATCCAATTCAGTATTATTTGCTGACGTGGTTAGTGACATGAATTTTTTCAATCTAAAATTAGTCTTTCTTTTTAATCCAAAATTAGTCTTCAACCCGTTACCCGGGTACTTAAATGTTTAAAACCTTACATATTAGGTATCAAAATGAAAGTTTTAAAAGTACGTTATAAAAAATATGAATCAAGTTAAAATACGTTATTTTTTCATGCAATTTGCCCTTTATTAACCTATCTAGATACTAATCAAATTAATTAAATATAAATGATTAGTCTGAAATAAAAAAACGATGCAAATATAATTTTACAGAGATAAAAACAGTGGTCATACGAACTGTTACTCTTTGGATACTTCAATAAATCTCTAAAACCTTCTTCAAAGTTCAATAGTTTTTATGATCAGTAAAATCATTTAACAAAATAAAAAGCTCTGAACTCTGTCGAACTTAGCAATTCATACGTATAATCAATCTCCAGAGGAATCGGTTTTTAGGGAACCTCAGACATTGGGCGTCTAACGATTTGCCGCCGCCGAGAGACTTAAATAACTATACCATTTCCAGATTAATTTTCAACTCGACAAGTGTTTGTTACTCAACGTTACCATTTAATGACGTTGTTTAATTCTTCAAAGTCATCAAGTAAGAACCGTAAAACAGATACTTAAAATCTTATAAAAAATTCGTATTATATGAATCTGTATTCGTATATATTACTTTCTGTATTTATTTTTATCGTCATAAAACACGTAATAACGAAACTCATATATAAATTTTGGTATAATCTTTTGATTATTGTTAAGAAATCACAAAACATCAAACCCATAGAGAAATATGTTCACAATGAAGAAAACAAAGTCAAACTAACTGAAAAAAAAAAAGTCAACACACAAGAACCACCCACAAGGGCAACGAAGGAAGTTGCTGAAAGGTCATTTTCCAGAGCTAAAACTGAGAAATCCAGAGCAACATACTTGTTCCAATCCATATTGTACAAGTTACTGTAACAACGTTTTACTTTTTTTTTATGAATTGTTGCTCTGGAACAAGAAACTTGGTGGATCACGTTTTGCTGCGTAACCGAACTTTGATGTGTTATATTTCCTGTAAACACCAGTCAATCTCCCTGTCGATGCCTTTTGGTGGTACCCCACAATCATTCTTGAACATTCCCTAAAATAGAAAGTCAAACCAAGTAAATTTCAGAAGTCAACTCATTAAGAATAGACCCATGAATCTATAATCACTTGAAAACTTTCTAAAAATAATTTACTTACAGAAGTTGATCTTCAGAATAGTTAGTATGCCATTCACATGTTTTCGACCAGTGTTTCATCCCATAAAGACTGCATTGAGCCGTGTATACGGCGGCGGCCGCCAAGAACGATGGCGGGAATTTAAGCGTCTCGTATTCCACGAGACAAAGCTCGATTAGGAAAAACGACGTTTGGTCAAGTTTTGATTCCGATTGAGCGGCTTTTAAGAATCTTTTCATGAACACATACGCTGTTGGTAACGACATGTTGAATTCTAATGTGTTCAACATCAGTTTTTCCTGCATTTGTGGATGAATAAGATCAAAATCAGGTTCATTCACATGTGAATATAAATAAGATCAGAATGAATGAAAGGTGTTCACTTTATGGTACGTACCATTTCAAGAATTTGACACCTGGAGTAAGCTTTGTCCGAGATGAAAACCAAATCTTCGATGATGGGAACCGAAACTTCTTCGTATTTACAAGCCAATAGCATGGCAACCAAACCAACTAATTGTAAGTTCTTTCTAATTACAGATTGTTTAGCCAAGAATCTGTCTATGAGGTTAACTGTTAAAAACAGTGTTTCGGGTTGGAGGTCAAACTTGTGGTGCACCTGTCGATATTTGTTAAATTGTCGTATGTTAGTAACGAAAATTGAAAACCCTTTTAGGGTACGATCCGATATCGTCATGTAAATCAAATTCAAACTTTAATCGATGGCGAATTCACAAATTTGGAACTCGATTTTTAACCAAGAAATCACGTTACCTCGATTAGCCAGTCGATTAGTATAGCTCTCATCTTCTCATTAATGTCAAATTGTTGTGTCATGTAGTCTGGTGAGACCAAGCTACAATTCTGCAAAGAAATCGAATTTCGATTCAAGTAAATGTTTCCATTTTAAACATCAAGAAAGTCATCTACATGGGAAAATCCATCAAATTTCGCAAGCACCACTTTAGCAACGTGCGAAATCCACTTTCATGAATACTACAATATTCATAAAGTAGTAATTTCGCAAGTTGTCAAAGCGTTACTTGTGAAATGTTGACGCGTAAATGCCATTTTCGCGATCATTGCTAAAGTTGATAAAGTGCTATGGGAATTCTTTTTTTGATGGGTTACAAAATCAAATTAAAGAAACCAAAACTTTCCATTATTAGCATCAAGAAGAAAGTCAAGTGATGCACATAGGTTTGGCCTTTTGTGTCAAAATTCTCAAAATGGTTGTCATTTAGAATGGTGAAAAAAAAAATACAAGTTCCCAATAGAATCTAGTAGGGCAATTACATAATTAATTCAAAATCAAATAAAAGAAATCAAAACTTTCCATTTTTAGCATTAAGATCATATATATACCTCCATCCTTCTATAATGAGCATAAAGATCTTCGACATACTCGGTCACAGCAAGGTGGTTTCTGTCATCGGAGATATCGATATCAACAACGGGATCCTCCATCTCAACTTCCTCCTATCAAATTTCATAAAAGTCAAACTAATGATATCAAAAGAATCTAAAGTCAAACACCATACGACAAGGATTGGGTTCAAGTGAGACGAGCTTGTTTTCGTGAGATCATAAAAGAAGACTGAACACCTTCACGGTAAAAAATGTACAAGAAACACCAAACCCTAACGGCAAAAAGACCGTGAAACTTTAGAGTGTTTTGTTGTGAAGGTTCAGTGTTATTTTTTGATATCACGTGTCTCGTAAAAATAGACTGTTCTCAAATGATTCCAACTCAGACAAATACCATATGATGATCCCTTTGATCCACAACTGTTTCTGATGTTTCCAAAAACATGGGCACAGGTTCATCTTGATCTTGATCTTCTTCCCATACACCAAAACCCTCATTTGATGCATTGGAACTGGACCTCTTAATCTCCTAGTAAATGATTTCAAATCAAAAGTCAAAACCTTTACCAAATTAGAAAAAAAGTCAACATGGTTGAGAGATTGAGATGAATATGATACCTCTGGAAAACACTGTTTCTTGTTGGCAATATCTGCAGCAAGTTTCCTTTTTTAGAAACAAAATCAAATTGGAATGTTAGTAAATATTATACAAATATATCAAATAACCAAAATAGAATTCCAAATTTGACTTTAAGAGCCAAATCCATTGATTTTTTTTTCACAAAAAAATCCATTAGAAACTTTGAAAATATGAAATTAATAGGTTTGAAATTAAATATCAACTTGAATGCTTAATTTAATATCAATAAAGAAAATTAATAATAAAATAAATAAAACATACTGTGATAAAGCTCTCTTGTTAGCTACACAAGGGTGTGGCTGAGCTCCTCTCCGGCAGCCACCACCACCGCCACCGCCACCTAAGTTCTGATTGATAACACTCAATGCTCTCCGGTTATGACCTATTTCAGCACCAAATTTCCGGCAACCCATAACCTCTTCTTTACCTAAATAACCACAAGAAACATAATCGGCATAAAAATTAAACGAGAATTCAACCCAGTTCAAATAACATGCTCAGATTTCGATTCAAATCTACAGATTTCAAAATTCAAACATGGAAGAAGCTGCCGGAAAATCTGGATCTAGCAAAAACGATGAATATTAACCTTGCTTATTTGTGGGATTCATCAAAGCTGGATTATTCTCAACTGAAATCTCCATTGATAAACAAATTAAGAACCCAACTTTGAAGATCTTTGGTGATGATATATCTCTAATCCGTCAAGAAACCCACAAATCGACGAACCCTAGAATGCAAACTAAGAGCATTTAATTTAGAAAACGGCCATGAAATCTACAGAAACAAACTGGCAAGAAAGATCAAAGAGAAGAAGTGAAGACAAGTGTGTATGAAGGTGGCCATTATATTTGAAATCAACGGCTAGAAAATCTGTCCGTTGGATTTAAGATAATCAACCTCATTACAATATTCGGAAGCGTAATTGGAATCTGTATGAATTCTACTTTTACCAGAAAAAAAGATTCAAATTAAAAGCTTTATTGCATTGTTGATTTGTGTATCATGCAATAGAAGTTGTACCTTTTCTGGAACTTAGTAGTTTTAGATCTGAAAAAAATAGGTAGGCAATTTTTAAGGGTCTTTCTACAGCAACGGTCACCTTTGAGGCTTTGGCCACGTGTCATGTACGCGTTTCTTCCAATATTATTCCAGAAAATTTTCAGTATTAAATGATTGTGTGATTATAAAAATAAAAAAGTACTCCTTTTTTCCTTCCAAAATTACAGCATTTTTTTTAAATTAATAAATTCTTTTAAGTAATTTAAATTATAAATACTTTAAAATGATTTATTTATTTTTTTCTACTAATAAAATT
>NC_037528.1:17438415-17444921 GCF_001531365.2 Cynara cardunculus var. scolymus | reverse complement strand
AATCTGAATATGAATTATATTATTAAGATATTTAGTAAATTAATAAAATATTGTTTTCTCTCGTAACATTAAATTTTATTGGTGGAAATAATAAAAATCCATTTTTTCATTTATACTATATTATAAATCATTTGATAAAAACTATTTTTTATGCATGTAGTACTGTTTATTGATGTATATTACTTAAATTTTAAGATTATAAGTAAATTAATGCGTAAGTACAACTTATTAAAACTTAATGTTTGATTTTAATTATATAATATTTAAAATATAATTAGAATAATTATATTTTTAACAGAATACTTAATTATAATCTTAAATAAATTATTTTATGAAACCAAAAAAAAAATAGTTCATTTTTAAAATTCAATTAAATCATAATAAAAAATTGACTTAAATAAATTACAAAAAAAAAAAAAAAAAMTTTTAAATAGTTAATTTGATACTAATATCACTTATTTTTATCAAAATTTTATAATATCTTCAAATTTATATTTCATTTAAAAAATAAAAACATTTTCTTTTCTCAAAACCACATAAAATCGCATTATAACATTGATAGACCCACAATATAAAACGAAACATTAAAATCAAGATGTATCTCGTTGCATTATGCGAGTACCCTTTTAGTCTTAAATAATCATTTCTTAAGAGTTTTTTAGTCATAGAATTTCACCATCTCTCTCTATTATTTTGTCCGTTTTGGATGATCGGTTTGAGCAAAAAACAAACCAAAATCACCAAAATCTCTATTTTGGAGAATTTGTTGGAGATGTTCTGATAAGTCTAGAAATCAGTGTTATTTGCATTTTGCTTTGAAAATGGTACATAGTCACCAACTCCGTTAAAAAGAGTAAACTTCAATTTTGGTCCTTAATGTTTAGAAAATACTTTAAAAGTGGAATCTAACATTTGATAAGTTCATAAATCATCCTTGCGGTTTATATTTTGCTTTGAAAATGGTACCCGACAAGTTCACATTAACTTTGTTAAAATTAATTGTTAAGTCAAAGGGACATTTTTATCGTTTTTCCACTACTAGGAAAAGAGGCATTAGTGACGGAAGCGCATCCTTCACTAACAAGAGACGGCTTAGCGATGAAAAGGTCACGAAACCTATCACTCGCAAATTCGTCGTTAATAGCGACGGACAATATATGTCGCTAATTAGTGATAGTTTCTTCTAATTTCCATTTTTTTAAAAAATAAAATATAATACATGTGGTCGTTGCTAATCCGTCCCTAATTAACGATAGATTAGTGACCGACTCCTCTAATTTTCATTTTTTTAAAGAGAAAAATATAATACATGTGTCCCAGATTAGTGACGGAAACTATTTTTCCTTGTTTTTCTCATATGTATGTGTTATATGTATACATGTGTATGTGTGATATGTATTCATTGGTCCGTGTTATATAATATATATATATATATATATACACACACACACATACATGATGTATGTGTACTTTTGTTGCTAATCGTGTATATGCATGTTGTTAATTATATATATATATATATATATGTGTGTGTGTGTGTGTGTGTTTTTGTGTTGTATATATGTTTTTATGCCATCTAAACTCATCAAGGACCATCACAATTCATTAAGAGCCACCATTGATGATGATGTTATTCGGTCTTATTAAGTCATCATTAATGTTATTGGGCCTTAACAAGTCATAAAGAGAGAGTCTTACTGGGCTATAATGTATCTTAGTGAGTCTTAATGGTCTTATCAAATCCAATAAACATCTCATTCATATATAGTGGGTTTTAGTGAGTCTCAATTGATCAATTGGATTTTTAATGGGTCTTAATGGGTTTTTTAAATGCACTTTATTCAATATAATTGGACTTTAATAAGATCTAACGGGCTTTACAATTTATGTCCAGGTCCGCAAATTACAGAGGTGCCACTTGGCACTTGCGGATTTGGACATAAATTGTAATTGTTTTTTTATCTTTTAACTACATCCGCAAATTACGGAGGTGCTACTTGTGAATATAATGACGTTTGGATAAAATAAGAAGATGAATGACTAAAAGACCAATTTCAACAAAAAAATGACTACTTCAGTTAATTTCCATTTTTAAAATTACACATATACAATAATTATCAATAAACATAAAATACATTATTAAATGGAATATTTTTTATAACTTATGATTATGAATTTATAAAATATTAAAAAAAGAATAAAGCAAATATTATTTTAAAAAATAAATTGACTGACAACTGACAGTGAAGCCACTGCATTTAATAGACTGTCAGAAGACCAGCGAATACCACCCCCCCCCCCCCCTCTTCGCATTGCCCACTTGTACTGTACAACTTCGACCGCTATTTATCGTAATGAAACGTCTTTGTTTTTGGAATCTATTTTTTAAACTATATTTTCGTGTTTTTAATAAAATACTTTTTAATAATTCTCTTATAGAAATGAAATAAATTTAGATTTTAAATCCATTTCAATTTCATTTCTGTAAACGAAATAAATTTACAAAAATGAATTTAGAGACATCGTAAGATTTAATTAAAATCATATATACATAAGATTTTGAAATCCTCAATGGGTGCTTGGGATTTCACGAGATTTCGTAAAATTGTAAGCAATAAGGTTCTAAAAAATATTTGTTTTCTAATAATCGATTAATAAAAATGTAATTTTTTTTAATAAATAATGGAATTTAATTTCATTTCAAATCCTACAAACATAACATACCAATGATTTCAAATCCATTCCAATCCAAATCCCTCCAAATTCAAATTCTTTCATGAAATTCAAATCCTTAAGAAAACAATCATATAAACCAAACGGACATTTATAATATGTCTTCACTCTAATTTGTCGCACCTAGTTTTTTAGGGTGTGACATTTACTAATCAACAATAAATAATAACTGAAACATGATAATGTTACAATGGATTGGAGTATATGACTTAACATAACTAGAAGTGTACTCGCATAATGCAGCGAGATACATCTCGATTTTAGTGTTTCTTTTTTTTTGTCTTAGTCGATGTTATAATACGATTATATGTGGTTTTGAGAAAGAGATAATCTTTTTATTTTAATAAAATATAAACACGAAGATATCATAAAAAAATATTGATATTAGTATAAGGGGCTGTTTGGCAGTTGCTGAATGATTTAGTGCAGAATAGTTAAGAGGTCAGAATGGTTAAGAKGGTCAGAATGGTTAAGTGCTGAATGAAATAATGTTGTTTGGTAACTGTTCTCTGAATAATAATAAATTACCATTTTAACCCTCATCAAACAAAAACCCATTAATCCAAACCAACAGATATGCTTTTCCTTTAACTTCAAGTGATGGGTTCGATTCAAGTGATGGGTTCGATTTCAAACAACCAGGTATGCTTTTCCTTTAACTTCCCACTCCATCNGTTTGATTTAGGTTTTTGGGTTGGGTTTGATTCGCATACTATTAACTTACTGAGGTCGCCGGCGATGGAGACGATGGAGGTCGCCGACGATGGAGACGATGGAGGTCACCGGCGAAAACCGGCCGACGTGGGGAAGGGGACGAAGGCGACGGGTTCAAGAGATCCAGAGATGGTGAAGACGATGACAGTCAAAACAGAGAGATCGTAGATAGGGGTTGTTTGTCGGCCGGTTGTCGTCGGTGACGGAAAATGGCAACGAACAAGGGAGTGGAGACGGCAGTGGGTAGAGAGAGTACGAGGCGGCAGCGATCGTAGGTCTGGAGGAGGGGCTGTGAGCGATGTGTGAGGATGATGGAAGAGAGGGCAAATATGGAAAAAGAGAAGTCTGAATGGTTGAGAGACCCCTTAGATGCAAAATGGTTAAGAGGGAAATTGTAACCATTCAGAGCCTTATTTTTTTTTGCCAAACACTCCTCACCTCTTAGCGATTAAGAGGTTGGCTCTTAATGTCACCATTAAGAGCCAAACAAACAGCCCCTAAGACTAACTATTTAAAATTTCTCGTTTTTTTTTGTATTTTTTTGATTCATTTTTTTTAATTTTTGGTTTAATATTATAAATTTTATAAAGATAATAATTAAGTATTCTGTTAGAATTTAATGATTATCCTAATTATATTTCAGATTTTTTATATTTAAAATGAGATGTTTATCTTGTATTTGATAATGTTTATCTGCAATTAGTTACACGAATTCAGATATGGAGCTTTAATAAGTTGTACTTATGCATAATCTACTTGCAATCTTGAGTTTTAAGTAATATGCATTAATAAACAGTACTTTACGCATAAAAAATAGTTTTTAAGAGTTTTTGTCAAATGCTTTATAATACAGTATAGATTAATTGTAAGTAGAAAAATCTTGAATAAATTGGGACACATGATACTAAATTGTAGGGATGACAAAAAAAAAAAAAAACTGAAAATTTTGGGTCAAGTTTGGGGATTTCGGGGATTTTATCGGTTTTTTGGGATGGGGATGGTCATCATTGGTCGTGTATATATATCATTAAAAAAATCATCCTTATTATTACCGTCTTCTTGTAATCTCGTTTTTTAAGGATTGAGAAAATTTTCAGTTCTCGTTTTTTTACTACAGTACTCCCAACTTCATGGCCTGACCTTCAAATTAATCTCCAGATTTTTGGGTTGATTTTTAATTTCGGTTCGAGGATAACAAACGTTGAACGGGGAAAGCAACGGAGAATGCGGACTTTTACGCTTAACGGGTTCCCCAACGGGGGTTCGGGAGACTACAAGGATCCGATGGAATTGGGGGGTTTACGGGGACGATTTTGTTATTGGTTTCACAAATGCCGGTAATTTAAAGACTAAACCATTCAAAATAAAAAAGTTAGATATGTTTTTTTTTTTTATATAATTTCCATCTTTCCTGAAAAATAAAATGCTTTTAGACATTTGACGAAGAGTTGGGTCAATGAGATTGTTATTGACTTGTTAATTAATTTAATTTTATAAATAATGAATATATTAATTATGTTTATAAACTTAATATTAATAATAATGCATTTTTTATATGTAAAATTTAAAACTTTTAACCCATTCCAACTCTTTTGATGACCATTTATATTTTCTCAACCAAACTACAATATTCGATAGCAATATAAAAAACCATTTCATTATTAAAGCTTTTTCTATAGACCTATAGCTTTGTCAATCAGGATTTCTCTAAGGTGGATTAAAGATCTGTAAAGTTATCAGTGTGTTTTTAACTGAATTCCATGTTTTTGGAATTTTAATATTTTTTGGTTGATTTCAAGGTCGTTTTCGTTGTTTTCGCAACACTTTTTTGGTCGATTTCAAAAGATCTTTTTGGTTGGCTTCAAGGGACGTTTTTCGGATATTTGTTTAATGTTCGTTATATTTTCTGATATTCGGAAGCATCCTTCAACTTTTAAAGGGTGCACCTTTTCACACCCCATTTTTTCCTTACAAAATAAGATTGAGCAGGTAAACTGAACCCGGCCTTCTCGTCCGCCACTGACGATGATGATATGGTTAAAAAGCTTATGAAAAACTTGAAAAAGCACCTGTCATAGATGCTCTTATTGTATTTGTATCGGTGAAATATATAAATGGATGATCTAAAGATAAACTTTCAAAGAAATAACGATTATGCATCTCTAAGAAAATGTAAGAAATTTTTCTTTGATTGGTTGGGTGTTTTTTCTTTCCTTTCTATTTTTGTTAAAAACCACTTATTTCGCTCTTTAACATATGATTGAATCAATTTATTCAGTTAGGACCTCGCTTTATGTCGAGCAATGGGTCTTAGAAGAATTCCACTTTTCTCGGCACGACTCTTTCTATCAAAGCCAAAGACGCCCCAAGACAAATTCCAACTGTTGGGAAGGGGACATGATCAATAGAACCTGGCTAAGAAAGAAAAAAAAAGCCCCCCATCTCGTTCGACAACAAGCCCTTGTTCTCAGCACATGTCCTGAACCATACCGTAGCAGCAACTGCTGCTTTCTTTCTATAGAGTGATAAACGAAGGGATCTTGCTTGAATCAAGCTCTCAAAAGATTATAGAATTACAGGCATTTGAGTATACAGTTTAAACAAATTTTGATCAGTTCATCTATTTCAATTTTAGTTAATCTTTTTACTCATTTTTATTCTTTTATAAACAAAATATAACTAAAAATAAAACGAAATTCATCAATTTACCAAGATGCATGACCAAAAAACTCCCAATTTTATTGTATGTTCTTAATTTCTATGTGAAAGTCTTCCAAGAAGGTTCTTAAAGGGAAAGAAGGGTTCCAATCCAACAGGAAAAATGGTCAAAGTCTAACTGATATAGAACTCCAACAATTTATATTGCAAAATATTAATTATATATGTAAAATATTACTAATTTTTTAAATAAAATAATTCAGTAAAAATAAATTACCATCTAAATATCTATAGTATATTATAATACATTTGGCTAAAACTCTTAAAAACTCTTAAACTCTTAAAACTCTTAAACCCGTTCATCCCTATCCGATTTCATCCCATAACTGAATCCGTGTAAC
>NC_037528.1:17422991-17436670 GCF_001531365.2 Cynara cardunculus var. scolymus | reverse complement strand
CATATTATAACATCGACTGAGATAAAGAATAAAATGAAATATTAAAAACACGATGTATCTCGCTGCATTGCGCGAGTACTCTTCTAGTAAAAACTTAAAGCACAATCCAATTTACTGAAACATGTTATTTTCCTCTAAATTTGAAGTTAGAAAGATAAACGAGTACAATGAGCTGATACAAATAGCCTGTATTTCTAACCTACCACTAAAAACACAAAATACAACCGTTTTCCAACTGAGAAAAATGGAAGTAGAAAACAACACAAACGAGCCATGAAAGGTAGCTCAACTGATAAGATATTAGGTTTGCTCTATAGAAGTAATCGGTTCAAGTTCCCTCGGATCAATGAATGGTGATGCAAATGATGCAAACATTGGCTACATTACATACTTCTAATTTTGGTTACTTTTTCTTAACATTAAGATTTAAGAGCGTAAAGACGGATATGTAATATGGTGACGTAAATCGTACCTCTTCAAAATTAGCGGTAGCGGTGGCGTTCACTTGAAAAGAGATGACAGTGGCCGCGCCTGTTTCCTTCTGTCCACACTTTGTTCCTTGGTTATCAAATTATCTACTTGTACTACTGCATCTATATTGAGTTTTTCTTTAGGGTTTTGAGCTTCTAACTCGGATGGAAACTTTTCATTTTCGGTTGCTGTTCCCAGCTTGCAAACGAGCTTCTGTGTTGGTGATTGAGATACGCTCATCTCTTGGGGCTTCTCCGTTGCATAATCCTGCAAAGTTGTTAACGATATGCATTAATCCCTGATTCTAGAAAAGAACACGAGGCTTCCTCTGTTCCATGAAAATGACGAGATTTCCTCTTATGGCAAGGTTCAAATATAGAATCAGTTTAGGTTGAGGATAGCTATTTATTGATGCAATTGATTGTAATCCACAACATTCTGTCATTGTTGAAAGACATTTGACCAGTAGTCAACAATGTTATAAAACTATTTGTCTCGTCAAATCATGACTTCTAAGCAAGGCTCTAAATGACATGAGGCGTGGCGGCAAGATTAGGGTTCATGCCTTAGCTTAAGGCGGCAAGTCAGTTTATCATATATATATATATTATATAGGCGAAGGATCGTGTGATAAAGAGAGTTAAAGTGAGGAGCGTAAGAAGTGATTTGTACCCTTGATCACTTTTAATCTCAAACCCACCCATGAATCACGCTTGATACGGGGATTGATCTGGTGCATCTCATCCTAATTTGCATCAGAGATTCTTTCTTACACTTTTCGCCTTAACTCTCCTTCTCACTGGAACCCAACCCCATAATTATATATGTGCATCTATGTTTTTACTATTACTTAATAATATTGAACAATTTAATTTCATCAAAAAAGAAGAAAAATCATATTAATATATATATATATATATATATATATATATATATATATATGGAGCACACAAAAGGGTCATTTGGTTAAATGACCTTCTATGAGATTTTTTAAATCCATGACCTTCCGACAGGTTTGAGAATGTCATTGCTTGGCACAAAAATGCTACTTCCATAACAAAAATGCCTAGAAACCGCTCAGAAGGTCAAGGATTAAAAAGCTGGTCAAGAGAGGTCATTTAGCTAAATAACCTGCCTCCTTACAAAAGGTGTTATATCAAAGGCTCATTACAACGTAAGAAGTAAAAATATGACATTTTTTTAAGAAATATTAATAAGTCAAATAACGTGTTCAAAAATTTTTGTGCCATAACATGCCATGGCGCGCCTAATACAGACGCCATGGGGGTTAACATGGCGTCAGAGATGTACCTCATGCCATGCTTCTAGGAGTTGGATTGACATTAGAGTAAATCATTTTAGAGAAATGATAAATAACTGAAACTACTTTGAATCAGCAATTGGAACTACATTAAAAATCAAATCATACCTCCATTTTTGGACATGAATAGTTACTAAGTGCTCCAATATGCTGCTTAGAAACCACCTCTTTCTGTTGTTCCAACTCGAGAAAAGATCCATCTTCGCTCTTTTTCTCTGTTGCTGAATTTTGCTTCTTATTACCGCTTAATTTTGCAATCGGTTGTTGCTTCTTGGGGTTATAGATATTGGGCTGGTGTAGTCTTGAATCAGATGGCGAAAAATGTCCCCTTTCTGCACGAGAAGATGAAGGGTGGTTATCATCATCATCATCTTGATCAACCTTGCAGCCCATAGTATTCAGGATGATCTTTCCCACGGCAAATCTAGTCTCTGATGCATCTCCTTTTCCGAGCAAGTGATAGTTCATCTCAAACGAACTTCTTCCCTTATTGTAAGTTTCCACCTTACGTGCTAGAATGTGGAAGAGTTCCGCAGCATCACGTGCAGACTTCTTGGGTATGAAGATCTGAAAAAATTAAAGATAAAAAGAAAAGTCCATTAACTTTGTATTGGAAGTAATCTTAAGTTCCAACCTGAAAACTTAAGTTACGGATGATCTTAAGTGGTAAATTGTAGAGCATTACACGAGAAAGAGTCGAAAAATACTAAGAGGTGCTTGGATTTGAGTAAAAAAATTGCCAGTAAACACAAGGTGAACCTATGTCGAGGCAATGAACAACGGTCTTTCTCAGTAAAACAAAGCAATTTTCATGGGACACAGGGAGCAGACTTGAAACCGATTGACTTACCAAACCCGAGCATGGGAAACCAGGGAATTTCGACATTTTTTTGTGCAGACTATCTGTCTCCACTAAAGCTTCAATTGAATCTAGCACCTGCAACGCTAATTGGCGTACTTTTATGGAAAGCTCATCATCGGAGATTGAACCACATGGCTCTGAAAGTTCAGGTTCAAAACTGACTGGTGCTCGACCACATTGCCTTGCAAATTGAAGACCACCTTGCCAATCTTGATGATATAGAACGGAAGCAAAATTCAAAACTACGAAAGGGTCTTGAGGTTTATCTAGTAGTGCCTGATGAAATGCCAAAAGTCCGATCCTGTTTCAAACAAAAAAGCATAATTTTAGAAGCTATTGGCAAATAAACCCTCATGGCTTGCAGTACAGACGGTTTAGTTTTTATAATAAACATGAGGAAGATAAACCTCGACTATATATATATAAATATATATATGATTGAAGGGTTGGGTTCACGTGAGACCAACCTGTTTTCATGAGACCCGTGAGATCACAAAATAAAACTTGAAACTTCACAGCAAAATACTATGAAGGTTAAAAAAACTCCGAAGCTTCACAACAAAAACATTCTGGAGGTTACTTTCACAGTGTTTTTGTGAAGGTTTAGTGTTATTTAGGTGGTCTCACGGGTCTCACAAAAACAGCCTCGTCTTACATGATCCTAACTTCCTAAGTCTATGACTGAAACTAATATATGTAGCTTCAAAAAGAAAGTAACTTACCATAAGCGACAGGCAGATGGCCGATCACAGGTAATAAACTTGTCCATATGGGAGAACAACTTCTGAAAAAACGAATTGCATCTGTCAATTAAAAAAAGCATGCGAAATAAAAAGAAAGGAAAAGATTTGATTCAATTAGCCAATTATAGTCATTTCTCATATCCTATTCTGTAGGTTCCACAGGCATAAATGTTGGCACCATTATACCAGGAAGCCAAAAGATGGTGAAAAGTGGAGCCTTATATAAGATATCTGATCCTCTTGACACAAAAATGAGACCCACAAATTGGAAATGAGATATAAAATGCATTAGCAAAAAGAGAGGATATCATGACGATAGACATATAGATGCAATATGACGATAGACATATAGATGCAATGTCATATTCAAATATTGAGATAAAGCTACTGAGCATACCATTAGCATCATGGTACATTCGCCAGATCCAGTGGTTTGTCTAGAAATATATGCCGCCTACAATCCAACAGTTTCAGAACTTAGTCTATCTTAACTATATTATTTCAGAACAATTATACAGAAATACTGATCATGAATTACCTGAAGTGGTAGCAACATCTCAAGAATGCGAAATCTGTGAAGTAGACGAAGTGAAGACTCTGAAGCCCCAAATGACAGCATAAGATCGATCTCCATCATTATCCTGGACTGAATAAACAAGATATTAAACAACAGAAGAAGAAAGAGAATTGAGACATCTTACTTCAGTACTTCACTAGAAAAAATAAATGAAAAATCAGTTTATCCAAATGAACACAATATTCTTGAAAATAAGTTGGGACTTCGCAAGATCCCACATGATATGGTCTATTGATCCCAGTAACACATTGTGACTAGTAATTAGCATATCCTCAAACAAGACTGCGTTCAACAAGGAGAAATTGGAGGCTAGGTTTTGTGACGATTTCTGTTTGGTGCTGTATCAAGAAATTCAAAATCGATATCTTCATTCGCATCATGAGAAGCAAGTGGCTTGGGTGATAAATGCTGTAAGAAGTGTGAACAATTTATTTTAACACACACACACTCTTGTCTCATTGAATCAGTACTCCTAATGAAGTAGAAAAAGGTACCTCGCTTAAAACCAAAATAGATGAAGCTTGTTTATGAATT
This sequence comes from Cynara cardunculus var. scolymus, assembly GCF_001531365.2. Lineage (NCBI taxonomy): Eukaryota > Viridiplantae > Streptophyta > Magnoliopsida > Asterales > Asteraceae > Cynara > Cynara cardunculus. Next base: position 17,432,162 of record NC_037528.1, on the reverse strand, counting down.
GCAGTCTCAGTGTCCTTTGAAAATGACAAGCCAAGACGAGCGGCAATTCTCAGTCCCCGAAGTATTCTTGCTGAACAGAAGAGCACCATCAAAACCTACTATTGGTTCATCAAGATAAAAAACTAAAATTTGCCACCATACATAATATATGGTTGAAATAGTGATTTAACTAACCGCAGTCCTCTGAAAACGACAAATGGGCAGGTACTAATGTTCGTAGCTGAAACCACATCACAACAAAAGCTTACAAAAAACTGGAATTGATCAATTTCACATAAAGAAAAAGGGTTCAAGTCCGATTATGGGAACCCAACTCAATGTGATATAATTTACAAAGTTAAGGAAATGAGATGAGAAAATGCAGATGATTATATCTAACCTTTAGCTCCAACAAGTCTTTCATTCCATTAGAGTAATCGTAGATCTTGTGAATAACAGGGTCAAAAAACAAGCTGCTCCACAAAATCATAGCAAAATCAACAAATGAAATAAAATATGGATAAACTGGAACTAAAAGGTGAAAACAAGAAACTCTTCACCAGAACTGCGTTTTAAAATAAAAAAATAGAAACTCTTGACCATGATAACTGGCAACCGTGATTAGAGCCGGAAATAATCCACCACAGAGCAGTACACACGAGGACTACAAAATCATACAACAAAGCAGCAGAAAATACCTGTTAACGGTGAAGTCACGATGCATACAGTTCTTCCAGAGATTAAGATCTGATCTATCACAGCCTCTAGGCACTTGAGAGACGAGAAATTTTTCTTTATCTTCAGAATGTTTTGCGGAAGTCTTGAAACTGGATACCTGTTATGGAATGTAATTATATAAAGAACGCTTAACATATTGTATCACAGTTGGCCACTTACCTAATAACACAAAACAACTGAGGAAAAGATTATATATAACGATTAAGTGAATACAACAGCCTACCTCGATAACTGATCCCTTCATATGCACCCTACATATAGGAAATTTGCGTCCAACAATGTGACAGTTATGAAACTGCTTCCTAATCTGCAAAAATAGCATATATACTTAACATCACATACAATTACCGGGATCAAGAATGACAGTACCATAAATAATATAAGCCATGTAAAATTCACAACAATGCTGTAGTTTCAAAGAAGGAAAACCTGATGAAGATCAGCTGTAGTTATAACATCAAAATCTCTTGGTGTTCTCTTTAGAAGTAAATCTCTCACACAACCACCAACCAAGTAGGCTTCAAATCCTGTACATAATGAAGTTCTCATGAGGATTCACCAATTAAAAGATGAAAGCTAGAGGGTAAAATCTATATCAGCATTGATGTAGTGATGCACACAAACTATAAATATACAACAATATTAAAAGCTTTTAGGAAACCCACAGTGGTTCACAGTAGGGTGCATGAAATATTTAGTTGGTACTACACAATTCATGGGAGGTGATTTCAATTGGTGTGTCACCAGGGTCCATGGTATGTAGCAACAACGAGCTTTTATCCCAAGCGAGTTGAATATGTAGTACTTCAAAGTTCTATAACGCAATACATTATAGAATTTTATGTCTGTTTATACACACAACTGAATCCCCCCTATTATATATTCCAACGTGAAGAACTTTTCCCTTTTATCATGTTCAAATTTCAATTTATTTGACAGATATGTTAATCTTATTGCATTAAGAGTGTTTTTTTCCTTCACATAAACCAAACGTACCCAGTATATCCCCCTTGGAGAAGGGACTCGGGGTACAAAAGAAACTGATTTGACTGTGTGTACAGAAGATGAGAAATCATCCAGGATACAAAAGAAAGAAATTACAGAAAAAGGAACCAGACCTTGATTTGACTGAACCCTGCAGTCTCTATATGAAAGTAATTCTTTTTAGCTTGAAACATATGAAGTAAGGAAAATCCTTGTTGTCAGCGTCAATAGAGTATTTAGAAAGAATGAATAGATATAAATAACGATGGGGATTTACACATTTTTTATAGTAGGTTATATAAGTAATTTTGCCTAATAACTGCTAGGTAGGTAGAAGTGGCGAATAATGAATCCTTGTCAGAGGCAAAGTATAATATAACACCATCTTAGTAATATTTCTAGAACAGTGACCAAGACCAAAAATGTGCAAAAGGGGAAGTGATGAAATGAATATGTTTATCATAGAAAATATCCCAAATAAAGGAACTCAAAAATGAAGAGGCTGGATAGAACTATTGAGAACATGGCATCCAATGGCAAGGTATGCAAAATTCAATAATAGGCTAATTGCATGACATACATGGATCTGGTTATAGAAGAATATAGAGAATGCACCAAGTTTCATTGGCTTCTTGTTGGCTTCAATCAGTGAAAGAAGCTCTGATAGTGAAAAGCAACCAAAAGGCATGGTACTTAGGACACGGGATTTTAGGGAAGAATGTACCACAGTCTAGAGAGACAAATGCACATATAAAGTAAAAGGTAACACTTCAACCTTGAAAAGGCTTAATGAAGTTGAATGGTGTATTCATAGGTTTGGTGGTCATCAAAATTTATTAGGTTCTGATATCATAATCAAATATCAAGTTTTATGATATCATCAGCTGACTATTTGTTTCCATAGAAAACATAGAATTCAGGAAGATAGAACGTACTCAAAAATCAAAATCAAGAAACAACATCAAGAGGAAACAATCTTAGCAAGTATCAATTAGCTACCAATATAAAAATGTAAAATGAATAAAAATCACCTCTGGTTCGAAGAATTTTTAGAACAGTAAAGGGGGATGAGGGGAGCATTGATCTGGTTATCCCCAATGATCTAGAATCCATCTTTTTCCATTTAGAAACATTAATTTCACCTGTCAGTTATCATCAAAATACCAAGATCAATAACTGAATTTCACCAAAATCAAATGGGCACAAACCCAACAACAGACTTACAAGCTTGGTGACACAGTTTTTCTTTTAGCTTATAAACCATGAATAACTCCCTCAGTTCGCAGAAAAAGCTACACTTTTGACTTTAAATGTCCGTTTTGATGAACATCTTATTAACTGCATTAAACTTGATGCAAAAACATACGAACAGCATAATGCTGATGTTAACATTGCTGAAAATTTGAAATAAATTTTGCAAATAACTAAAAGGTTAGCCATTGCAAAAAGTCAAAGTGTAGCTCTCTTCACCGCACGGTAAGCATTTGCTAAATATATGATAGTATAGTAGAACAAACAAATTGCTTCAAAATTCTAAGCAAAAAACGACCAATTTCATTACGTTGTATACAGAGACCGAACATACCTGGTTCAAAACCCGAGTCTTTTTTTCTCCTGTCCAGCTTGCGCGCACCTAGACCTCCATTAATCCTCCGCGGCCCTGTAGTTAACAGCCGGCAGTGGCCCTCTAACGGGTGACCAATAGGAATCAAACCCAATGTCTGAACAGTGGAGTCTTTGTCGCTACGGAATCGAAGCTTGTTTCCATCTTCAATGAATTTATGGTAAAGATTCTGCAGTTGAAATTTACAAATACGTTGCTCGCCAAGTGTTAGATGAAATGCTCAAAGAAACAAAAACATAAAATGAGAGAGGAACCTGTGAAGGAAGAAGGTTTTTGAAGCTTGAAAGAAAGGAATTGCGTTTAACAGACATGACCGCCATGGAAGGTCACGGAGCGGCCAGTTGCCACGGCGGCGGTATTGATCGGGAGGCCATTGAAGTGACCGACGAAAGGCGCGATCAAGTACTTCAAAACTCAAGAAAACTAGAATATTCTATGTCAAACCTATTTTTATCATTTCATCGTACCAAATTTGCATGATTTTGGTAATTCTAAAATATATAAAATAGCAATCTATTTTCATAAATTTCTTTATTATAGTATTGTATTTTCAGTTTTTTTTATTACAGCAATGTACTTTCAAACTAATTTTTATTAGGACAATGTTCTTTGAAAAATTTACTCATTATAGCATTGGGTAACCTTTTGATTTAAATTTACCCATTATACTAGGTTTTCATGCCACCTCATTGTCCACGTAGGCTATCCACATGTACTATAGTGATGTGACTTTCTTGCCATATCATTGTACTTTCAAAATTATTTTATTATAACATCTACTAGTTCTTATTAAACACTATATTTTTTATTTTAATATTTAGATATTTTACATGTTATTTAATAAATGTATTAAATGAATTAAAAAATTCTAAATTATTCATTAATATATCAATATCAATAAAACTAGTAGAACACAACTTATCTCGTTAACATTTTTAAAAAATATGTGTTTTTTGAAAAAAGGAAAATAAGAATTGTTCATTTTTTTATCAAAAAAAATTATCTTTTAAATAATATATTATATTTGTTTAAAAACTTTTCACTTGACGTATAAATATATTAAATTAATTAGACTTTTTTTGAATTATTTATTAATATAACAATATTAAAAAAAATATAGATAACAATTTATTTCGTTAATATTTTAAAGAGAACTTTAAAAGATATGTATTTATTTGAACAACATAAAATAGGAAAAGTTATCTTTTTTAYAAACAAAATATATCTCGAAAATAATGTTTCACATTTATTTAATAAATATTTTATTCTAATAATATTTAATTTGAATGCAACTTAATAAGAAAAATTAAAAAAAATTAAATGTTTTTTTAGGTCATAGCAATGAAAAATGAAAATCACTAATAATAATTTGAAATAAGTTTTTATTTTAATTTTAGTTAAGTCATCAAAATGATGTGGCATCCACATCACCTCATTAAAGCCACACAAGCAAAAAAGTCAAAGAGTTAACCGGTTTAAAAGGTAACAGGTTACCCATTGCTATTATGGGTAGATTTTTTAAAGTACAATGTCTTAATAAAAAATAATTTAAAAGTACATTGCTGTAAGAAAGAAAAACAAAAGTAGAATGCTATAATAAGAAATTTTATGAAAGTAAGTTGTTATTTCATGCATTTAACCCTATTATCTATAATTCTTTAAAATATAAAATTAATAATTAAAAAATTAAAATCTTTTAAATAAATTACAATATATAAAATGATATTAATTCGACCCTTATGCGAGTTTCATAGAGATAGTTGTCTCACATCCCTAGGTATTCTCTACCTATCCACCTGTGTCAGTTTTGGGTACATGTACCCTTTTGTTGAAGGTCGTTCGAGCTTTTACATTCTTCGACAATTGACCATTCAAGAAAAGGGTTTTTAAAATAGACCAATTTAACGAATTGACTATTTAAGTAATTTCTCCTAAGCGGGTTCTTCGATCATTCTAATGAAATACGTTCGTTAAAGCCAATTGGGCCGAATTTTGTTTTAGATTCCTATTCCACTCCAACCGGTGCAGAACTCTTAACCTTTCTAGGACCCTCTCTACGGCAAGGTGCTGCTCTACTCTTTCCACTTGCTCCCTCGTGTTCTCTTTGCTAAAAAAGAAAAATAAATGATGGTAAGGAACCAACCTGTAACATGTTGGCTTTTTTTACCTGATGGATGAGCTGTTGCTGCCGACTTCTGATCTGAGATGGACTATCTATATTATATGGTAGAGCCAGTTCCCCAAGTACCAATTGAAGTAATGTTTTTCTAATTCTAAAATGCTTCAAAAAAAAATGAATATAGGAAAAGGGTTAGAAATCCTAATCGAAAGTTAATTTTAGAAAAAAAAAACAATAAAATTCAGATTTTAATTTTAATTTTTTTATCCTCTGCATGTGATTTTATAACTGCTTTCATTATAACCGTCTTCCTGGAATATTATTTGTCCATATATATTTTTGTCAGTCATGATTACAAGTAACTATTTATGCTACCAAAGTGATGATTCTTTCCTTGAAAAGTTGATGGAAGGATATGAGAGAAAGATGGTGGAGAGAATCAATGGTGTTGGAGAATGTCCATCCATCTTAATTATGCATTTGCCTCAGTTCAAGAAAACTTTTCAGTACTTACAGATTATAGATCATGATCTCAAGGTTATCCTGGTCCCATATAATTTTGAAAGCTAATGTACAAAAATCATTCCAAGCCATTTTCACGAATGTATTCATCGATATTTCTTTTTAATCTCTAGATACTACAGTCTCGGACAGTTCATTAGGAGGCAACACGAGCTCCGAAGGCTTAAGTTTGGCAATTCCGTTGTTGTACAATAACTTTGGACATTGTATCTGATTTTCTTGCTTGTGTTCGATAAAGTTCTACCGAGCAATCTAACTCTCACTTCAGTTCTTTTGTATCTACACTTTTTTTTAATTAAACTTTGACGCATCATATAAAGTCAGTGAAAAGTATAAATACTAATACTTAAGTGTTGTATATATTTTTAATATGTTTACTTTATTTTAAAATGAAATCCCAAAAAATAGTAAACAAGTCCAAAATTTCAATTTCTATTTTCTTTTAAAAAACAATAATAAGATTGTAGAGCTGATATTAAGAGTCTGTTGAAATAACCACAAGGGTGGTGTTTGATTGGTTTGAGTTTGGCTCCAAAGGTCAAAAGTACCAGTAGATCTCAGGTTCAAATTCAATGAGAAATAAAAATCTCCTTGTGGCCACGAAGGTTCAAATGCGGTGAAAAAAATCTTTTTAAAGTACAATAATATTGTTAAACATCAACAAATAAGTAAAATATAAATTCATAAATATAATCTTTATTTTACATGTAATTTGTTCCAATAAACATTGTGACATTGTTTTAAATATGTTATAATGTGATATTTTACACAACAATATAATAATCTAAAGACAACATTTATGTTTGTTTTATTTATTTCAATGACCCTATATTGCTTCTCATTTGATTATCTTAGTGGTTGTTTGACAGTTGCTGAATGATTTGATGCAAAAAGATTAAGTAGTCAAAATGATTCAGAGGCTCTCTTGATATAATGCAAAATGAAATATAATTGTTTGGTAACTGTTTACAATGAAATCAGGACGCTGAATGGTTAACGGAGGCCCAAGATACAAAATCATTCAAATAGTTTTAGAACCATTAAGAGACAGATTTTTTTTTGTCAAACAAGATTCACCTCTTAACGATTAAGAGATTGCCTCTTAATAGAACTATTAAGATGTAAACAAACAACCCTTTGATTAACACTTTTAGTTGAAGAATATGAAAAGAAAATTAAATACCAAGTAACATACGTTATACAACATATAAGATAACATTCTAAAATATATATTGATATTTAACTTTATATAGTTGTGTGTGTGTGTGTGTGTGTGAACGGGTAACTAAGTAGTGAAAAACACTTTATCCGTACCCTACTAATTAAAACGTTCGGTAATTGATAAGTGGATAATTTTTTTTACCCATACCCTTATCCAATGGGCTGAAACATAACGGATAACAGGTTTACCCTTACTCATTGTCAGCCCTAGATTAGATAGATTGTCCAATATTAATTCAACTGGATCCACCTAAACCCATTGAATTTCAACCGATATACACCCATAGTTGACACTTCCGATCATGTCTTTTTAACCTTTATGCATTAGTAAACAACCATATATTTAGTCAACAAAATTACGACAACATTGGGGCCGCTTACCCAAACACTTACCCGGTAAATGTTTACCGGTAAGAATCAACACTATGAGTTAGGATAACATTGTAGTCCTCAAAACGTATTATGCAACCCAGTAAGCGCTTACTGGGTAAGAATGTCACCCTCATGGTAAGACTTCATTCTTATCATCGCTCTTACTAGGTAAGATTTTCAGCCTTTGTCATGTTACCTGATAAGGTAAATGATTAGGTAAACGCTCACCGGATACTTGAGTAATTGTTTGGGCCAAAAAAGTGAACTGTTTTTTTACCATAAATAATCAACTTAAAACTACGTTGAAGGAACTCTATGACCAACTAGAATTGAGCAAAATGCATTAAAGGAAGTGTATTCCTATTTTATATACCATACTTTTTAAACCTCATAAATACTTGGTTTATGGTTACAACTGAAAATTGCATGAAAATGCAACGTGTTATAGTTCGATTTCTATTTTGTGTAACATAATTTAATCCAAATGTTTAAGATCAATATGACAGTTTTCTAACTACGTTAGAAAATATGAATCAAACCAAAATACATGCATTTTCATGAAAATTACCACTAGAACATAACTTAATTTCATGTAATTTACCGCTAGATGGTTTGTTTGTGATGTATGTAAAGTTGATCGCTCTAACAAATCGCGCCTCGAAATATCAAGAAAAACACACCATTCTCTAACGAATCTCTCTTCTCACAAGGGGTCACGATAGTTAAAAATGGCAAGATGATAACGAAAAACTACTTTTTTGCAACTCGACAACGTTTCGTCATCAAAACTGTAACAAATTTAGATAGTAACAAGATAAAATAGTTGAGCAAACCTGCATAACTAGAGTACTTCATTCTTGATTCTGGCTCAACCCTGCAAGTTGCTTTCCTCAATCTGTAATTGAGATGCAATGTGTAAGCTCAAGTAACATTTCATATTATATATAGCAACGGAAGGTTCAAACGAGAACCATAAATATGTTGGCTTAATTATTTGAGAACTCCAAAATTTGTGAGATCCATGAGAACTTCTACCTTAATGTTTTGTTTCACATGATTTTTTTCCATCTAAGTCTAATATTCAATGTATTTATTAACATATATTTGTTTCACAATGTGTTTGTTTTATATGTACTCGGTTCATAATGTGAATCTTTTTTACCTGTACTTTTTGTTTCACAAACACATCAAAAAAGGATCACATTGTGAACTGGGTACATGTGATACAAAAATATTGTGAAACAAATATATGTTGATCACTACATTAAATTATAGCCATAGATGGAAAAAAAATCATATGAAATAGCACATGATGTACTAGTTTTCAAAGACCTCATGATTCATAGAGTTCTCAAAAGAAGGTCCCCTATATATATATTTATAATATATGTGCATTGATGCATATACTCACTGATTTTCACGTATTATACATGCATCAATGCATATACTGGTTCTCACAGTCCTCAAAATATTTAGGGGGTGTTTGGTTCACATAATGGAATTTGATGGAATTGGAACCATCAAAGGAATTTGACTTTGAAGGAATTGGAATGGAATTTGACCATGCATTTGGTTGGTAGGAATTGGAATGAAATCTCTCAATAGAATTGGA
>NC_037528.1:17389698-17422756 GCF_001531365.2 Cynara cardunculus var. scolymus | reverse complement strand
GGGTAGGTGGCGGGGTGTTAGATGTGACAATGATAATGGTGAGATAGTGGTCGGGTGGCTGGGGCCTGGGAGTGTGTGGGTATAATGACAACAATAGTGGCATGGTGGTTAGTGGTGGGGTGGGGGTGGGGGTGAGTGGCAGCTGTGATAGCGACAATAATGGTGTGGTGGTGGGGGGTTAGGTTAGGGGCGTGACAGTAACGGTAGTAGCATGGTCGTAGCAGGGATGTGCAGTGAGTGACCGAGGGTGGGTGGGTGTGATGACAACAGTAATGGCATGGTGGTTAGTAGTGGGGTAGGGTGGGTGGCGGTCACAGTAGTGGTGTGGTGGTGGTAGTGAGGGGTTAGGGGTGGGGCATCACAAACAGTAGTAACATGGTGGTTGTAGGTGTTGATAGAATTCAATTCCTTCCATTATGCTAAGGAATGATGAATTCCTTAACTTGTGGAATTCATTGGAATTTGAAGGATTCCATCCATTTCAAGATATTAACCAAACAAAGGAATGGAATTTGGTCAAAGGAATTTATCATTCCAATTCCATCAAATTCCTTCGCATTCCGCGAACCAAACGGCCCCTTATGGTTCTTTAATCTTTTCCTGTTAAATATATGAAAGCACTAGAAGTTACCAAAGAACTAAACACAGGCTATTTTCACATAATAAAAGCTCATTTTGATGCAAATTCTCTTTCTAAAAAATGACATGCTTCAAGAAATAGTTTATATGGTGGTGGCCAAGAATTTGCTCATTGTATCCACCTTTCTTTTAGGACATCCAGTTCTGTTGTGGCCTGTTTCCTTGCAATACGAACAAACCCGTTTCTTCGTTCTTTCGTCATTTCTACTCAATTCTCCACTAGATTCCGCCTTCTTAGATCGCGGTGTAGTCTTAGGTTCCTCAGGGTGTTGCATGCATATTTGAGGCCTACTTCCCATTTCAGAAGTGATGATAGATCCGGTTGTTCACTTTCTATTTGCTGATACCAAACTAGAAGCTTCCGGTTGTTCACCTCCTATTTGCTGACTACCAATAGAAGATGTCAAACTAGAAGCTTCTGATTGTTCACTTTCTATTTGCTCATTACCAATAGAAGATGTCAAACTAGATGCTTCTAATTGCTTACCTCCTGTTTGAAATGCATGAATAGAAGTTACCTTATCATATGTTTCTAATTGCTTCTTCACCTTCTTTATTTGAACTTGTTCATCCACAAAGCGATCAAGAAACTTATTTAATTTTCTCATGTCAGCAGGAGAATCTCTCGCTTCTTCAATTGCCCTGTTACAATTAGTTTGAACAAACCACAAAAGCGAATCAAACCCAGTCTCATTTCTTTCCCTTTGGTGCTCTGCTATCGATTGATCTAATTCGACTTCTGTATTTCCCTCAAGTCTCTCTTCCAGATTTTGAGAATCTAACTGAGATGGAGACTTTGCATCATCATCTATCACAGTTTCTAGCATGCGAATCAAATTCCGCACCGGTGATTGAGGCATACTAATTTCTGGCTTATACATCTTACCATCCTGCAATTTATTTCAAGAAGCATTACCACCTCCATTCCACATAAACGGAGGTACGACAAACAAACTATTTGACACTAAGTTGATATTGAGGTTCTTAATATTTTCAAGAAAGAATAGAGTATCCACATTACACTAAAACAAAAGATACTAACTACTGCCATCTTAGTACTAAAATCTATATTTATTTTAAATTTGAGAAGACTCGGTTCAATTCCAAAAGTTGCACAATACCTCATTTTCTGGATCAGAAGAAATGTCAAATACTTCCATATGCTTTGTAGATACCCCTTCTTGGAGGTCACCTAGCTCATCCTGAAATTCATCTAGCTTTGGGCGTTGTTGCATGATACTGCAAAGTTTTGCAATCAATTTAGGCTTCTTTGGGGCACTGCGTTGTTGCAGAACCAAATTAGACGAAAATGGTGGTTGTTTTCTGTCCTCCTTTTTGTTCATAAGATGATCATTGTTCGGACTAAAAGACCCATCATAGTTGTCCTCATTGGGATCACTGTCACGGTGAACTCCACATCCCATAGTATCCAAAATTATCTTCCCAAGGACAAACCTAGTCTCTAGGGAGTCCCCCTTTCCGAGCAGGTCATAGTTTATCTCAAAAGAAGTCCTGCCCTTTTCATAGGTTTCCACCTTATGAGCAAGGACATGAAAAAGTTGTCTAGTGGAATTCCCCTTGTATTTGGATATAAATACCTGAAAACATGAGAAAGAAAAAGGTAGATTACACTACAAGCAACATTGAAATACTTAGGGCATGTTTGTTAGCATTTCTTAATGAGCTTACTGGGACTCGCAGCTTATTGGATCAGCTATACATGACTGCTTGGTAGCGGCTTCATTATATAGAAAGTGGCTTATTCGGTAAGCTTCAAAGGGAAGCTTTATGCAGAAAACCAAGTTTTTCCCAAACTTGCCCCTACTAATTAAAAAACACGCTCCTTACATCTATGAAAAACCCTCCGAATTGAAAAACACGCTCCTTATTGGGTCAGCTATACATGACTGCTTGGTAGTGGCTTCACTATATGGAAAGTGGCTTATTCAGTAAGCTTCTAAGGAAGTTTTATGCAGAAAACCAAGTTTTTCCCAAACTTACCCCTCCCAATTAAAAAACACGCTCCATACATCTATGAAAAACCCTGCCAGAGAAAAACCTTCCCAATCTATTCAAGACAGAATAACCCACACAGTCAACTTTATCCATACAGGACATGGAAAACCAACCACCCCTTACTTATAAAGCAGAAAGCTTGTCAGCTTTTACATGGATAATGAAGTTATAAAATCTTTGGAATGAAATTCAAGAGTCAAGTTTCACGGAATCCATGCGGATGATGTTGAAGACTACCACACAATGATTAGAAAACTAAATAATTGCAAATGCAATAAAAGAAGTGGTACTGGATATGCATAAGAATTTACCATTAAACAACTATAATCCATATCAAGGCAAATAATCCTGGATCTCTTTAATTAAAAAAGATAATTTACAAAATATGAAATCAATTAGATGCACGTACCAAACCAGAGCAGGGAGAACCAGTAAACTTCGCCATCATTTTGTTCAGGCTATCCACGTCTACTAAAACATCAATAGAATCCACCACCAGCATTGCTAATTGTTTTACTTTTTCAGCAACCTCATCATCAGAAATGAACTTATATGCCTCTAGAGTTTCAGGCTCAAAGCTGACTGGTGCTCGACCACATTTCCTTGCAAATTTGAGGCCATACTCCCAACTCTGATGATAGAGAACAGAAGCGAAAGTCATGATGACAAAAGGATGTTGGGGATTGTTTACTAGTGCCATGTGAAACGCCAAAATTCCGATCCTGTTTCACAAACAGAAGTGTTTAGACGACTTTCTTTATATACGCAGGATGTTGAACTCTAATGGCACTGTTGTCGTCAGTGAGGCAAGGCACCAGTTAAATTACACTACAACATGCATTTTAATAACGATGATGGAGAAGTATCAAAATATCATAGTTCACACTGCAACTAAAATAGAAAGATTATTCAGGGTAATTCTGTTTTGCACCATAATTCGATGTAATGAATAAAGATAGAATACACTATATTTGATGAAAATGTATCACAGATAGGCCTAAGGCTTGCAGTACAAATTACTTGCTATTTCTAAAGAATGGAGATTTATATAATATGTAAGCATATAATGTGGCATTTAAGAAACCACTCACCATAAGCAATTTCCAGAAGGGCGGTCGCAAGCAACCAACTTATCCAAATGGGATAGCAGTGTCTGTAAAGATAAATTATAATAGTTAATTATAATTAGCCAAAAGAGAAAAGTAATACAACTTCCACTATTGCACAAGACAATCAAAATTGGCAGAAAGAATAATAATTAATTTGATAAGAACAGACAACAAGAAGGAAAGAGAGACACCATTAACATCATGGAACTTTGCCCAGACCTGGTCACTTGTTGAGAAATGTATGCCGCCTGCAATGCCAAAAAAACTCAATAGTTCCTGTTAGTTATGTTCTATAATGACAATAAAAGCAGAACCACTGGTTCATGACTCACCTGAGACGGTAGCAAAATCTCAAGAAGATGGTATTTATGAAGCAAGGAGAACGAAGATTCAGCTGCCCCAAATGATAGCATATAATTTAACTCCATGGTTATCCTGAACTGAATAAAAAATGTGTTATACTAAAAAAGGCAAGTTTTAAACTACTTTGTGGAGCCAGGAGCTCAACAAGCTATCAGTGTCCTTTGAGGAGATACGACATACATTAGTGAAAAAAGAATAGTAAAGAAAACAATAACAAAAGTATGCCAAGAATATGGAAAAAGAAAATCCAGTCTTTTTCCATTTGATGCCTAAGCCTCAAAGTTTGAGAAAGAGGGATCAAGAATGCAATTAAGACATCTTGCTTCACTAGAAAAAAAGAAAGAAGAAATAGGTTTTCTTGAATCAAAACTGAAGATGTCGAACTACTCTAACTGGGATTCATGGCATTGCAACAAGGTCTACGATTCTATGGCACCTCAATAAACAGATAAGGTCACTGTAATAGTTCATTGGGAAAAATGTACATCGTTCCCTGAATGAGGCGCATGATATGCAGAAAAATCCCAGCAGAGAGAGCTTGGTTACACAGGTCAAATCTGTTTAAGGAGTTGGTGTCATCTGCTCCATCACCTTTAGATTTAGACTCACGGACGGATTGTGGTAAGTGATTCTTCAAATGGCCTTGATTTGTGGTACACCTCCGTTAAGGTTCACGTACAAAAGAAGAAACAAATGAGTTGAGTTTTTCTATTATTCTAGTAGGTGCTGTTTAGAATAAGGCCCAGGGGCAGTTTTCAGTTTTTACTTTTTCAATAATGTGCCGGAATTCCTTTTGTTGGTTGGGGGTGCACTTTCTGGTGGGCATTCTGTTTTTCATGTCAATTGTGATTTGAGTTTTGCTCTGGGAGAGACCATGGCCTCTCGAATGCCATTGGAGTGATTTTGCTTTCATTCTTTTAATTCAATTCCATCAGTTCGTAGTAGTGTACACCAATTTGGTAGTTTGCAAAGCAACAGCGATGGCATTCGATCCTATGTTCCATGCAGTTTTGCATCTCAAATTGGTAGATCGTAATTTCCTATTGTGTGATGTTCATCCGCCTTGCTTTTCCGTAGTGATTGTGGTTTGTTTTCTTGCATGCATGTATTTCTAAATTATCTGGCTCCTTATCACCCCCATTGAACCTGAAGCCTATTTCCAGTGTCAATAGTTTGGTGTTGGGATCAAGCAATGTACACCTCTCCTTTGAATAACGTTGTTTGGTTGAGGTTCATCCACTATGTCTATTCAATCTAGTTTCAGTGAGTCCTTTAGATCTCAATCAAACTGACAAGGTTATCAATTTAAGACCCTTGCTTGTTTCAGTGTTGAACTTGTGCAGGAATTCTTGGGTTACGGGCACAAACGAAACAAGACAATCTCAATGGTTTGGTGTTGGCTCAATCATATTCACACTTTCCTGACGTCTCTCTGGTGACTGCACTATGTTGTCAGTCCTAGGATCTCAATCTTCTACGAGGTGAAACTAACGATGACCTTTGCAACAGTTTTTGTGTTTTGTGCTAAATCAACCAGCTTAAATTTTATACTTAAATTTGTATAGTCAAATGTCTTCTTATGAAGACTATCAATTGTCCAAAACAAGATCTATCGTATTCCTCGTTTAGATCAAAAGATCTGCTCCAATTTTTTATGGTTTGGTCTCTCTTTTCCTTCAACCCAGTATATCTAATGTAATTAATTTGCTAACATTTATATCGTAATCACTTTGGTAAATAGTTATTGTATCAAATCAATACTCAGAGTTTCAAAATTGCACCTGGCCTAAGCTTGAAATAGATGATCCATTTTTAAGAATTGCACTCTTGATTTCCTTTGACAACGATAAGCCAAGACGAGCAGCAATTCTCAAGCCTCGAAGTATTCTTGCTGAATGGAGAGAAATCAGTGTCTAATGTAAAGTTATTACAAGAAAGATTATCACAGCTTCATGATAATAAAATGTATGGATTAAAGGACAAAGAGCACTAACCAGAGTCCTCTGTGAATGACAGTTGGGCAGGTACTAACGTCCGTAACTGAAATCACATCACAAACAAAATAAATTGATCAATTGCGTCATATGTTAGAAATGGAAGAAGGGGTCACAGTTGACTAGATTTCAAGAAAAATGCTGAAAGTTCCAGTCTTGTAAAACCACACTCCATCCCCCAAAAAAGCCAATCAACAGATATTACCAACAGACATTAGAAAACTAAGAGGCTGTTTACCAAATGCTTATTCGAGTAAGTGTTTACCAAGTCACATTACCTTACCGGATAAATATGGCCAGGGCCAAGAATCTTACTCGGTAAGAGCGAACGCAAGGACCGAGAGTCTTACCCGGTAAGTGATGGCGACGACTTACCACGGTTAGCACTTACCGGGTATATTGTTGCATACGATACTGTTTTGGTGGACTAAAAATCTTACCTGGTAAGTAAGTGATAGTGTTGAATTTTTCCGGTAAACACTTACCCAGGTAAGCGTTCAGTAAACGGCCCCTAAGATGACTATATCTAACCTTTAGCTCTGATAGATCCTTCATTCCGTCATTGTAGTCATAGATCTTGTGAATAAAAGGGTCAAAGAACAAGCTGCTTTCACAAAATAGATGGATTATACAAAGCATAGGCTATGACCAAAAGACGGAAAAATAATTGATAACCAATAAAGAAAAGTTTCATTCAAAACAGCAACAGTCCTGGAAAGTGAGATGAATCCTTTCCAGTGCAATACAATGGACTTCAGATCAATAGAAACACTAAGGCAGTAGAAAATACCTGTTAATAGTGAAGTCTCTATGCATCGAGTTCTTCCAGCGAACAAGGTCCAATTTATCAGAGCCTCTAGGCATATGGGAGATGAGAAATTTTTCTTTTCCTTCCGCATCCTTGGCCAAAGTATCAAAACTAGTTACCTGGTACAAACATACAGATTTCATAACGTAAACTGAGATGGACCAGTGTACCAAAGATGACTCCAACCTAGTTGTGCAAAAAAACTGAAAAACATGAAAAGATAGTAAACATGAATGCACCAACTTGCCTCAACAACAGAGCCTTTTATATGCACCCTACATACAGGAAATCGACTACCAACAACTTCATTTCGATGAAACTGCTTCCTGATCTGCAAATATAGCATATACACTTATTACTTATTGATGCCACATACAACAAATTTAGGTCCATAATGATAAATTGATGATAAAAGTTTGGACCCGAAAAACATCACAATTATGGTAGTTTAAAGGAAGCAAAACCTGATTAAGATCAGCTGTGGTGATGACATCAAAATCTTTTGGTGGTCTCTTGAGAAGCAAATCTCTCACACATCCACCAACTAAGTAGGCTTCAAACCCTGTAAAGAATGTAGTTGTGTAAAGATCTGCAATCAGTGGATGAATCCTGCAAAGTACATCCAAGACAAAAGTGGTATGGTAATAGAACCAAAATGTAGAACAAAATAGTTAAGCTGAAGCAGCCTACATCCAAACTCAGAATAAATGAAGACAACACTCCCCAGCACAAGTATAACAAATTCATACAATCATCATACTTTAGAATGATTTATGGTGTTAACAATTACTAGAGTCCATATACCAATAGATTCTACCATCTGATCTTTACTTCTTTCTTTTGCTGCTAAACTGTCCTAACTTCAGTATTATCGGTCAATAAATGACTTGAGAAAGCCAAATTAATGTTAAAGATCACCAAAAAACTTGCAGCCACAGCTTCCAAGAAAGTATTGTTCTTGTCGCTGTTCAGATGAAGTTGTTCCAACAACAACAACAGGCTCACTAGTCCTATTGGCAGCCGAAACAGGAACCAAGTCAACGGGTATCTATTCATTGAGGACGCCTTTGTTTTTAGATATCAACTTAATTTCATTCAGATATATTTCATGCATACCACTAGACATGATTTAATCACTCGTTAAATTCCTACAGGCCAATGAACATTATAGCGGAATGGTAAAGATCCACTTCATTGTATTCCTCATCCCATTTCTTGTCCATTCTGTTCCATCCAACTGAACAGAGCATTAGAGTTAAAATTGTAAAATTTTGCATTGAGACGATATAAACCATTGAAGGGCATGTTGCTAGATACTCCTCTATGTGAAACAAGCGAAAGAACGGCCTGAACAGTCAAACTTAAAGACGGAATCACCTTATATCACAAAGTTAGTGCCTCACAAGCAAAGACACCTCCCATCGTTGCACCTCTTACCTAAGTGGGCCTCTAACAACACTAAGAGAGTTACCCAATTGATGAGGGCAAGGCATATTTGAGGATCATACATGACTAGAACTAAATATAGATTGGGGGAGATAAAATGTTGTTTAAAGGGCATGTTGCTATATACTCCTTCCTGCAATGGTTGTGCTAGCACTATAAGGTATATACAAGAGGTCATGAATCCATATTTTGTTTTTGTAGTCATATGCCTACAAAGTCTCTTTATTTTCTCACCCTATGACCCTATCAAGAGTGTAGGACATTTCTTTTTAAATACCATGCTCTAACTTTGTTCTTTGTTAGAATCTACAGATGTGTCTACAGTCTAGAACGCCTCCAGATAAGAACCAATCATGGTTTTTTTTCTTTCTCCTGTTCTTTCGATGAAATTGTATCTTTTATCCTTCAACTTTACAATTGGCCCATACACGTAGCATTTTGGCGTCGCTATTTTTGTGTCAAAAACTGTTAAAAAAAATAACATGTCATTAATTTCTGAAATAGTTGATGAACAGAAAACAAGAGCACAAAAAGTATAGTGGAACTGGAAGTAACCAACTGATAAAAGAACCAATTTAGTACATCTGTCAATGCTACCTGTCGAAATGGGAAGAACTTTATCTTTTGCATACATTCACTAACGACAGGGAAGTATAGTATAAATGTACATAGATTACATTGTATAAATTGTCACCTCTGCTTCGCAGAATCTGCAGAACAGTATAAGGAGGTGCTGGTATCATTTTTTGAGTTATCCCCATGGACCTTGAATCCATCTTTTTCCATTTTGAAACATCAATTGCACCTACAGCATTATCCACCCATGAGATATGAATCAGAATCGACATGCAATTAAAAATCTAACTCTAAAAAGGTCAGGGGCTATATTAGAGGCCAAGTGGCAGTAATGTAGTTCACTGGTTCTTATTGCTTGAATCTAAAAGAACATACAGTTACAAAGGATTTACCCCTTGGCCAAACTAGAATGCCTATAAACATATTCTCTCCGTTCCAGAATAAAATGAGCGATGTTTTGGTTCTTGGATCAGACCTTGTAGTCTCAATATACTAAAACAATATGGATGGGGCAGTAAATTTAACGGCAATATTACATATTTCATATTTGTCGTAAATGTACCTAACAGTAAAAATATTGTTCCTTTCCCTATAGTGCATTGTATATGAAATCACCTGAAAATGGCATTATAAACTTGCCTACAACATTCTACTAAACGAAATTCCAAACTCGTTTCATGGCACACCTGGTTTGAAAATCAAATAATCATCTGCACCAAGTAGTTGAGCTTTAGCATCCCCACCTTCAACGACTTTATGGTAAAGCCCCTATAGGTAACAAGAAATATATTAAAAAGAGTTTGCTCACAAGGTGTTCGACGATATACCCAGAAGAAAATAGTTCAATAGACGAGAGCAGAGAATGAAGAATACCTGCAATGCAAAAAGCGCCTTGATGGGGACGATAAATACACTACGTCTAACCGTTATCGCTGCCATTAAAATGTTAAAAACATAGCCATGACGGTAGTGTCGCTTGGTGGCGGGAAGTGGGGGCGCTGAAGTAGAGAAGATCGCTTTCTTTTGTTCAATACCCAACTCTTGTTTTCAGCCAAATTGCCGAGTAGGACTTGTATTGAAAAATAAAGATTTTGCGGTTGCTCACGAGGTTTATAAGTTGCAACAAAAACCCTATTTGGGGGAATTTCACACCTTTTGGACCCCTTGTGCCAATTTCACAGATGAAAACTTGTTTTCCTAAAATTATCTTTTTTTTTATTAACCTGGATATCCAACCCGCTATGCGAGCCAACTAATCCTAGAATGACCATCTGTTTTACAGATAGTCCGGAGTCACCACATTTGAACATTCGTGGTCACAAAGGGATTTTTATTCTTTCTCGGATTTGAACCTGGTACCTCTTGGTACTTTTGACCTTTGCAGTCAAGCTCAAACCAATCAGACACCACCCTTGTGGTTATCCTAAAATTATCTTTCTCTCATTTGTCTATCAATCATATACAGTCATTTCATTTACGAGGAGGGATAATGAAAAAAATGAAATAAATTTATATCATATAAAATAATGACGTGTCTGCAAGTAATTTGGTAGGACAAAGAAAATTACAGTTTTTTTTACGGTATGCACCATAATAAATATTTATGGTTTAGCTTTTCACATTGCAAAACTGTATGCATGTGTGTACAAAGGTGGCACAATAGGTCCGTCCACATGGAAAGGAGGGGGAAAATCATCCGTTCTCTGTTTTCTAACGAGATAAAAGAAAATGTCATTTATGTTTTCTCTCGAAACTTTCCTCCTTTCAAAATGTGAGAAAAAAAAAGGGAGTGAAGTTGAAAATAATTCAACAAACTGTGTTGATATTGGGGGGGGGGGGGGTTTCTATATGAACCAAATTGTTCGAACTGTATTAACACTTGACTCGGTAATTATCCCAAACTATCCGTAAACGTTACACCTTATAATGTATACCAAACTAAATTGTGCACACCGTGATTGGTTTAAATGCGTCAATTTTACCATTTGTTCAGAAAAATTACACAACTTATGTTGTTACCAGTTTAGGACATGTTCTATATCTTCACATGATTAACCCTTGAGCCAGATAAAAATACCATCATGTATTTATATAATTATTATCAATTGCCCTTTTAAAATAAAATATTTACGAGCCATATACTTTTATATTTATGATCATATTAATTACATAATGATATATTTGAGAGTTAACTCAGTTACGGTCCCGCGTTACGCGAGTCTATTTGCTATTTGGTGGTATTTTGACATTCTAAAGTAAAAAACTAAAAATTTAAAGCTATAAAATGTAAAAAAATTGTAAGTTTTGAAAGATAGATATAAATAACGTATGAATATTTGCGTTTCAGATGGGGCCCGACTTAAAACACAAAAATGAAAACCGGACCATCTAACAGTTCGTTATTTGTAGGGTTATTGATAAGCTGAATGTCTAGCGAATTGTTCTGCGATAAATTAACTTATTTAATAAATGCATGAATATAAACGTTTTTTTTTTCTCGTTTAGTTAAACAAAATGTGCAATCATTCGTTTATTTACGTTTGTGAAATGTTTCATAATGTATTCCTTGATGTTTATGGTGGATTAATATGCCAAAATATGCATAGCAACAGGGCAGGGATGGGGCGGGTTTTGTAATCTCTGGCCCCGTTCTTTAGTAACAGCCCCCGGTCCCTGACGGGTACGGGGATTAACATCTCATCCTCAGTTAAACCCATGTCAAACTCCATGAAGAATATCCGTTAGTTTGAGTCTACCGAGGATCCCTGCCCTTGCCCCAGGACCTGTTTTAGCAGGAAGTCCTCGTCCCCGTTTGGTCGTGTGAGCCAGGTTCCTTACCGGGTAGGGACAAATCACCATCCTCATGCCAAAATATGATGTTTTCATTAAAGTGTGGTGAAATATTGTTCTTTTCTTAAAGTCCAAATGGATGATAATAAATGACGAATATGTGTTCATTTATGTTGTTTGCGTTCATTTAGTATTTATAAACAAAATTATTTTCACAACGAAAAAAACACCGACAACAAATTTTGTTCGTTTATATGTTATTGTTCATTTAGTTAACGAGCAAGCCTATTCATGTTTGTTTGGTTCATTTACAACCCTGACACTTCGATTTTACCTGATGCCCAAATCAAAATCGAATAACCCATATAGTAAACGGATTGGGTGGTTATTGAATCGACCTGCATTATGTAATACCCCATATGTGATTGAAAAGAAACAGTTATTGATCAAAATTACCAATATGTGAACGATCGATATATCATTTTCAGTATGTTGTTATATTAAGCAAGAAACAACCGTTGTTAGAAAATGTTCAACTTAAGAATCAGTTATAAATGAAAGTTTGTTTTGGTCATAAGTTTGAACATGGTGCCGGTCTTTAATCGGTTTAATTAAAAAGAGTTGTGATAAAGCTGAAAACTAGTCACTGGTTAATTGAAAACCAGTACAATTAATGGGCGGTTAAATTCTGGAAAAAAAAAAGAACCCAGTTGAGGCCCTTTTACCCAAATTATTTGTTATAACTATAAATTAAAAAAAAAAACCCAATAATTTTGTGATCATCAAGAGTTGAATTAATGTAAGAAATAATTATATAAGATTTTGAAGATGTCTTGTTTGTTCTTATAACTCGACTTTTAACTCAATATGCAACACAAACGAGGTTAAAAGTTTAGAAGAAACATCGGATGATTTAGACATCAATACCGTTTAATTTGATCACCTAAAGAATATTAAAAGCAATTAGAAATATTTAAGACGAAAAATAGAATATTTCAAATCGAAGATACGAAGAATATTCAAGAATATAAAAAACAAGACGTTAAAAGAATTAATTTAGTTTCAAATCCCAACTTTTTGTGATTTTCTCCCGATATCATCCTCGGGGGTGTTTGGTTCACATAATATAATTTGATGGAATTGAAATCAACCAAAGGAATTTGACTTTGAAGAAATTTGACCACGCGTTTGGTTGGTAGGAATTGGAATGAGATCTCTCAATAGAATTGGAATAATCGTCTCTATTTGGATTATCTCATCCATCGCCCGACCCACACCCTACCAACCACCAAGTCACTATTGTCGTCGTCACAGCTATCACATGTCCCACCCCTACCCAAACCCCACCTACCATCCCACCCCCCGCCCCATCACTCCTGCCCCACCCCCTGCTCCATAGGTTGGGGCCCGGTAAGGTGGGCAATGGGTGGCAGGGTGGTAGCTGTGACGACTAGTGGTAGGGTGGTTATTAGTGGTGGGTTGTGTCACACCCCGCTAAAGCGGAAACACGGAATGCTAACAGACAAGCGAGTCTTAGCAACAGTTTAAGAGAAACACTTTCAACGAAGATTCAAAAAGAAAATATATAGTTCATCGACTTAACATGATTCCAAGGTTACAAAAATATTTGAAATACAATAGAAATTGTCTTGATCGATGTGATCCAAGTAATGCTCCCCAATGTCCACATAACTTACTTAGTACCTGAAAAGCATGGCATAAAGCATAGTCAACTACAAGAGTTGGTGAGTTCACATGTTTTATATGCATAAAAATAATTTTAAATGCATCAATCTTGGTTATAAATTTATTAACAATATCTTTAAAAATAACGACATACACATGATTGAAAATAGTTGAGCCACTACTAAACCTAAAAACGCCCCATGAACTACCTCAGAGGTGGTAGCGAACCACATGTGTAGTTCATATATACAAGAACTACCTCAGCGGTGGGACTAAACCCCACATGTGTAGAACTCATGCCGAACTACCTCAGCGGTGGGACTAAACCCCACATGTGTAGAACTCCTGTCGGACTACCTCAGCGGTGGAACTAAATCCCACATGTGCAGAGCAAAATTTAATGACCAAGTGCACCCTACTTGTTAATATAAAGGGTGGGTATACAACCAAATAGCGCAATCCACAAGAATCATGGGTTCAAAATGAATTAATAGTAGTGGAAATAAATGGGGACTTTTAGTCTCAACATATCAATAATGTATACATTTAAATACTCATAACAAGATTCATATATCAATATAAATCTATCAAATATTCAATAATCATGTTTTTCACCCCAAAACGATAAATTGGTAAAAAAGGGCCGTGAACTCACAGTTTGGCGATAATCAATTGCTTTTCCTTAGGAGACTTGCTATCAACTGTTCGGACTTCCTGACAGGACGACCAATTTTTAATACGAATTTCTAACCTCCAAAACTTAAGTTGTGAAAATCTGTCTTCAAGGTAATCTGTCAGATGCTAGTACCAAGGTAGCGGACGCTTAAATATTAGCCTTAACGATTAACTTCAAAATTCAAATAATGACATCATTTAATGTCTTTCCAAAGCAGATGATGGCAGTCGCCATCTGTTGGAATTTGTAGATTTTGGGTGGGTTTAATACCCTTCCCAAGAACAATTATAACCTCGAGCCGCACACCTCCCCCAAGACCGGTTGCATGTCCAAGAATGGCATCAAATGGGGATGGTTTCGACTCTAAGTTTTCAAGAATAGAGACAGATAATACCCTAAATTCTCATTTTTTTGTGTAAGATCTAGGTAAGAAAAGAAAACAATTGGGAGTCTTTAGATTTCGGAAAGCTATAAGATAAAAGATTTGATTTAGAGTTGCATGCAGGACTCAAGTCACCCAAAGGTGTAATCGGTTCTTAAAATGTAAGAACTATCTTCTCCTCTTTTGAGATTAAAAAAGTTTCTAGGTCACAGATTATCACCTGATGAAGACATATGCATGTCTTCGATGAATAATCTCACCATCCGAAACTTGAGTTGAGTAAAAAGAGAAAAAAAATAGGAAATCGAACACTTTAAAGGGATTAGATGACTTTTAGGAGCATACCTTTTTGAAGACAAGGCAGATAAGAACGATTCGAGCACAACAACAATTCTAAACTTGCAGGAAGAAGAGTTCGGCTTGAAGGTGATGAACTATTTAGAGAGGGAGAACGAGGAAAGACTAGAGCTTTTTGAATAAAGAAGAGTTTTTAAAAGAGAAAGGGGGTATGTATATATATATATATATATATATATATATATATATATATATAGGACTTCTAGAAGGAAAGTGGGCTGGCCTCTAAAAGCCCAAGCCCAAGGAGTTGAAAATTTTCCTTAAATTAAGGCCCAAAAATCTACAATAACCAAAATGTCCAAGCTTGGAACAAGACTAGCTGTCGAACATAATGATCAAATTGAGCAACCAGCGCCTCAGAAAGAAAACAACAGAGCTTCTGCGAAGAAAAGACGTCAGAGCTTCTGTGAAGAGACTCAAAACTTATGCAAAGAGATGCCAGAGCCTCTGTGAAGAGACAGAGAGTCTCTGTGAAAAGATAGTCTTTGAGAAGAATCGCCAGAGTCTCTGTGAAAAGACACAAAGTCTCTGAGAAGAATTGCCAGAGTCTCTGTGAAAAGACACAGTCTCTGAGAAGAATTGCCAGAGTCTCTGTGAAAAGACACAGAGTCTCTGAGAAGAGGCAACAGAATCTCTGTAGATGGTACCAGAGCCTCTGTAGCTAGTGCCAGAGCCTCTATGACTATCACCAGAGCCTCCGATCGAATTGGCGACCTCTTCAAGATCATACTCTGAATAAGGTTAATCCTAAAAGACTTAGTTTTCTAATGAAGATTTCGAAATGAGGTCCTAACCTGGAAATTCAAAAGTGCAGAGTTGTTACAGGTTGGAGCAGGGTAACATGGGCGCGAGCTGTGGAGCAGACCAGGACAGTGGGGTGGTAGTTGTGATGATGATAGTGGTAGGACAGTGGTCGGGTGGCTGGGGCCTAGGAGTCGGTAGGTATGACAGACAAGAATAATGACATAATGTTTAGTGGTGGCGTGGGGTAGGGTGAGTGGCGGTTGTGAGAGCGATAATAGTGGCGTGGGAGGTTACGTTAGGGGCGAGGTGGGCGGTGGGGATGGGTGATAGCTGTGAAGACGACAGTGGTGAGATGGTGGTCGGGTGGCTAGGAGTTGGTGGATATGACGACGAT
This sequence comes from Cynara cardunculus var. scolymus, assembly GCF_001531365.2. Lineage (NCBI taxonomy): Eukaryota > Viridiplantae > Streptophyta > Magnoliopsida > Asterales > Asteraceae > Cynara > Cynara cardunculus. The sequence goes on along the minus strand of NC_037528.1, from coordinate 17,406,776 downwards.
AGTAGTGGCATGGTGGGTGAGTGGCAGTTGTAAGTTCTTGTCTTTCGGATTTCCATTACAGACAGGTACACGATATATTTTCCACGTTCATAGGAGTGCATAAGACCTGGTTGCAAGGCAGTTCTATCAAAAATCGAGTGCAGATTCTCCAATAGATTGACTTGCAATAATACATAAACAACGAGAATAATGGTGTGGTACTAGGGGTTAGGTTAGGGGCGTGACAGTAACCGTAGTAGCATGGTCGTAGTAAGTATGTGCAATGACTGACATATTGACGGGTGGGTGTGATGACAACAGTGATGACATGGTGGTTAGTGGTAGGGTGGAGTGGGATGGGTGGCGGCGACAATAGTGGTATGGTGGTTGGGGAATTAGGGATGAGGCATGACGAACAATAGTATCATGGTCGTGGTGGATTGTGATGAAATTCAATTTCTTCCATTATAACAAAGAATGATAAATTCATTAATTTGTGGAATCCACTGAAATTCGAAAGATTCCATCCATTTCAAGAAATAAACCAAACAAATAAATTGAAATTTGGTCAAATGAATTTGTCATTTCAATTCCATCAAATTTCTTTGAATATCACGAACCAAACGACCCCTTAATTTTTGCTATATGTAAATCTATTGGATCTTTCATCATCATTTCCATTGATTTGCTTGTTTTCTATTACCCACGTTAGCTACCAAAATATTTTTGCCGATGCAATTTCAATTATTTTTCTTTTGTCGTTAGCTAATGCTTTCATTATCATATTTAATCTTTCGTCAATTTCAATGATTTTTTCCGATGCAATTTCAAATATTTTTGCTAATGAAATCGTGAGTTGTCATGTTTCTCTCTGAAAGCTATACGTATAAAAAAACTTCGGTTCAACTTCTCTTAAAAAACAAACAACATACAAAAATAAATCTAGAAATTTGAATGAGGATAAAATGATGAATTTACTGAAGTTGGGGGGTGCAAGGTTCGATTTGCGTTTTGCGGACTTCTGAGTCAACTCGTGACTCGGGAGCATACGTAAATCGAAAATCTGGTGCCATTGAAAAGCTTCCATTTTTCACAAATGCGAATCGTGAGAACATAGCATTCATAGAGTTTATGCCATCCGAATCTCCACCCCTTTTTTCAATCATAAATTTGTTCATAATGACGGTTTGATTGATTCATAGAGGGGGTGGTGGTGTTTAGATCCTTTAGGTATTCGAAAAAATATTCACGAAATATAGATCTTGATTGACCAATTAATCACACCCATTTCGGATTAAAAAATGTTGGCTGATTTTGTTCTCGTCTACACAAGATAATAAGGTTAGATACCTCAAATGCTCTTCACTTTTTATTTTGATATGCAGAATTGCTTACCAGGAGTACTTTGTATGCAACAAAAAATCCCAATTGTTACCACGTTGTCAAGTTATTTCACTTGTTGCAGTTGCTTTCAATCTGGTTTGTTTTATACTTTATGTATGTTAGTATGTACTCTGTGTGAGTGTTATTGTAGATCGAATTAGTCACTGATATTAGCTGCCTCATGTGGTATATTGGTGTGATGATCGAGAAGTTGTTATTGTAGGAGGTTTCAGACTTGTTTGTGAGTCAAGGTAGGGTGTGAGAATGTGGAATTGGATTGAAGCTGATTTTAGTTCAAATTACAAACCATGCAATTGAGTTTCCAATGCCATGATATACATAAGTTTGATATAAATATGTGTCAGGAAATCCAAATTTTGTGGATTAGAATTAGAATTGGAATTAGAGTTACTTTCAGTATATGCTCCCACACATCCCACCCCAAATGTTAATCAAGAACATATTTGATGCTCTTCTTTGATCTTCTTTAACCGCAAAAAGCTGATCCCATTGCTTGTATATTTTCCTTACTCTGATTTAGGTAGGTGTTGGTGTACCAGTTATCAGTTGTTTCTAATGTCTCTTTTATTGTCCACTGCTCTGGCAAACCATCTCATCTTGTTATAATGGACAAACTGTCCCTTTCAGTACGTGAAACAATTTGCATCATAGGATCTTCTATAATTAGTATCCAAGTAATCGACTGATTTTGTTGTACCTTATATTTACCTTTTTCTGTTTTTTCTTAAAGTTGCTCACAGACGAAGGGAACTAAATCTGTTGGAACCTTTATAAGGGAAGAGTTTGTTATACACATGCCATTCTAGTGTTTATTTTTATCAAGTTGGAAGAGTAAATAAAGACATCACCAACTTCAAAATACAGCGCAGTATTTTAGAAACTACAAGATAATGTCAGAAGGGGAAGATGAAATTGAGGTGAGATTAGAAAATCATGTTGGAGATGCTGTACAACCTTATCCAAAATTGAATGACCCGAGTCCTCAAAATAGCGGAGATCTAAATGAGGATACTGCTTTATCCGATGGTAGCCTCAATTCTGAAAAATTGAATGATCCGAGTCCTCAAAATAATGGAGATCTAAATGAGGGTGCTGCTTTATCTGATAGTAACCTCAATTCCGAAAATTTGAATGACACAAGTCCTCAAAATAGTGGAGATCTAAATGAGGCTGCTGCTTTATCTGATAGTAACCTCAATTCTGAAAAATTGAATGCCACGAGTCCTCAACATAGTGGAGATCTAAATGAGGGTAGTGCTATATCAAATAGTAACCTTAATTCTGAAAAATTGAATGACCCGAGTCCTCAAAATAGTGGAGATCTAAATGAGGGTACTGCTTTATCCAACGGTAACCTCAATTCTGATGATACTCAAGATCAGCTGATGCAAATGGTGGTAGAGCTTAAGTTTCAGAATGAGTACTTGAAGTCTCAATTCCAGGAATTGAAGAATGTACACACAGAGTCAGCTGGTTCTTTCCAACAAGCTAAAGCAATTGATCAAGATGGCGAATTTGGAGGTTCCAAAGAGTTGCATGACAAAATAGATTCCTTGAGTAAAGAACTTATAGAAGAAAGACAGACACGGGGTGCTGCAGAGGCAGCTCTGGAGCATCTTCGAGCAGAATACTCAGATGCCGATGCCAAGTCCCAAGAGCTTGCTGCTAAACTAGCTGAAGGTTGTATACATTTCCTGTTTGTCCTTTAACTATTGTTTTTTTGATCTGCTTTACTATGATTACCTTGGAATGTGAATCGAGGAGGTTTTTGTAGTTTCCATGGCCGATGGCTGTAGGTATGATAACGCTTTTTGTTGCTGGTATTGATTTCCTTTTTTGATCTTAGTATAAAGTTATACCATGGTTTGTTCATACAGCTGAAAAAAATCTGGATCAACAAATAAAAGAGCGTGATGAGAAGTACTCTGAGCTTGATTCTAAGTTAAACAGGCTTCACAAGCGAGCAAAACAACGAATCCAAGAGGTTCAGAAGGTAATTCAGTTCGTGGGTCCTTTAAAACCATGCAGTATCCAATATATTACATATTCAGACATTTTTTCCTTCACATTGATACCACTGGGGCATTATTTTAATACCTCTATATCAACTGCTTATTTTATTAGTTTTCTTTATGTGCATGCTTTAACTATAAATACTTTTGAGGGACTTCTGTGATGTTGATATATAACCAACAGGGAGTCCTGGACTCAGTTTTGCAAACTATGCCTCAATATTTGGGAGTATTCTGGCCTTGTTCACTTAAATTTTCACACAATTTAGTTTGTAAAGGGCCTTAGATTTGGAACCGCCTTACATTCTTTTCATGAATTTTCCACTTGGCAATGATGCTGGTGGAAAACTGGAAAATCTTATTTGTAAACTTTCTTCCATCACAACTTGTCAAATGCATTGTAGTTGAACAGGAAGGAACTTATCACTATAAGGCCACTAAGCTATCACATGCGTCAGTAAGCTATCGCATACGCTACTCCAGCTATTTCGTTTGGATACAGCACAATCATGCTAACAGTTCCTATTTAACAAGAATTGATTCGCTCCTGCTTACTTTCACTTTTCCTTGATCTCAAGCATTTCTGTCATATCTTAAGCTGAATTATCATATTATTATTTTTTATCAAGAAAGAAATTGTAATGAGATATAGAGATAACATGTCTAGGAAAAAAGAAATGCAAAACACAATGCTTCCATAATCCTAAAATGGAAAAAAGTAGAAAATTCGATAAACTCAAGAAACTGACAATTAACAGTTCGATATTAACCAAACTGGTGGTGAATTCTCCACAAAGTTCCCATTATTGCTACCAAACAGCGACATCAAATCTCGTCTGTACCTGCATATGCTTTAGATCCTCTGAAGCCAGTCACTAAAGTTCCCCAGAATGTACATGACTCAATCACGTCCACTCCCAAAACTATAAAAAGTGTCGTGGTTTCTAAGTTAGCTTCCTGAAGAGAAGTAGACGATTGATATATAGTTTTGAATCTAAAACCCACATCAACAAGGGATTAGGGATCCTCCACAAAGTGAGAAGTGAAGCTGATCCACTGATATGAGAATGAGGCAGCTCACTGTAGGAAAGCAGAAAACTCTCTGATCTCTCTGGAAATACTTTTCCCAAGCTGACACTCACACTCACAACAAAGCCAACAATGGGCTTATTCTTTTACAAGGCAGTCAACGTAATGTTAACATGATACTGTTGACCTTGACAGATATTTTTTGATTAAAGGTAATAAGAATCTGAAATTAGGCCATAGCATATGATGATGTTCTCTCCTGGTGTTTTGAAAGGCATATGGTGGATGGTGCACAATGTAGCAGCAACACATCACTCAAAAGAACACATTACTCAAAAGGGATGACATAAGCGTTTTAGTAAATCATCTCTAAATTTACGATAACACCAATATTCACGTACTTGAGAAAAAAAGAGTTCTCTTTAAATGGCAAATCAACGCATGCACCCATGTTTCCGAGAGATCTGAACTCGTATCATAAGGGTTATAGAGCTCACTTGGTATCATTGGATAAAAGACCTATTTACTTATGAAAATCATTATCCTTAATTACTAAGATTAGGTAAAAGAATGCAAGATGGTAACAATATCTTATCAACGATATCCATTCTGCAATTCGTTATTATAAAGAAGATCTAGTGTGAAAGATCAGGATCCTGCAAAAATAAAATAAAATTCCTTTTTCTACATGAGAAACTTTCATGTTCTCAAGCAGCCAAGACTTGAAGTAAGAAGTGACAATTATATACAATTAAGTTTTTATTTTGTAAGGTAGTCAGAGTATGTAAAATTTTCATTTTGTGTCATAATACTGATTGGTTTGTGGAGACAATCATTTCCAGGAGAAAGATGACCTTGAGGCCAAGTATCGTGAAGTCAATGAGAAGGCAGAGCAGGCTTCATTGCAGTTGTCAGGATTGCAGCAGGAACTTGATCGCACACGCCAAAACGCTAATGAGGCGCTGAAAGCAATTGATACAGAGAGGCAACAATTGCGAAGTGCAAACAATAGGTACAACATACTAAAACTTCAGATCAACGCCATATCCTTTTATTTTGTGGAAGTGAAACCTTTTAGTTTAAAAGTTGAAATGTAGCATTTGTGGAACACGGTACAAGTTTTGCACTTCACATTTTTAGGGTGTCATAAGCTATCTACTAAACCCACAAAGTTACATTCCCATACACAAGGATCTTTTCAAGTAGGAGGGGAGAACAAACATACCCTAAATAACATGAAGTGTGTACCTTCAGACTTGGACCAACATTGCCACTTCTCTATGTCCCAATCTTAATTATAGAAGTCATTGAACTTCTCGATTTTTTAGCATTATTGATGTCGGAACACGATGAATAAAGATATGACGATGGTGTGTGCATTTAAGTGGTTCTGAAGTTAACAATTTGTGGTTCCATGTCTTGATTCATAAAAAAGTTTTATCTCTTCATCCATTCTGTATTTTTTCTTAAAGCTGCATGGTACCAAGCATTAATCATTAATCAGATAGAATTTCGATTATCGACTATGCCAAGCGATTGTAGAAATTTGCTAATGGTTGCAATCTGTTCTCTCTTGTGGAGAAGGCATAATTATTATTTCTACTTTTGAATGCATCATTGATTGCATTGTTTTTTTCTTGGCTATTCACTATCTCAATCGCTTTTAGACTTCGAGACAGTCTTGAAGAGATGCGCCGTTCTGTGGAGCCTAAAGATAATGCTATTGAGACATTGCAACAGTCGCTACTAGAAAAAGAACAGGTACTGAAATGCTTAAACTAGTTCTATGTTCTATACTACAAGAGTACTAGCGACTGTACAAGAAACTTTATCTTGAAATTGTGCAAAAGAGATGCCTTTGCATCTGTTTATTCTGTTATTTATATGTATAAAGGTAAATCTGTTATCCCTTGCTTCATGTAATATCTACTGTTGTGTATCTCCTTCTAAGCTACAATTGGATGAAGGCCAACAGTAAGGCTAGTTATGAAGGACCTGCTCTATGTGGTGATCTAATATTGATGTTTATTCTACCTCCATGCAATCGTTCTTTTTTTACCCTCCAATTAAGAAGAATATCATCTCACAGATCCATGCCTCTGAATGGATTTGAACTCATGATTTAGGCTTTAAAGCTCATTTGGTACAATTGGCCCAAAAGCCTCTTGTTCTGCCTCCATGGCCAATGCAACTTTGAGTTATGTGTTGTGTATTCTGCATTTGATGTTAGTTGAATCTTTCACATGAACTTATGAATATTGAAGGAGTATCCACCTCTTAAAGTTCAATCATATTTGATAGTTTAGGCGTGAGGGAAATTATAGCTTGCTAAGAAGGATCAATTAATTAGAGAATAATGATGAGACACTAACAGATTTAGGAATTTTGCTGTGTTTCTTATTCATTCTTGATAGGGAAGCATACGATATAAATACACAAGGCAAAGGGAAAGAAAAGGAAACTATTCTATGAATCCCTGATTTTATGGGATTGCATACGATCACTAATATTATGGGATTATACTCGACTCCCATTACTCCTACATTAAATACATAATCATTTACATTTTTACATTTTCCCACACTCCCCCTCAAGCTGGTGAGTGGGAGTTTCCCATTCCCAGCTTGGATAAAATTCTCTCAAACGTTGGTCTACTTAGTCCTTTGGTGAAAACATCTGCTAGTTGTCATGAGTAGGCACGAATGGAGTACAAATTAAGCCACTGTCTAGCTTCTCCTTGACAAAATGTCTGTCAACTTCAACATGCTTTGTTCGATCATACTGAATTGGATTGTGAGCTATGTTTATTGCTGATTTATTGTCACAATAGAGCTTCATTGGTCCCTCCCAATTGATCCTTAGATCTTTTACGATGATTTTTAGCCACAATAGTTCGCATGCCATCGTCCGAAATTCGGCTTCAACACTAGATCGTGCTACCACACTTTGCTTCTTGCTTCTCCATGTCACAAGATTTCCTTTGAGATAAGTGCAATACCCTGTTATCGATCTACTGTCAAGTGATGACGTAGCATAGCTTGCATCGGTGTATGCTTCAAGAGTTACAGGGTTATTTCTTTCAAACATGATTCTCTTCCCCGGTGCTCCTTTGAGACACTATAAAGTCCGTTTTGTGGCTCGTAAATGGGTTTCCTTTGGGTTATGCATGGACTGAGATGCTTACAACATAAGCTATGTCAGGTCTGGTATAAGACAAATATATAAGTTTCCCTACAAGCCGTTGACACATTTCTTTGTTCACAATTGAATCTTCTTCTGCATTTCCCAATCTATGATTCGGGTCTATAGGAGTACTAGCAAGTTTGCATGCACCTTGACCTGTTTCCATGAGCAAATCTATAACATACTTCTGTTGGGATATAAAAATTTCCTTTCTTGAATGAGCAACTTCAATTCCAAGGAAATACTTCAGTCTTCCTAATGTCTTGATCTCAAATTCTTTGGCTAGACATAGGCTCAGGGCTTGTTGCTCTTCTTTATCATCTTCTGTTAAATTGATATCATCCACATAAACCAGTAGCATTGTTATTTTTCTTGTTTTTGAGTGCTTGATGAACAAAGTGTGATCCCCTTGACTTCGTTTATATCCCAAAGTTAACATAGCCCTGGTAAATCTCCCAAACCATGCTCGAGGAGATTGTTTTAAGCCGTATAGTGCCTTTTTTAACTTACACACCGTATTGGGTTTTGTTCCCTTTCCATAACTAGGTGGAACATCCATATAGATCTCCTCCTCAAGTTCTCCATGCAAGAACGCGTTTTTTACATCAAATTGATGCAAATCCAAATCAAGATTAGCAGCTAGGGATAAAATTACCCCAACTGTATTCATTTTTACAACAGGTGCGAATGTCTCAAAGTAATCAATGCCAAAAGTTTGCGTATATCCCTTGGCTATCAGTCTTGCTTTATACCTCTCAATTGACCCATCCGCGTTATATTTCACTGTATAAACCCATTTGCATCCTACTGGCCTTTTCCCTTTCAGGCAATTTAACCAACTCCCAAGTTTTATTCTTTTCAAGTGCTTCCATTTCCACATTCATGGCTTGCTTCCAATTTTCATTAGATAATGCCTCAGATAAATTTGTAGGAATGGAAATGGAGTTGAGGTTGACAAGAAATGCTTTGTAGGTGGGAGAGAATTTTGGAAAGAGGTGTAGTATGATAGGGATACAATGGTCTTTTTATGCATTCTCTTGTTCCTTTTCTAACGGCAATAGGCAGAGATTGGTCACTTGTTTGAGATTCGGTTATGCTTTGCAAGGGTATAGAGTTAGAAATTGTTACCTCGTTTGAAGGACCAATATTAGATTCTCGGACTTGCTCAGGTCCAAGAATGCTCTTCTTTTGTCTTGAGTATACCAGGTTCTTTCTAAACCGAGTAAATTCAGATTCTGGAATAGGTTCATCATCTAGTTGAATTGTTTCAGAGTATGAGGAACAAGAGTACTTGGGGAGTGTTCAGGCTCATGGATAGGAGTGGAGTGAGATTGGGATGGAATAGGCTCACGAGCTGGTGAAACTATTTCGGGATTATGGATAACAGGAGTATTTAGGGAGTGCTTAAGGATAGAAGTGGAAGCTAATATAGATAAGTCAAGAAAAATATCTTCCATGCTACCCTTATCTTCCTTTCGATCCTCCCCCTGAAGATAAGGTTGGGTAAAGTAGGGATTTTTTTCGCTAAAAGTTACATCCCTTGACATAAAAAACTTTCTAGATGGGGGTTGGTAACATTTGTACCCTTTCTGGGTTGAGGAATATCCCAAAAAAAACACACTTTAGAGCCCGAGGATCAAGTTTGTTTCTGTCTTGGCTATGGACGTGAACAAATGAAATACATCCAAAAATACGGGGTACAAGATTGTTGGAAGTGGAAACATTTGGGTAAAAGGAAGAAAGTACATCCATAGGACTTTCGAATCCTAGAACTTGGGTAGGGAGTCTATTTATAAGATAAGTTTCTCCCCAAAAATGTTTTGGAACGCTATTTTGAAATAATAATGCTCTGGTTTGATCTAATAAATGCCCATTTTTCCTTTCTGCCACTTCGTTCTATTGGGTGTTTTAACACATGAAGATTCTTGAATTATTCCCTCTTTTTGAAAATAGGAGGTGAGAGTTTGATTGAAAAAGTCTCGAACAGCATCGGATCTTATTTTTTGAACTTTTACTCCAAATTGATTTTTTACCATCGATATGAAATTTGGGAGAATAGTGCTAACATCAGACTTATGTTTTAATAAGAACATCCAAGTAACTCGTGTACAATCATCAATGAAGGTTACGAACCATCTTGCACCCGACACATTGAAAATATTAGATGGACCCCGAATATCATTGTGAATAAGATAAAAAGGAGAGTTGCTTCTTTCATCACTGATAGGAAAAGGGGTACGCTTGTGTTTAGCAAGCTCACATACCTCACAATGAAGGCTTTCAACATCAATTCTTTTAAACAAATAAGGAAAAATAATTTTAATAATCATAAATGAGGGATGACCTAAACGAGAATGATGAATTATGATTTTTTATTTATTGGAAAGAACAGATTCTTATACGAGAAAGTGAGATAATGTAGTACTTTTTGGCATCTCAAGACAATATAGATCATCCTTTTCCTTAGCAAGTCCAATCGTCTTCCCCGAATCCTTTTCCTGAAGCAAACAATATTCGTCACAAAATACCTCTTGACAAGGTAAATCTCGTGTGAGTTTCTTTATGGAGATCAGATTAGTGGACAATTTTGGGACGTGAAGAACATTTTTTAAAAGAATGGATGAGCTAAGTTGGATATCTCCTATACCGGCTACCGTGGTTTGAGTTCCATCAGCGGTGGCAATTTTCTTGTTACTTGGACAAGGTGAGTATGTGGAGAAGTGTTTGGAAGAGTGAGTCATATGGTCAGTTGCTCCTGAATCAATGATCCAAGAGTATTTTAGGGTTGAAACTGAGACATTAAATCCAAATGAAAAAGGATGCTCGCTTGAATAGGTTAAAAAACAAGTACCTAGGAATGAGTATCCACCATTGAGATAGTTCTTTCCATCCAATCGGTATGATGCATGGATGTGCTGTAAATCTCCTGGTTGAGAAACATGGGCTATGGCAGATTCTGATTTGGGTTCTGTCATTCTTTCAGTACTGGGTTAGGAATTGTTGGCAATGAAGGCCACAAAAAAGGAATCAAAGGAAGGAGGCAATGAAGGCCTGCGGAATTTTTAAAGAAGGTTTATGAAGGCTAAAAAGGCTTCCCAATCTTCGATAGCTCTGATACCATAACAGATTTAGGAATTCTGCTGTGTTTCTTATTCATTCTTGACAAAGAAGCATACAATATAAATACACAAGGCAAAGGGAAAGAAAAGGAAACTATTCTATGAATTCCTTATTTTATGGGATTGCCTAATCACTAATATTATGGGATTATAATCGGCTCTCATTACTCCTACATTAAATACATAATCATTTACATTTTCCCACAGACACGTGTGTCAGACATAAGGAACGAAGATTTCTTATTCCTTTACTACTTTGATCCATTTTTGACACCTTTTGTGATGGGAGTACTGGTTTACATTATGTGAGTGCCTGCATTCTATTTATCCAACAGAAAAAACCTGCATCATTGCCATAATGGCCAAGTATGAAGGGTTTTTTTATGTGTATCCTTGATGCTGACCATTTACGAGGTTAAAGAAGAGCAAAGAAGAGCAAAGAAAGTAGTATCAAGAACTTTCGTGTATATATTTATATGAAAAGTGGCATTTCTTTTTAGCTGGTGGTGGTCTTATATGTATCTGTATGCCTGCTCTTGACAGTAGCAAGATTGCCTTGCTGAATGCCTGAAGCTCTGGATGCACAAATTTTTTGGCATCTGCATCTAATCCATCCTTGTGCAATAAAACAAAGGTTGAGGGTAGAGGAACATAGATTAATAGTATTCCTCTGGTTTAATCCCCTAAGATCTTAGAGTTGATGTTATGTTCTTGTGAGATGTTTAGAAACTCTAGTTATTCTATTCAATCCTATCATCTTTTATTCTTAGTGATAAATGACTATCAGAATCTTTGACCTTGATACTAAGAGGAAAAAAATAAGGGAAGTAAGATAGAGTAATATAATTTATATCAACTTGCATGTCGACAGATGCTAGACAACATGCGAGGGCAACTGCAAGCTGCAGAAGAGAAGAGACAAGCTTCAATGGCAGAACTTTCTTCAAAGCATCAAAAGGTACTGTTTCTGTTTGGAGAGGAATAGGATTATAGGAATTTTGAAGTTGGATCCAGCATATCTAGATCACAAACTTTGCCAAAATAACACCTCTGTCGTACTTCTCAGCAAATAGAAAATCTGGAAGCTCAACTTGCCGACTCATCAGCAGATAGAACCAAAGCAACAGAAACAATCTCTTCTCTGCAGGTAAATAAGTCATACATTTACGCAAATGTTTTAAGTTTTTATAACCATCAGTATAGCCAACCACCATTTCTAGTAGACAGAAGTCTGATATTACATCGTTCTCTTCTTTTAGAGACTTGTTGCAGAAAAAGAGTCAAAATTGGCAGAGATGGATGCAGCCTCAACTGGTGAAGCAGCAAGGCTTAAAGCCGCCATGGAGACTATTAAAGGAGAACTTACTCACCTGAAACATGAGCATGTATGAACTGAATACGAGTTTTGTTACCAACTAGTTGACGTTCCATTTTGTAGTATCACCTGTGATCATAGTGACAAACTGCTATACATTTTAGCTGACATTCATGCAGTCACACATGGTTGTTACATTATAAATTTGCAACTGCTTTGCTGTAGGAGTGGAAATCAATTGCAACACACAAAGGTTTATGTTATTGGTAGCATATTCAGCTGATAAAAATGCATTTTTCTATTTCTTAGGAGAAAGAAAAAGAAACATGGGTCGTTGCCTCCCAGGCACTCAGCAGGAAGCTAGAGATTGCCGAGAGTAACTGCATACGCGCTGAAATTGAAGCTGCCAAAATGAAAAGTATATATAATGTTTTGTTCAACTTCGTATTTCGGTACTTACTCTTGTAATGAACCTAATGATGGCAAAACCACAGGTCAGATGGAACTAGAACTGTCTGTGCAAAGTCAACTGTCAAACACAAAAGATGCTGAATTACTGGCCGCCAAAGAGGAGGTAATCGTTCTACTGTGTCATCTCTTCTGTGAAATAGTGTATGGAAAATGTTCGGAGTCCACGTAATGACCATGATGGAGTGAATGGGTAACGGTCTTGGTTTTGATTAAACCATAATCCATGTAGCAGATCATTACAATCTGGCTCAATATAGTATTTTTCCATGCACTCGAGGTGCTGATGGTGTCAGGCCAAAATAACTCATGAAGAATGTGTTAGTATATAAAATAACTTATAATAGTCGACACATGCATATCAAGCGCCATGGTAATATGTTTTCTCAAGTAAAGAAGTATTATGGTAATATTTCTGGTCTCTTTGGAGTCATTGTGTCCTATTTCCCTCCCTATAGTTTTTCTCTGGCTATTCTTATTAGCGACTAATTTTCTTGATTTGGAGAAGAAAGAAAAAGAATTACGCTTGAGGTGTACGGCTCCCAGTTTTTTGCCTCCATTTTTGCTTCACTTTTCATCCTTCTCCTTCTAGGCCTATTGTTGCAAAGTCTTTCTACCTAGGCTTTGGTTGGTAGATGATCATTTCCAGTTAAGTGCCCATTCTTTGACATGCACACATCTTAAGAGCTCTTTGCACATGATGTATGGTTAAAATATGCAACTTACATAGAACATTTGTCAAATTTCTGTCATATTTTTTAATCTATCTCGTTGTCTACACTGCAAATGCATTCTGCTCATTTCCTTGACATCATTCTGGAATCATTTTTCTAATTATTCAGATCAGCCGTCTAGAAAGTGAATTTACTTCCTACAAGGCTCGTGCTCATGCACTTCTTCAGAGAAAGGATGCAGAGCTGGCCTCTGCTAAAGATAACGAACAACTTGCAGCTCTGGAAGAAGCACTGAAGGTATCTATGTTTTTCAGTGCTTATTTTGCTCTTCTGTGTGAAACCGAGGCACACAGATTTACTCACATATGCCATCCGTTCTTTTAGGAGGCCGAGAATGAAATACTGACGACATCTGCTGAAAGGGACAAAGCCCTCCAAGATCTTGAGAATGCTCTAAGTCGTCATGAAAAGGAGCTCAGTGCTAGGTAGCTTGCTACCTCCTTGTCAAGATATATATATATATATATATATATATATAGAGAGAGAGAGAGAGAGAGGGAGGGAGGTTCAGGGGAAAACTCTAAAAAAATAAAAAACTGAGGAATACCCTGGTAACCATTCATCTGGACGGTATGCACATGTGCATTCAAGTAACTGAAGTTTTTTGGTTTTTATGCACGTGTGCATGTTATGCACATTTGCGTACTGGACAAATTGCTTACGAATTACTTGTATGCACGTGTGCATATTGTCCAGATGAATGGTTATCAAGGTGTTCCTCAGCTTTTCAACTTTTTGCGGTTTTCCCCTCAACCTGACCCGATATATATATGACATTGCTCTCATGTTAATTTCAGTTTTTGTCGATGATTCTAGCCTCAATCTCGAATGTCATCCTTTGCTTATAAGATTTCTTGAACATTTTGTATATACCCCTTTGCTTGGATTTCATTCCCTCATCTTCTATTTTGACATCTAATTTTTTGCTAGATGGTTTCCTAGGTCTTGAAGAATCCATGGTTCATAATTTCTTTTTTAAACAATATCTTATGCCTATTTTTCTCTTGTTGCCCACTTTCATGTTTTCTTCAGAGATGAAGCTCTTGGCCTCACTGAGCAACAGGTGAAGAGCGTGGAAATGAAGCTCTCTTCTGCACTTTCTAGCCATCAATCCGAGAAAGAATCTTGGGAAAAGAACCTTCAAAATGTAGAAGAAATGTGGCAATGTAACTAAAATTATTCTGAGTGTACAATTTTATTTGTTAAAGCTTTTCCTTAATTTATTTTGACGACTGCATTAACTATTCCACAGTGAGATTTCAGGCACTAAAGTCCGAAGTTGAACAACAAAAGTCATCACCTAGTGAAACTCTACAAAAAGAATTGCAGGATCTCCAGACACGATATAAAAAATTGAAGGTGCTACTTGTTACATTGTGTATGTGAGGCTGATATCAATTTATACTCTTGTTCAATTTTTTTTTGTTTTATTATAGGAAGAACATGATTCATTTCGTGATCTTGCTGATAAATTGATTGAAGAGAAGGACATGGAGATTTCAAAGCTTGTAGACAACAATAAGAATCTTCTTCGTTCATTATCATCGAAACAATCGGTATCTGCCTTGGTCCTCTCTTTCTATCACAAGTTGAGAATGTTCATTCCGTTATCTTTTTCGTAAACCCTAACATCACTTGTTATTGTTATTTCAGGCAAATAACAATGAAAATGGCCACAATATGGGTACAATTTATTTCATTTTCTATCTTGTTATGTTTCACCCTAGGAATTTCTGTAGTTCTAGCATGATATCTTACCATGTTGGTTGCTCGGGTTCTAAATTTTTTTTCTTTTCTATATTGACTTCACTTTGATAGCTTTCTCAAGACAGGATACAACAAACTCAAACACCTCAATTGAAGAACATCAGATATTGGTATGCACAGTTTTGCACTGTACAAGCATTCTCCAAACTCTACACTTTTTCTGTTGTTATATCCTATAGAAAATACTTCGAGTTTCTGATGCTTATCAACAAACTCAGTTCGCTGGGTATTTTTATATAGACTATGGTACATGATTTCTCACAATAATGTGCAAAGGTATCGGTCTAGTCATCTATGGTCTTTTGATTCAAGTCACTTTGGACTACAGCTGAAAGTTAATTTTAGTAACTAACAACACGATGCTTTCTGATAAAATGATTTTGTGCTTTGGAATTTAGATTTTGGCGAGGCAACAAGCTCAAAGGGAGGAAGAGTTAGCTCAGTCACAGCGACACATTCTTGCGCTTCAAGTAAGTCTTAGAGGTTGTTTGGTTGGTTTTCTATTAAGTCCTATATGGTTAAGTTGTTTGTGTGGATGAATTTGTCTGTATAGATTAAGAAAGTTTTTGTCTGGGATGATTTATTCATAGATGGAAGGAGCATGTTTTTTTAATTGGGAGGGGAAGGTTTGGAATTTTTTTGGCTTTCTGCATAAAGCTCCCCCTAGAAGCTTACTGAATAAAGCCACTTTCTATAACATTAAGCCACTACCAAACAGTCATGTATAGCTAACCGAACAAGCTGCGAGTCTCATTAAGCTGCTAACAAACAGGCCTTTGGTGTCTTTATGTTTAAGTTGCTTTTCAGAATTTCTACAGTAGTTTCTTATGTACTTTCTTGCAGGAGGAACTTGAAGAGCTTGAACGTGAAAATCGTCTTCACAGCCAGCAGGTATGTTTCTCTGCATTCTGACAATTCTTTTGTGGGTAAGCAAGTTCTCTAGTGTGATGTGCTATAATGTGCAAGTACATAGGAAAACACACATGCAACGCCCCATAGCCCAAAGCAGCATGTTGGCCCGATAACTTCCAAATCAACTTAAAACCACAGTGGAAGTTATTGGTAGTGAACAGCTTTGAGAGCGCAAAAAAGGGTATCCAGGTTGTTCCAACTCACCTCAGAACATTTGAACTTCTAATGTGCTGTGAATTTTGAGAATGGTTGCTAATTGAGACAATATCTTTAGTGGACGATGTGTTGTAAGTTACATGAACTGAGACTCGTCCACGTTGTCGTACGGGATATGACATGAACTATACTTATAACTTTCACTATTACTTTTCTCATAACAACCCACAGCAAGCTATGTTGAAGGAAGAGCTCCGAAACATGGAAAGATCAAAAAAGAGGGAAGGAGTCGATATGACGTATCTTAAAAATGTCATATTAAAGCTTCTTGAAACAGGTATTCGATTCTACATGGTGTTCATTTGCTCTTGATTTTTATATCTGTAAATAAAATATATCCTGCTGAACTTTTGTGGGAATAGGTGAAGTTGGGGCTCTACTACCTGTTATTGCAATGCTCCTTCAATTCAGCCCTGAAGAGGTGAGCATATCATTTGTTTGCACCATTTGTTTCTATTTTCCATTTTCCATTTTCTAAAGACGCATATGACTTATGCACTTGACGTTGAGCTGAGGGTCAGCTCAATTTTAAAAGAAAGGCCAACAAGCCTTGAGGCTCCTTTCCTTAGGCTGCCGATTCCAGTATTCTCAGGGTCACTAGGGATTTACCTGACTGTTATCTTATCTTCATGGCCATGCGATAAGTTGAGATACGCACAAGCTGGCCTAGACACCCATGGTTACACAAAAAAGACCCATATGACAAGGTGTCCAAAAGTTCTCTTGAACCACTTTTGAACCTGTTGGAGTCCCACATTGGCTAGAATTGAACCAATTCTCCTGTATATATGTTGGAACCTCCCCTTTCTCCATAAGGGCTCTTTTGGAGAGTGATCTGGGGCTTCCACATATTCTCACATGGTATCAGAGCCAAGGTATGCCACTCTAGGGACTCCGGCTAACCCCCTCTCGATACTCTGCGACAACTTGTGTCCATCTA
>NC_037528.1:17380969-17389178 GCF_001531365.2 Cynara cardunculus var. scolymus | reverse complement strand
CAAGGACTCTTTTGGAGAGTGATCTGGGGCTTTCACATATTCTCACAGAACCCATTCCGGGACTGATTTATCTTGGTCCAAAGAATTATTTGACAYCTAACACTTAAGCAACTACACTTTTATACCTAATTATTGTTATGGCCAACAAATACAGTTGCAAAAGTGTCAAAACGCATATAGCTCTTCAACCGATGTTCCACCGAGCCCGGGCCCAAGCCCAGGAAGTGAGCCACCGGGATCTGGGCTCTCTCTCTTTTCACGCTTCTCCTTCTCATAGGAAGTCTATGAGGCCGAACTGTGTAGCGGTGCAGCAGCGTCTGGTTTGCATGGTGATTTTTGTATTCTTTTTGTAACAATTTACTTTTTAATGCAAAAAAGGAGGAAATTTTATACACAAAACATGAAAAGATGATCAGGAAGTATCCTGGAGCAGCCTTGAGATTTTGTATCATGATTTCATCATAAGCAGTAGTGCTGTATGTATAGAAGCTTTTCTTTCAGTTTCTTGATGACTTAAATCTTACGTTGCTACTTAATTATCTTATCATTTTGGGGACTTCCCCTTTGAAATTATAGTTTTTTGGGCCTGGTAAGGTTTCTACAACAAAGGGGCCGTTTACTCAAATGCTCACCCGGCAAGCACTTACCGATATAAGTCAACACTATAATTTATTTTTCTGGCTAAGATTGTAGTGCATCAAAATGATATAGTATGCAACAATTTACCCGGTAAACGTTTAACCGGGTAAGAGTATTCACTCTCATTTACTGGGTAAGACTCCATCCTTTCACCACTCTTACCGGTTAAGACTCTCCATCCTTTTACCGTTTTAACCGGGTAAGATTCTAAACCCTTACCATGTTCATTCGATAAAAAAGATTATCCGCTAAGCATTTATTGGATAAGCATTTAATAAACGGTCCCAAAGTCTCGAGTTTAAATCTGACCTTGCCATAAGACACCACGATTTACCTCTCATATGGTGGTCATAGGTGCTTTGAAGGGTAGCACAAATCCTTTTTCAGTGGGTTTGAATTTTGCGGAGTTCAGCCTTCCGACATTGACATTTGTTAACTGGTCTTCATTTCTAGGGGTGTGTCTTTTCTGGTGCTTGCTTATGAGGTATGGCAAGTAGGGTTCACAAAATGTGGACCACGGGGCCATGAGGTCCCCGTCATTAAAACTTTTTTTTTTTAGTCTAGTTTGTATGGTTTAACATAGTAGACTACATGTGATGTTTTGAGAAATTTTCAAATTGTGTGATTTGGTATGAAGTGACCAAACCTCTCAAATTAATAAACCCGATAATTAAATTTCATATAATTTATTAACAAGATAATTAAAAATTAATCTTACTAAAACAAAATAAGAAAAATTGTAATTTTTTTTACAGGAAACGAAAAATAAAACAAAATAAAATGGTGAAAATAATAATAATAATAAAAGAATAAAAAAAAATGAACTAGACAAGGAACCCAGGTTCTTAACCCGGATTCTTGTCCATTGGCAGGTTCTTAACCCGGATTCTTGTCTAGTTGCAGGTTCTTAACATGGATTCTTGTCCAAGCACCTGGGTTTTTATAAGAATCTGTGACTGGACAAGAACCTGTGTCTTACAGTGAAAGTTCTTATAACAAACTCCAACAAAAGCCTTTACTGTAGATGCTCTTAAGCTGTTAATTTAAACTTTCAAATTGCAGATGGACTAATCCGTTCAAACCATAAAAAACAGTCTAGTTTGGTTTAGTCCAACCGGTTTTCTAGTCCATTGGTTTTTTCTTAGTACCGCTATATCTTCTTATCATAAGTTGAGATGGGTATTATTATAATAGGGTGAAGTTCTAATGAAAATGAGCTACAGTGAGAAGGGTAAGGGTGGATCAATTCTAATCGAAGAGTTTCACTAGATCAACACTAATAAGAAATCAATTCTCTTCTAAAGCGCAATTTATGAGTTGGTTTGAGATTAAAAGTAATCAAGAGTCCAGATCCCTTTTTACACCTCTCATTTTAACTCGTATTCTCACACCATCTCTCGTCTATAATAATATTGGTTTAACATGCAAGCTAGAGTTGGCACAAACTATATCTTTTTGGCCAAATTGGAAACATACTACTCGAAACTTGTTTCGCTAATTTTTTTTCCAAGAAACCCCTTCTTCCATTACCCAAATTACAACTGTGTTTTAAATATCCTCAGAATCAGTCTTCTGTATGCAAAATGTGACCATGGACTATTGGGCTAGCGAATCAAAGTAGCCGTTAGCCCTTGCCCATCCTAGAACGGTGGTGAATCGTCCGGCCCGAGGAAACCTTTGCATGCTTCCGTTACCTTTTGGGAGGCTTACGTCCCATAGAAACTGTCTACATGAGACTGTCCCTTGGCTCGTACGTCCTGACACAAGATTAGAATTCTAGCTCTTCCCGAGTGGTATCTCACTGATGGCTCGAACCCCCTGGAAGGAGGCCTTCTTCCCCTTCCACCTAAGCTGCGCAGAAAAGGCCCAAAGCCAATCTCAGGAAACAGTGAAGCTTCATAGGGTCTTTCTGTCCAGGTGCAGGTAGTCCGCAGTTTCACAAACATGTCTATTTCACCGAGCCTCTCTCCGAGATAGTGCCCAAAGTGACTTGGTACGTAGACGAAACAGGACCACACAAGACATATTTGGACAGGTAAAAGTGAGGTAAGTGAGTGAAAGTATCGTGAATCATTTTAGGTTTTAATTTAACATGAGATATTTTAGTAATTTATCAATCTTGTGTCACCTCCCCGATGTTTGTTCCACCTACTTTGATTGGACAAAAAGTGCATCCTTATCGCACTCAATCTCGTCTAGTCTTGTCCCAATCTAAAGTCACACTAAACATGAGACGACAAGTTTTTGTACTGTCTCTCTTTATCTCGTCCCGCATACAAATGCACTCAGACCCTTTTTGTCATACTTCCAAAGTTATAACACCATGTTTCTACTAAGAAACTGCAGTTGGGAGAACCAATTTGTCTTCTAATTTAGTGCAATAATACACCTATTTTGGTAACATAACAACAAAATAACTTTGATTTGTTTGAATAAAACACTATAGTTTTTATGGTTGTGTAAAATAGCTGCCGTTCGATCTTCCTTCAGTCTATATGGTTATATAGAGTAGCTGCCGTTCGATCTTCCATCGCTACCAACTGCTACATGTTCAAAGAAGTCTTTGCTAGCATCTGCCATAAAAAAAAAACCACACCACAACAACAATGTGAACTAAGTGTAAAAAACAACTATTATAGGATTTTGATGAACTACTAATTTCAATAACCACAAGGGTGGTGCCTGATTGGTTTGAGCTTGGCTCCAAAGTTCAAAAGTATCAGGAGGTTCCAAGTTCAAATCCAAGGAGGAACAAAAATCCCCTTGTGGCCACGGAGGTTCAAATGTGGTGACTCCGGGCTATCTGCAAAGCAGGTGGTCGCCCTGGGATTAGTCGGCTCGCATAGCGGATTGGATATCCAGGTTAATCAAAATTCTCAACCGAAAACAGCCTATGTTATTGATTTTTGTAACAAGAAATCACATACCATGCTTCATTGTTAAAGATGGAACTTGCTCTTCTACATAACCGATCACCTTTGCTGGTATTCCTGCAGCCATGCTTTAAACAAAAACAAAAAGTATCAACCTCCGATATAGGCCAAACTAAGGGGTTGTTTTTTTAGTAAGTGCTTGCAGTCTCCTATCGGGTAAGTAATGTTTGCCACGCCTTCTAACCAACAGATGTTGCTGACTTGGTAAGAGTGGAGAGGCTTACTTACCCAGCCTGAGCATCTTACCCAATCAGCACTTATTTAGAAAACGGTCCTTAAGAAACAAGATTGTGACATTTGCAAAGTAGACCATGTCTCACCTATGTTGAGGAACATCCTTAAGAACAAGTGAGCCTGAAGCTATCATCGCACCATCGCCAATTTTGATATTCCCAAGTACAGTCACACTAGCTCCAATCAGCACACCTTGACCAACTTTCGGGTGTCGATCCCCTGTTTCTTTTCCACTTCCTCCCAAGGTTACACCCTATTAAAGACAATTTTACCCTGGTATATGTTATTACAAATTCAGACCTCAATTTGTAAGATACCTAAAATTATAGATTTAACCTTTAATTATATACAGGAGCTCCCAAACATAAGCCAACAAGGTTCAACAGTCTTTTTTTAAGTATATGGTATTTATATACTGCAAATACTCACGCACACTTCTCACTTTTTTGATGAGATTCGAACCCTTGACCTCCTGGGACAGACACCGCTGAGCCAATGACCTTTTGGTTGGTTCAACATAGTTAAAGGTGCCTAAGATTACATATCATCCCAATCCCCTAAAACTGACCCCTGAGTGGGATTTACTGCGTTCGTTTGGTTTTTAATCATACCGGAAAAAGTAGGGATAACCTGACTTACCTGCATTAGTGAAACTCTATCTCCAATAACAGCAGTTTCGCCAATAACTAATCCCGTCCCATGATCCAACAGTATTCCCTCTCCAATTTTGGCAGCTGCTAGCCACAAGAGAAACAGTGGTTGGTAAGAGGTATTTTCCATACATTCTTGGTAAGAGGTACTTTCAAATCCATAATCATTTTTTTTTTGGGAAGGATGTCCCAGGTTATGCCTGGACTAATCCTGGCAAATTGTGACTGCAATAAATCAGCCCTGATAAACTCATTGGCAACAATTGTTGTGGACGCCTGGAATCAAACCCTGAGCAGATGGGATATTCCACCACATCTCCCAAGACCTCAACCACTACACCACAACCGTTGTGGTTGACGAAAAGCCTTGTAAACCAACTCTACCAGGGGAAACTTGTAATAAAAGACTTGAACACGGGACCTCACATATGAAAAATGACATTCTTATAGGTTTCAAAGCATTATTAGGTATGGAAGTGGCATTCTTCTGTTAAGCAATGACATTCTCAAACATGTTAGAAGGTCATGGATTTAAAAAAAACAGAAGGTCATTTAACCAAAGACCCACTATAACATATACATATATACATGTCTCTCTATATGCATACCTGGATGTATGTCAACTCCAAACACCTAGACAAAAGTAAAAGGTCGCAAATAAGAAGCAAGTTGAAGTAGTCATTTGAAAGATACCACAAATACGATAAATATAATGCCAAATGCTACCTCACTAACTCGACTTTGTAGCGCAAGAGCCAACACTTTGCGTCCTTGATTCCACAATGCATGTGCCACTCGGTGCGTTTGTAAGGAATGGTAACCCTACAAAAGTATCCTCAACTGAATGAGTGCCAGTTAATTTAGCACTTCACATCAAGTAACCATAACATGCATTCTCTAGAATCCAACAAAAGAAAAAAATGGTTGTTAGTGCTATTTATTTATATGGGCACAATGAAATCCATAAAGAAGTCAAATTCTAATTCAAATACCTTCAAGTATAAAAGAGCAGAGCAATAAGACAAACATGAAGGATCTCTGTCTTTAAATGCCTGTGGAAGGAAATTAGTCGAGTAATAAATTCAGCTTCGTGTTAGATTAACCTCCAACAGTAATGAAAAAAAAAGATCATTAAACAGTACAAAGAAATTTCGAATGCATGCTGTTAAACATCACCTGTAGATCCAGGCGAATTGCTCGGTGGATGCCTCGGTTTTGAACCATTACATCACAAAATATATCCATCAATTGGGTTTCTAATAGCGTATTATTTTGGAGCCGATTGGCAATAATAAATCCCAATGCTCGTTCTAAACAATCGTGCGACAGTATGCTGGCATATAAGAAGCTGCTTAAAATTGGCTCATTCTCTGCCTGAAATTTTGTATCAAAGAACCAACCTTAGATTCATTATTTCACACTTATCAAACTACAAAAACAATCATCTCAAAACTGCATCCAATTAACATATATGACAAATGAGTTCCCCTTTATAATTCATTTCAAAGTTTTTTATAGTAACCAATTTCCACCAAGACGAAGGATCATGTGAGAATAGGAGTTAAGGTGAGAAGTGTAAGAAGGAATTTCGACCCTTGATCACTTTTAATCCCAAAACAACCACAAATTGCACTTTAGAAAGGAATTGATCTAGTGTATCTCATTAGTGTTGATCTAGTGGTTCTCTTCAATTATGATTGATCCATGGGTGGAGATCCCTTCTCACCATAACTTTCATTCTCACCGGAACCCAACCCTTTCCACGAATTATATCATTCTTTTTATTAGCCATTACTATAAACCATGAACTCTACATCTTATTTAACATAGGAAAAAAGATATCATCTTCATGAAAAAGAAGATGATGTTCCCACACCCAATAAATAAATAAAACAAACCCCACATCACAATTTTTCCATGTGCCAAGAAAGATTCCAATTTTCAAATTTAACATCAAGGAAGTTTGATGTTCCTTAAGATACTACTTAGCACACCACTCATATATCATCCCCCCCCCCTTGCCTTCACTCACATACCACTCATACATGAGAGGGTATGAATAGAATTGCTATTTTTTAAAGATGGGATAAAGAATCAATCTTGTTAAACTGTGTTTATAGTATCAAGTTATTAGACCAATTCAAGAAGCTGACTTTCACATATTCCCTTTTTGGCAAATCTTTCATCCCCAATTACATGTATCTAATAAAGTGTTGAAGCCTATGGATTATCTAATAGGATTGATGTTGATGTGTGAGAGGTGAAATTACTGTTAATGGTGCATTTAGCCCACCCCTATCTAATAATATGGAGAAAAAGTACCATATTATTCCAAAAACATAAAGCCACCATCATATTATTAGGCCTGTTCAACATGTTGACTTTGACAAATTTCATCATTCCACACTAAAGATTTATGACCCACTATCAAATAAACCATGGAATAGATTATAAAACTTATTCCATAACAGAGAAATCAAAAATTCAAACACTACAGAGAGTAAATTGAAATGAATTTGGGGTGAAAAAAGTTATGATGAGTTGCAAGTACCTCAAGCTTGGCCTCTACTCTAACAGCATCCCAAATAGAATCACCCACAACCGAACCCGAATTGACAACCGAATCGGATCTTGGAGATAATCCACCCCTGGCATAAACCGGAAAGATTCTCTCGACCTTATGACGCATCACCATGACGGAGGTGGAGGTGGAGGTGGAGGTGGAGGCGGGTGAGATAGGATTTGAATCCGTAGTATCGGGTCGGACTATCTCCTTTTCTTGATCCACTTCTTCAAGAACCGTACTTATGGAATGCATTTCCGATAGCGAACCCAAACAAGCCGCCATTGATGAGAAGAAAGTGAAGCTGGAGACGAGTCTAGGGTTCGAATTTGATTGCAAACGGGTAAGAAAGATGTAGAGCCGTGAAGATGATTCGTGTTCTTGCGGTTGATAGCAGTGGTTCCAGTACCCATCAATCATATCATCACTGAAATGGGGTCATGTGCCTAATAAAGAAATCGTTATCAATCCCCATGGCTTTTAGCGGTTTATTTGAAGGGAAGCAGGGAACCCAGCTTTTAAAAGCAGAAAGTTTTCAAGAAAATCTTTAAATATACAACAAAATTAAATTTTCTGATACACGATTTTTCAAGAAAATTTATGGGTTTGTTTAAAGAAGGTAAATACATAAATTGTTGATTTTGAATTAAAGTTCTTGAAGTGTACGGAGTATTTAATCTGGAATAATTAATATTATAAGATATTGTATCATTGAGAGTAAATAAAGTGATGTGAATCCAGAGAGAAAAAGTGTGCCAAATATTCTAAGGATATTTATGATGTTGTAAAATAATTCATATATTTAGGGTCGTTTCTGGGGAGGGTGGCATGGGCGTATGTCAAGAATCCAAAAATATAGTGGGTCCAAATTTTTTCTTTAAAATACAATAATAATCTCAAAGAATTTAATAAATTAAAGAAACCCAATAAATTGTAGCATATAATACGAGACAAAAAAATTAGTAGATAATAAGGGCCAAAAAATATATCAACTAATTACATTAGGGAAGAAAAAAAAATTAATTGGTCATCTATTATATGTTATTGTTTAATGTCTCTCTAATGTTTTTTTATATCTCCAACATAGTCCAATAATATTGGCTATTGCTATCTCTATATGTTTGATTGTTTTCGTGCTTCAACAATTCAACGTTAAGATCATGTGCTTGCTATTGCTATATATTTCTGCT
>NC_037528.1:17361542-17379279 GCF_001531365.2 Cynara cardunculus var. scolymus | reverse complement strand
TTACACACAATCTACTTGTAATCTTGAGTTTTAARTAATATGCATTAATAAACAGTATTTCACGCATAAAAAGTAGTTTTTAAGAGTTTTTGTCAAATGCTTTATAATATAATATAGATTATTTTTTTTATAATTTAATTTAAGTTTAATAATGAAATAATTTATTTTTGGTTTAATAACATAACATTTTATAAAGATAATAGTTAAGTATTCTGTTAGAACTCAATGATTATACTAATTATATTTTAAATTTTTTATATTTAAAATGAGATGTTTATCATGTATTTGATTATGTTTATCTGCAGTTAGTTACACGAATTCAGGTATGGAATGAAATCGTTTAGGGATGAACGAGTTTAAGAGTTTTTAAGTTTTAGCCAAATACTTTATAATATAGTATAGATATGCAAAGAAAATCATTAAATAAAAATATATTAAATAACACATAGGAATGCAATTAATCTACCTTAAAATTAATTTCCTCCCCTTTGACGGTTTGACTTACTTCCAGAATTTTGACTGCAGTTTTATTCAAGTCGGTAACATAACGACAAAAAAGAGACCGTTAGAAATATATGTATAAATTCAATATTCTACCTTAACAATTCTTGAAAAGGCACATAATAAGACATAACATAAAATTGTGTGCTTTTGGCCCCACATTAATTCCAACAAGTACGTTTTTGTTATATACAAAAGTAAGATGTTTTTGTTAATAAAGAATATTGTGTTAACTTTATGAACTTATTGATTTAGATTTATCTCTCGAAACGTTGTAATTAGGTTAAAAATACATCGGACGATTTTGCGGAAGGTGACCAATAGACAAAAATCTTGGATCCGCCACTGTTTATATGTCATGATCTTTTCCACAATACCCTTGTTCAAGAATGTTCACCAATGTTTATTTCTCTTCAATTTTTCATTTATTACAAATATGTCATGATTAATTTTAATCCATAGATTGCAAGAGGATCAAGGGCTAAGATTGGTTCAAATGGTTAACACCAGTTATTGGGTTCATAACCATATGGTGTTCAATGAGATTGTCCGAAAGTGTTCATATGTCATGATCTTTTTCACAATACATGAACATTCATAAATGTTACGAGACTTCTCAATAATTCTAAAATTGTTACCGTGCAACTTTAGACCATTAAATCATTAACTTATAAAGTTGATCAATGAATATAAATTGGTCTTATGGGTCTCACGAAAAACCCTTGATCTCATTTGAACCCAAGTCTATATATACACACACATAGTCTAATTTATTGATAGAGAATTGGATTTAAGAGAAAATTATTAAAATTTGAAAAACGAATGAGCTCTCTATTAATTTCTAGATAAAAAGTGGATGAATAAGATTTTGATGGTATTTTTATATGTAACACCCGTGGTTTTACGGTTAATTGTTTAAGGGTGTAGATATGTTTTAACAAGTCATTCAGTGTCCAACCATCATTAAACGTCTGTGGCATTTGAATCAAGAGTCACGGTTGTGTTATGATGAATAAAAGTTTGTGTTGAAAGTCATGTGGACATCAAGGGACCTCTCATGCAAGTTTCGTCACGCGAGAAGTCGCAAATTAGCTTAAAAACACAATAAAGT
Source organism: Cynara cardunculus var. scolymus (assembly GCF_001531365.2). Taxonomy (NCBI): domain Eukaryota; kingdom Viridiplantae; phylum Streptophyta; class Magnoliopsida; order Asterales; family Asteraceae; genus Cynara; species Cynara cardunculus. The sequence continues at coordinate 17,377,667 of NC_037528.1, read as the reverse complement.
GCCAAGCTGATTGTCAAGTGAGTTAAAGTTACTTCAAAAGTTGTGTTGGGCTCTGGAAACCTGATTTTAGGCTCGCAAGACTTTCCACGCTGTGGAAAGTTGCGTAGATGCCTGGGGTTTTCATCTTTGTCTTTTAAATCTAGGATTTGGTTCTTTTGCACCAACAACTCTCATTCTCTCTTGAGGTTTTTTTTTTTTTTTTGTGGGAGATAAGGAGGTGTTCTTGAGGGCTTTGCATCATAAATCTAGAAGTATGACTTGAGGATCTAAGGTTTTCATCAAAGAAAGCTCAAGATTTGGGTAAAACTTAGATTTAACCTAAATTTAGCAAGGTGAATTCAAGTTGCTTTCTGAAAACTTTGTACATGCCAAAATGTTCATTTTGAAATATTAATGTGTTTTACTTGATATTTATCAAATGTGTGAATTATTTGGGAGTTTTGCATATTTGAAATATTTGATTTATATATCTCACAAGATACTCCTATTTTGGATTTTTTTTTGGATATTTTGATAAATAAAACATAAGGGTTGGTTCTTTTCATGATTTATCTAATAAATAGATATTATTTGGCGATAATTCATTTTAATTTTATCGAACAACAAGCATACGATTTATTTGGTGTATTTGGAAAAAAAAATTAGTCGTTTTTTTTTAAGAAATATTTTTAAAAACCCTTGTATTGTTGAGGGCACTCAGGGCATTTGATTCGATGGAATTTTCGTGAGATATTTGAATTTCATGGAGGATTTGAAATTTTTGGTGTGTTTGATTTGTATGATTGAAATGGAATTGAATTATTTTTCTTATAAATAATATATAACAACAAATCATAAAAAAAATATAAAAATAATCAAATTATCTTTTTATTATTTTGTCGTTACAAAATAAGTGTTTTTAACATATTTTAAATCATTATTACAAGCAAATCCTGCCAACTTACCTCTTGGGATTTCAAAATCATATGTTTGTAGGATTTCAATAAAATCATGGGATTTCAAATCCAGAAAATCATTGAAACCAAATATGAGATTGGAATGAAATTCAATTCCAAATCCCTCAAAATCCAATCAAGTCCCACAAATCAAATAAGACCTAGGGAAATTAAATTTGGTTATCGACATGATTTGATAAAATCCCTCGTTTATCTCCTTAACCCAAGCGAAATGGAATGAAAAAGTCAAATTAAAATTGTGGGTTGGGAATCGATTAGGAACCTCATTTTCGTTAAGAATTAGAGGATCGCTCATAGCACGACATATTACATTTCTATCAGAAATATGAAAGTTTTATTCATCATATATGTGTTATTCATGATGAATATTAACACTGAAAATTGATATGCAGCACATTGTAGGTGGTTCTCAAGTTCTCAACTGAAATTCTCTCTCTCTCTCTCTCTCTATATATATATATATATATAGAGAGAGAGAGAGAGAGAGAGAAGTCTAATAAAACTCAACCAACTTTTCCCATTTTGAATGATTTAGTTCTCAAACTTGTTTTTAAATGAAAAAAATCATTAAACTTTCTCGTTTTTGAATAGTTTAATCCTTAAAACTTTTTTTTTTGAATTAAAAACCCATTAATTTTTTTCATTTTGAATGATTAAGTTTTTAAATTTTTTTTGAATAAATAAACATTGAACTTTTAAAAATTGGTTACTTATATTATTTTAACCTAAAAAACATACCTAAAATTCGCTATGAACGTTTTAAAACAGAAAAAAAAAATTAAATTGATTTTACCATCCCCTCGCAGATTCATTGTAGTTTGCTCTCTTTACAAATAGGTTAAAAAATTTATATTGTGAAACAAATACATTATAAAATAAATATATGTATATTAATATTCTCAATCTTAGTTTTAGATAAAAAAAATATATTAAATAATACATTATACATTAATTTTCAAGATTATCCAAATAGAATATGTCTTCCAAAATATACTCATTTTACAGATTTTAAAATTAGATAATATTTTTAAAATATTAAATAAATATAACCTTTCAATAAAATTTTAAATAAATTAATTTTATTGGAAATTATGGAATAATTTCATTGGTGCCTTGTGGGAATAATAAAAATTCATTTATATTTATGCAATATTTAATATTTGAGAACATGTTCAACAATTATGTTATGATTTTTTTAAAATAGAGTATTAAAAGATAAAATTTTTAGAAAAAATTACATTTAACTCCAACAGCTACTTTATTTTAATATTCTAACATTAATTATATTAATAAAATATTACTTTTCTCTCTTACACATTTTACTTTAATAGCTTTAATTAGTTGGATATAATTAAAAATATTATTTTCTCTTTTTTTTATAGAGTTTTAAAGATTTCTTTAAATTTAGAGATTTTCACAATCTCTCACATCTTTTCTCTATTTTAGCATAGATGATAGCATAGCAATTGGAACAACAAAAATGCTAAAATACCTCTTTTCTTTATTTTAGCATAGTTGTTGAAGATGTTCCGAGAATTTCTAAATTTAGAAAAAAAATTATATCTAGTTCCTATTTTTATCAATTTTATTGCCGTAAAATAATAGGTTAAAAACTTTAGAATTTTAACTCTCTCTAAAATATCTGTTGAAGATTCTCTAAACTATTAACTTCATTTTTTTTTATTCAAAAACACGAAAATAAATAAAATATAATAATTTTTTCCATTTCAAGAATACCAAAACAAAATATTACATGTATTTTTCTTAATGTTATATGTTTAACATAAGGGTCATTTATTAAATACTTACCCAGTAAGCACTTTCATATTAATTATTTAATGAATATAGTAATGACCGATAATCTTACCTGATAAAAACAAAGGTATGAATCAAGAATCTTACACGGTAAGTGACAGTGACGATTATTATCTAATTAGTGCTTATTTAATAAATTGTTGCATACAATGTCGTTTTTATAAACTACAATTTTACTTAATAAAATAAATGATAGTGTTAAATAGTACTGATAAACGTTTACCGGATAATTTTGTGGGTAAATGACAATTAAAGTTATAGAAAAGAAAAAGATTTTATTTCTTTAATATGATTTATAATTAAATTTAATGCTGTAACCCGTTACGAATATAAATCTTGGTCAGAAGGAGCAAAACGGAAAGAACCGGTTTTATGGATTCTCTCTCTCTCAAAAGTTCGTTAATGGCGGAGCGTTAAGACGAAGCCAAAAACTACCTTCACGAACACAGTAATTTTTTTGCACAGATCTCCAAGGAACCCCATATATAATTCTTAAATGGCCCAAAGAACCGCTTCGATTCTAAAGAATTTCGTCTCCGGTAACCCATCACATCTCCGATCATGCCTACGCTCCATCACCTACATGCCGCGACCCGGATACAACGGTTCAAGACCCGTTACACCCATCACCGAAGAGGGTAGACCAAGACCCGTTACTCTAATCCCTGGAGACGGGATCGGCCCCTTGGTCACCGGCGCCGTTGAACAGGTCATGGACACAATGCGGGCGCCGGTTTCCTTTGAGAAATTTGAGGTTCATGGCAACATGAGCGGGATACCTCAAGAGGTTATGGATTCGATTAAGAAGAATAAAGTTTGTTTGAAGGGCGGATTGATTACGCCGGTGGGTGGAGGGGTTAGCTCGTTGAATGTTATGTTGAGGAAAGAATTGGATCTGTTTGTTTCCCTTGTGAATTGCTTTAATTTGCCTGGGTTGCCTACAAGGCACGATAAAGTCGATATCGTGGTCATCAGGGAGAATACGGAGGGGGAGTATTCGGGTTTGGAGCATGAGGTTGTTCCTGGTGTCGTTGAGAGTCTTAAGGTACATTTGGGTTTTTGAATTTTGTTGAATTAAATCGTATGCTTGTTGTTCGATGAAATGCTCCTGTGAAATTGGCCAATTGGGTACTATTTAATTGCAGAAACTAGAACTCAAAATAGAAGTGTTTGAGGTCAAATATAAACACCCTTTAAGTACAAAAGAAGGATCAAAATCAAAGTTGTCGATATCAGTTAATGATTACTTATGGGTAAAGACTTGCATTTGGATTGAAATCTTATTAAAAAAAAAAGAGAAAGCATCTACAAGTGTCAGCATTGTAAAAGGGAGTATTTTCTTTATTTGGATTCTGGATTTCTTTATTTGTAAAGCTTGTTGATGCAAAATTGTGTGCTTGTTGCTTGATGAAATGCTTATTTAAAATTAGGTTGCTCTTGAATTCCATCAAGTAAAACATAAAAGTTGATACTGTTTACTGTCTTTAGGATTATATGTTTTTGGAGAAGTTAAATTCGTGGAATTAGTTATGGTTAAGATAAAGTGGAAGTAAATAAACAAATGAAACTATTAAGTAGTAGAAAACAGTCGAGTTGTGCTTTCTACGAACATTATCGATGCTCAACAGTAAAGAACCTGCTTCAAACTTGCACAAGTAACCCGGCTGTGCCATTCAAACATAACATTAAAAGTTAAATTTTTTTTGAGTGATCGACTTTTTGAACCATGAAATTTGGCTTTTTGTTACAAACAAACCATTGTTCTTGCAAAAAATGATGACAAAGATAGCTTTACAAGAATGATTGTACAAATATACTTGATACCACCTTTCTTTGTGTGTATTTTGCTACAACGGTCCAAAATATTCATTATTGCAAATTATAACTTGCTATGAGAAACCAACTAAAATGGTTCAAAAGGTTGATGGCTAGGTAAATAACTGAACTTTGATATTGCTTTACCCAAATTATATAAGGTACAGAACTAGAAATGAATGCGTTCTAGGATGCCATCTGCAGGTAAGCATTTTGGACAACAGTTAAGCATATGTACTTAACATTTGTAGCATAATAGCTTTATATATATATATATATGTGTGTGTGTGTGTGTGTGTGTGTGTGTGTGTGTGTGTGTGCGCTTCTATTGTGTCTGATATGCTATCCTTTTAGGTGATAACAAAGTTCTGTTCTGAACGTATTGCAAAATACGCATTTGAGTATGCACACCTGAACAACAGAAAGACTGTGACAGCCGTTCATAAAGCAAACATCATGAAGCTTGCGGATGGTCTTTTCTTGGAATCTTGTAGAGAGATTGCGAAAAAATATCCTGATATCAAGTACAATGAAATCATTGTGGACAACTGCTGCATGCAACTTGTTTCAAAGCCTGAGCAGTTTGATGTCATGGTATGTTAATGTTAATTAAATATCCTAAACACTCATAACTGTCCTAGAATCGGATTTTGGGATTTCACAAATAATTGTCCTCCTTTCTAACATCGCTCACAATGTATGAGTGCTTCATGCAGATCAAGCATACTACAGAAAGGAATTGGTTCTTGCAGTTTTTCTGATCTGCTTATCTTTTGAACTGCAATTAGGCCCTTACTGACAAGTGAATTGGTTGAATCTTGCAGGTGACACCTAACCTTTACGGAAACCTGGTTGCAAACACGGCTGCTGGCATCGCTGGCGGCACAGGAGTCATGCCTGGAGGTACATAGTTAGAAACCACATACATATGTTAAAATCACTCCAAGTCTACAACAAAAATGGTTTTATAGGACACCAAGTATGTCTAAATGTACTAATGAACTCTTTTATATGACTTACGTTTATAGAACAAAACAATTATATATCCTATGTAAAAGTGTTACAATAAGTTGATAAGACTTTTTTGGGGGTCCTAACATTTAGGACATTTTGAAATAAAATGTCTTATTAGTTTTTTATATAACACTTTTGAGAAGTGTCCTGTGAACACATCTTTTTGTTGGACACTATATATTTGTAAGACACTCTTCCAAATGATGTCATATAAAAAGGGTAATAATATGCTCTATTTCAAAAGGGCCCTAACAAACTTGTTAAGATATCCAAATGCATCATATCAAGTTATTGCAACACTTTTACATAGGACGATTAACTGTTTAGTCCTATAAACTTATGTTTTATAAAGCAGCCTATTATGACATTTGGCCTTCCTATAAATGCATATATTTGTATATAACATGTTCCCTTCTCTATGCATGCGTTAGGATAAAACTATAAATAATACAAGAAAATATGCAGAATCCGCCGATTTCCATTTTACAGTAAGACGAAGGATCGTGCGAGAATAGGAATTAAAGTGAGAAGTGTAAGAAAGGATTTGGATCCTTGATGACTTTTAATCCCAAAACAACCCATGAATTGCACTTTAGAATGGAACTGATCTAGTGTATCTCATTAGTGTTGACTAGTGGTTCTCTTCGATTAGGATTGATCAAAGGGTGGAGATCCCTTCTTACTTTTCTCACCATAACTTTCATTTTCACCAGGACCCAATCCGTTACAGTAATAAGCACTATGTTTTGATGGAGTACTACTGATGGATTCTTACAGGAAATGTTGGGACTGAGTACGCGATCTTTGAGCAAGGTGCATCAGCTGGGAATGTTGGGAAACCGAAAATGGTTGAGAAGAAGAGAGCAAACCCCGTGGCCCTGCTCCTCTCGTCAGCCATGATGCTCAGACACCTCCAGCTTCCGGAATATGCAGATCGCCTAGAAACTGCAGTGAAACGCGTTATTTGTGAGGGAAAATACCGCACAAAAGATCTTGGAGGAAGTAATACAACTCAAGAGGTTGTTGATGCTGTCATATCCGCACTCGAATCATAAGGCGTAAGCTGCACCATTTTTCGTTTTTCTCTGGTCTGACCGTGCTTATTATTCTTCATTTGCATGTAACTAGTTGCTAGATTTTCTTTCTACCAAAGGTGACAATGGTTTTTATGAATAAGTCGATCCACAAAGCGCAACCTGTAAAGGATAGCGATCGGTTTTTTTTGTTTTCATGGCTATACGAATCAACGGCTCAAAGTCGCGGCTTTAATTTGCCAAGTATCTTGTTGCATTCTGAAAGTGAATTACCCTGTAGATCAAGAAGTAATAAACATTGAAGTTAACAGATGTTACGGGTGTGTGGTTGGTTTTCCATTAAGTCCTGTGTGGATTAAGCTGTTTGTGTGGATTAGTTTGTCTGTATAGCTTCGAAAGGTTTTTGGTTGGGAGGTTTTTTCATATATGGAAGGAACGTGGTTTTTTTTATTGGGAGGGGCATGTTTAGAAAAAAACTTGGTTTTCTACATAAACCTCCCCTTAGAATAAGCCACTTTCTATACCATTAAGCCATTACTAAACAATCATGTATAGTTGACCGAATAAGTTACGAGTTCCATTAAGCTCGTTAAGCTGTTTAGAAACGACTCTTACTGAATTACACTACACCAAGTGTTGAAATAAACTCTCCACTAATGTTCTACCTTATCCCCTTCTGGTCATCGAATTTCACCTTCTCTCCTATTTTCTTCATTTTAGATAATCGGGTGAAACAAATGTCCCCAAAATATTCGTTTTGGAAAACTTGTTGGAAATTCTTTTGAAACTTCGATGTTATAAAAAATAAGTAAGTTTTACATGTTTAATGACAAGTCTTTATATGCATTTAGTATTTATATAAATGAATTCTTATGGGATGTCTGGTTCACATGATTCCGACCGAATCTTAAAGAATTGGAATGATCAATTCCGTTAACCAAATTTCATCGAGGCGTTTGGTTTAGCTACAGGATGGAATTGATTTCCACATATTCCACTATTAATGGATTTGGTCATGCCCTTGAGAAAGAATTCAATTCCATTCCATCCCATTTTTTCAAAAAGATAAAATTATCCCTATTTTCCCTACATAATTTACCTAGACCCATATGACATCCATTTGAACCAACGCCGACCACCACCGATCCGAACCACTTTCAACCATCATTGTTCTGAACCACTGCCGACCACCATTGTTCTGAACCATCAATATTACCTGGTAAGATCGAAGGCTAGAATCGAGAGTCTTACCCGGTAAGTGAGGATGAGTACTCTTACCGTGGTTAGCGCTTACCGAGATAAATTGTTGCATACGATGCATTTTAGTGAATAAAATCTTACCCGGTAAGCGATAGTGTTGAATTTTACCTGTAAGTGCTTAGGGTAAACGGGCCCTTAATCACATGCGAACTCTATATATTAAGATAACTGTACAAATTATTATTGTAAGATATTGTTTTACATGATTTTTTTCATCTAAGACTAGAATTTAATATATTTATTTCTCAATGTATTGGTTTTATATGTTTCGGTTCACAATTTGAAACTTTTTAGTTGTATTTTTTGTTATATAAACACATAAAAATATGTTTACATTGTAAAACAAATATATGTTAAATCAGTACAATAAATCCAAAACGCAGATGGAAAAAAAATCATATAAATTAAAATATATGATACCCTGATTTTCGAATTTATCATAATTTTATGGATCCAAATGAAGTCTCTTACCGTAGGAAAAAAATGAAATCCCCCTATTAGAGTTGTTCATGGGCGGGATGACTCGTTAGACCCGTCCCATCCGGCCCGCTAGAAATATGGGATTGGACAACCATTATCGTGAAAAAGGAGGGGCCCGGGTTTGTTCGTTAAAATTAACGGACATACATGGACAATGTAAAAATAAATATGGACAGCCCTATCCGGCCCGTTTATATTTTATATTTAATATTTTTTTACGAGTAATTAAAATTGTGATAATGTATTTTAAATTAAATTATTAAAATTATAAAATAGGACTCTTTGATTATATTTGTTGAAATCCATTTATCATTTTAGTTGTTTAAAATTTTAATTGTAACCGTGTTTTTTCTTTTACTTATTGGTTCCATTTCTGTTTACCTAAATACTTACCTGGTAAGCGCTTACCGTTAGGAGTCAACACTATAATTTATTTTATAGGTAAGATTGTAGTAAATCAAAATGGTATCGTGTGCAACAATATATATGGTAAACGTTTATCCAAGTAAGAGTCGTCGCCCTCACTTATAGGGTAAGACTTTCTATCCTTATCATCGCTCTTACCAGATAAGATTATTGGGCCTTGCCATGTTCGTCCGATGAAGAAAATTGTCCGGTAAACACCTACTGGGTAAGCGTTTAGTAAACGGTCTCTTACACTTTTTAGGCTCTTAGGCAAGCCCGACCCATTTATAGGGCGGCAATGGCAAGTTGTCAAGCTCACCAAAAAGGGCTTGGGTTTTCAATATTAAACCCATTAAACAAAGAAAACAAGTTAGACCCGGTCCGGACCCAACCCCCACCCGAAATAATCACCTCTTCCCCTATGTTAACCTTTCTTTTAAAAATACATCAGAAAATCAAAGTAAAAACTTCATATTTTAACGCAATTTTTAGATATATTTAAAAGCACACCCCTTAACTTTCAGAAACGTCGAATGCAACCTAGACTTGCACAAAATTCATATTTCACCCCTAGACTTGCACAAAGTTCATATTCCACCCATGCATTATGAATCCTTCAACAGCACCTCCTATCTCAAGAAGGTCCAATCCATTTTTTTAGCATGTTAAATATATGATTTTAAATTTTTGGACCCAATTTTACGTTGTCTAACGCCTTTAATCAACAAATGTAAAACTATAACCCAACTTAGTGCCTCACTAATTTCTATCAGAAGAAAAAAAATAATACGTTGCACCATCACCCTTGTAATTTGTATATATGTATATTTGTGATCTCATTTTGTATTGTAATCAAAAGCTTTAGGTGTAACAGGGCCTCCAAAAGGATTGAAACAACCATGGTCTCAAGACTAGTAACATAAACTAAAACCTTATTCGAAAACAAACCAGATAACGCAAAAACAACAACAATCGAGCATTGATCATGTTGTAGTGGCGGGATATTGAGTAATATTGAGGCGGATAATGAAGGGCTTTACAAGACTTCCGAGATACAAATAATCCCCGATTTTTACCCCGGTTGTAACAAATGCTAGTCCACGATCATAATATCGCTCAACCGGCCTCCCCTCCAAATCCACTGCCAATGCCCCCGAGTTTCTCTCTAGAGAGGGTCTCTTTAAGTACTTTGCCAAAAAGGCAAGAACTTTGCGAATGAACGGATATCTACGTGCAAGATCCCAGTCGTACGAGTGATCCTACCAAAAAACATAACAAAGTTCACTTTCATTCGGGATTTTTTGTGTTGAACCAAATAATGAAAACCCGTAAATGGATCTATATCAAATCGATTAAATTTAGTTCAACTGGTCCATTTCAAGAATAAAAATATGTTGTCTTCTTATTCTATGTCTTCTCCTTATCACAGCAATCAATTGAAGACACATCATTATTTTAATTTATATAAATTTATTTAATTCATTTTCCCATTTCCAATATATGGACGATGTGGTTTTACGTGATTGATGGACATGAATAAAACAGGAAAATGGGTCCCACTTTATTCGCAGATGATACATTGGTACTGATTTGTTTTAAATGACATTAGTACGAGATAAGTGGATAGTTTTAGCTATATACGGTATCTAAGTAGCGGACATACCGTAGGAATTCCGATCCAGTAGCGACCTTCACCATCATAACGAATGTTGTCGGGCATACCAGGCAACCTATCAATAAATACGTCTATCGTACCCGCTTTTTCACCTTCTATGTAGTATCTCATGCATCTCATCCTGCAATTCACGTCACCAAAAGGGTCATTAGCCCAACAAGTATGTGCTCTGGAGGTCCAAGGATCAAGTCTCACTAAAACTGAGTAATGCATGTGAGTTGTGCCATATATGAATATCATATACTTTAAAAAACGTCAAAATTTCTAAATTTTGAGATCGTTATATACACAGAGAAATGAGAGAAATTACATCGGGGTTTCGCAGAAGATAACGGAGTCTTGATTTGGGGACATTTCAACACCATTAGCATAGTAGAGATCACGAGCAATCACTTTAGTTTGCTTCGTAGATGGATCATAACTCATGAATCTACCGTAAGGTCGACCTTCGAGCAAATCGTATACAAAATCATGCAAGTTATATTTCCATGTGGCGTCTGTGAAATACACCATACCATTTTCCGCAACTGCTAGAGCATCTGCCGTTCCAAATTTTACACCCTCGGCCTCCTCTGTCAACACTTCTATTTCCCCGTGTTCTGTTATTTTAAGTATTCCCTATTGACAAATAAATTGGACAGCAAACTAAACTTAAAAGTCTGATAAATTATACAAAAAAATTGTGAGATAAGTAAATAAAGGAATAGGGGTAACATGGACATTTAAGCAAAGTTGAAGGGTAATGTGGACATTTAAGCAAAGTTGAAGGGTAACATGGACATTTATCAACCTTTTCATATGAAATTTTCAGCGACCATTGCGTCGGTTAAGCTGATCTTCAAAATTCTATCAAATGATATTTAAACTACTGATCTTTAGTTGTTTATTACACCATTTTTGTTCGATTATTATTTATATTAACAAATTGAAAAAATTGATAGAGGAAAAAACAGAAGTTTGTTGTAAACTAAAATATACTGCTACAAAAGCTGACTTGAACATCGACAGTTATCTGAGAGAAAAACTCCCTTTATTGAAATTAGGTTGGACATGGGGATCTGGTGTAGCTCAAAACCACGTATACTTTTCGTGTGTGGGTGTAAATATAAGTAGAGGAAAATTCAAATGAAAACCATAAATATTTTGAGAAACTGAGAACTAAAACTATTTCGTGTATTATTTATGATGAATAATCAATTAATATCATACATTTTTATTATAAATAATTTTCATTATGAATAACTGGTTTGCAGGTTTCTCAAATTATTGACATTCTTATTTGAAACCTACCCTTGTATTAGTAATATTGATTAAACCTAAAATCATGATCATATGATGTCGAGTAAATTACATTTTTGGTCCTTGTGTTTGACATCACTGTTAAGTTTGGTCCATGCTCTAAATTAATTACAGTTTTAGTTAATATTATTGTCATTTTGTTTCAATTTTGGTCCCGTTGATTAACTCTAGTTAAAAAAAGTTAGTTAATTTAAGGGTATTTTGGTTTTTTTTTTTTGTCTTTTTCCTTTATTGAATTATAAAATAAACTATGATTTTAGTCCCTGTACTTTGTCAACGGTTTCTATTTTAATCTCATTTTGCAAACCATTGACAAACCACCGCACTATAATCATAATTTACTTTGTAATCTAATAAAATAATAAATGAAAAAGACAAAAAAAATATTAAAATACGCTTAAATTAACCAACTTTTTAAAACTAGAGTTGGTCAAAATGACCAAAACTGAAACAAAATGACAACATTAGCTACCAAAATTGTAATTAGTTTTGAAGTATGGACCAAACTTAATATTGAGCATCAATCACAAGAACAGGTAATGTAATATACGTAGATACAAATGGTTCTGTAGGAGAATGAATTTCAAGGAGTATTTGAAACGTTTGTTTTTTGAAGAAAAAAAACTCTTTAATACCTTTTTAAGTCTGAATCGGTCAAAACGTTTGTCAGTTTACAAAAACAAACAATTTTATTGATTCAGATTTCAGACGTAAAAACAAACAGACTGAGTAATTCAGATTTCAGACTTCAACACCACTTCTTATAAATCAGAAGTGAAATCAGACTTCATACTTCAACACCTCTTAAAAAACAAACGATACCTTTGTTTATTAGCAAAAAAACCGTTTTTGAAGTAATGTTTGATTGATATTAATCAATATTTAAAAAATTGTCTATTAATCCAAAAATTATCTATTTGGTTGGTTGTGGTTTTCTGTCTAAACTCTGTATTTTCGTTATGGTTTTTATAAATTTGTCTGGTTTCCTTTATTAAAAAAAACATACCAATAACAAAAAAACAATAAAGAAGGGATATCAATAATCAATAAAGTCAAGGTCAACTCTAAGTGGCCATTTGTAAGAGAGCTTTTTTTTTTTAATTTATGTCATTTTTTCCATGCCATGGAAATTGAAAATAATGGGGTTTTAATTTTTATTGGAATTTGTTTTAATTTAAGGGTTAGAGACTAACCTTATAGGCATCAGCCACGTATACTTCGCCGGCGTAACCAAGGGCGAGTCCAAGAGGCCGCCCGCCCGTGTTAACCCACTCCTCCACCACCGAGTCATTCACCGTGACTCGTTTTATCCATCCATCAACACAACTCGTGTAAATAAGCCCTAACTTCGGGTCATACACGATGTCTTCGGGTCCCAACAACTTACCCTCGCCGATCTTCTCGGAACCATGAAGTATCCGTGGGTTCGTCCGCGGTGCACCCGGTATGGGCTGCTTAGCCAACTCATCGGAGGAATAAGGAGCTGCATCGAAGGTGTCGAACTGGACCAGAAGTAGGCTTATCACGACGGTTCCTACGGCGGAGAGGAATAGACCCAAACGCCACGACATGGTGGTTGGGGTTGCACCGGCGGACAGATTTGGTGGTGAGTTGGACGACGAGGAGTGAGGTGACTCTGCCATATGGGATATGGCTAGTTGAAGATGACACTGGATAGCAGACTGGCCGATACATAGATCCAGGTTTATGTATAAATATTATTGTGGAGTAAATTACAATTTTGGTCCTTGTGGTTGACAATCTCTGTCGTCTTTCATCTTTATTTTGAAATGATTACATTTTTTATTTATATGATTGCGACTTTATTATATATTTGTAGGTATGGGAATGGGGCGGGGACCTGAATCTCCGTCTCCATTCTCATCGAGAAATATAATCACATCCCTACCTTGATACTCATCTTTAACAGAGAATGAGGATCCTCAATGGAGAAATGAGAATTTTTTTTTCGTTTATGTGAGTTATTTTAAATTAAATGTGTGAGAGACTATGCATGTTTAAATCTCAAACATTTCTAATAAACCTAAGACCAAAATAAATTTAATTTAATACAAAAAAAACCACAACAACATATAAGAATTAATAATCTATAACAAAAAAAAATTTAATCCAAAAAAACTTAAAGACACAAGTACCAAAAGATATTGAGTAATGTAAAACCATATCGAGTAATATATAAAACTTATCAAGTAATTGTATTTTGACTTGACATCCAAAATATTACATATTAACATTCATATAAATCTAGTTAAGAAATAGAAAATTATGAATAACTGTTTTAGTTGAAATAAATAATATATATATATATATTATATATAGGGTTGGGTTCACGTAAGACCAACCTATTTTCGTGAGACCCGTGAGACCACATTTTTACACGTAAACTTCACAACAAAAACACTGTGAATGTTTAAAAAAAGTCGAACCTTCACAGCAAAAACACTGTGAAGGTTTTAAAAAGTCACATTCACAGCATTTTACTGTGAAGTTTCAAGTGTAAAATGCTGGTCTCACGGGTCTCACAAAAACAGGCTGGTCTCACATGATCTCAAGTCTATATATATAATTTATTAATTAATATATCTAAACGGGTACGGGACGGGACGGGGAGTACGATACATGTCCCCGTCCCCATCAATGGTTTGAGACAAACGGGGATCTGTCCCCATCTCCGATTAAGCGGAGAATCCCCCGTCCCCGATCAAGGCGGGTGGACCGGGTTTCCCGATGGGTCGGGGCCCATTCCCATGCCTATATATTTGGTCCCTTTGACTAACTCTTGTTTTAAAAAAAAGCCAAATAATTCATTGGCATTTTGGTCTTTTTATCATTGCTTTAGTTTTCAATCAAAATTAAATGAATTCATTATAATATAATAGAAAGGTACTCGTATAATATAGCGAGATATATCTCAATTTTAATGTTTTATTTTATTATTTATTTATGTCGATATAATACGATTTTTAATGGTTTTGAGAAAGCGATACTGTTTTTATTTTTAAATAAATTATAAATTTAAATATATCATAAAAACATTTAGAAAAAAAATATCGATCAAATTTACTATTTAAAGTTTTGGTTTTTTGCGTAATTTTTTTAATTCAATTTTTATTTATAATTTAATAACAAAGTAATTTATTTACCTTTAATAATATAATTTTTATAAAGATAATAATTAAGTATTTTGTTATAACTAATGATTATTCTAATTGTATTTTAGATTTTTTATATTCAAAATGAGATGTTTATCCTGTATTTGATTGTGTTTATCTATAGTTAGTTACACAAATTCAAAAATAAGCTTTAATAAACTATACTTACGCATAATTTACTCGTAAACTTCCTCTAGGTCAACACTCTCTTCTTCATCAAAGTACCACCACCACCACTTCTTCTACCTCTTTTTCTCCGAAAATCCAAGGAACGACAAACCTTCATTGTTGATTCAACACGAATGGAACGATTTATCTTTTTTTCTTCTAGAAATACGTTTGATTTAGTTTTTCTGGTGTTTGTTTTTAATATATGGGTTTTGAAAATTTACGATTTGGGGTTTTTGAATGAGAAATTATCCAAGATGACCATTTTATACACGGCACGCTCATAAAATGACTACTTTTCAGATTTTTTTTCACAAAATAACCACCAAAATCGCCCCCGGAGGACGATTTTGACTATTTTGGGGCGATTTTGATCATAAGGTACGGATGAGTCCCACATGTATACTATTTGGGGAACAAAAATAAGATATTATATCCGATATATATGAAATCACCCTCATTTTGTCCAATTCGCCCATGGGAGCAATTTTGACTTCTATTCCTCTTCTAGTGAAAACAATCTATGACGCAATGATTTGACACATCAATGACGATTTGACGAGACATGGATGATGATTTTCATTGGTACTTTGTCTTTTTTAGAAACAAATGTAGTGTGTGTGTATATATAAATATTGTAGTATTCTCTATAAAACTGTAGTGATCTAAACAATTATATTCTCACAACACTTAACCCTTGAATACAATCTACCATCACAACCTTTAATACAAATATGAAATCATATCAAAGTGATAATTGTTCCATATATGTTCAAAGTGGCTGGTTAAGTGTTGTGAGAGTAGAAGTGTTTGGATCACTACAAGATATATATATATATATATATTTATATTACATTTGGTCATAAAAAAGACAAATATATATATTTATATTACATTTGGTCATAAAAAAGACAAATATATATATTTATATTACATTTGGTCATAAAAAAGACAAAATACCAATGAAAATTGTCTCCGATGTCTCGTCAAATCGTCATTAATGTGTCAAATCGTTGCGTCATAAGTTGTTT
>NC_037528.1:17331567-17361442 GCF_001531365.2 Cynara cardunculus var. scolymus | reverse complement strand
TTAGTTTCGAAACACTGCTTGCTGTAGCATTGCTACAGCATTGGCTGCTGGAATTTGTGTTTRGGTCTCACCTTAAGTCTTACACCCTTGCTTCCTTTATATATTCTGTATTCTGTTTCGGATAACCTTAAAATCAAAGAAAAGTCTTCAAAATCGTCATCTGAAATCATATCTTTCATTGGACTCTAATCTAACTTTGGCTACAATCTCTGTGGACGATAACTCGGTACTTGTACCACTTATTACTTGGAAAGACGACGTTGGGCCGGATTGTATACTTGCTTTATGGCCCAATTTCATTAAGTCCAGAGGTGTGAAATATAACCGACCACCCACCAGAGACGATTTTGATGGTTATTTTATGAAGAAAAAAAACTTTGTGACAAGTAGTCATTTTATTAATATACAATGTATAAAATGGTTATTTTGGGGTATATATATATATATATATATATATATATATATTTGAATTTCAATTAATGGGTGTGGATGAGATTTGGGTTTAATTGTTTTAGATTAGTGTTTGTCCGGAGTTGCATTGTTTTGCCCAAAAAGAGGACTAGTGGGAGGGGTGAGGTCGCCAGATTTGTGGGTGCTAAAAAAAGATAGGTATGCATGGCAACGGGATGGGGATGAGGCGAGTTTTGTAATTTCGATTCCGACTTCGGTTTGTAGTAACATCCTCCGTCCTCGGTCCAGATCTCCGGCGGGTATAGGAATTAACATCTCGTCCCCGGTCAAACCTCTATCAATCCTCGGTCAAAACCCATGAATAATATCTTTTAGTTTGATTCTATCATAGATTCCCGGCCCCAAGACCCGTTTTAGCGGGGAATCCCTGTCCCCGTTCGGGTTAGGTGAACCGGGTTTTCCACCGGATCAGGGTAAATCACCATCCCTGAAGATAAGGGGTGGATGTATTATTACAAAAAGAACAAAAAACAAACCTAACAAAGGGAAATAGAAAGAAAAAAAAAAGACAAAATAGTAAAAGAATTAAAATGTTACTGAGTTGACTAGTTTTGTAACAGAAATTCAGTTAGAAAGATCAAAATGTAACAAAGTAGCAACCATATCATAAAAAATGCAATTATTTCAAATAAAGATAAGAATTGGTAATAAGTCAATCCACAAGTACCAAAAGTGTAATTTAAAAGAGGTGTCATGTACTCTTTCCGTGGGCACCTACATCCAACACATTTGACTATAAACCACTTCTTGCATAAACTTTATTTTTGTTCTCTAAAATGTTACTAAAATGATACTTTTGTAATTTAGCGAGATACATCTTAATTTTTTTTTTATATTATGTCTATATTATAATATGATTTTTTGTGTTTTTAAGAAAACAATAATGATTTTATTTTTGAATAAAATATAAATTTAAAAACATCATAAAAATTTGAAAAAAAAATATCAATGCTAATATCAAATCAACTATTTAAAAGTTTTCATTTTTTATGTAATTTATTTATTTTATTATAATTTAATTTAAGTTTAGTAATGAGATATATCTTGATTTTAATATTTCATTAAAATGTTTTATAACATTTATTTATTTTTATGTAATTTATTTATTTTATTAAAATGCTAATATTTTATTTTTATGTAATTTACTTATTTTATTAAAATGTTTTATAACATAGTACTCGCACAATGCAATGAGATATATCTTGATTTTAATATTTCATTTTATTTCTTTATCTCAGTCGATGTTATACATGGTCTTATGTGTTTTTGAAAAAACGATAATGTTTTTATTTTTGAATAAAATATAAATTTAAAGATATCATAAAATTTTGACAAAAATATATCGATATTAGTATCAAATTAACTATTTAAAGCTCCTATTTTTTGTGTAATTTTTTAATTCAAATTTTTTATTATAATTTAATTTAGGTTCAATAATGAAGTAATTTATATTTTGTTTAAGAATATATATATTTTTAAAATAATAATTAATTATTTTGTTAGAACTCGATAATCATCCTAATTATATTTTAAATTTTTTATATTTTAAAATGAGATGTTTATCATATATTTAATTATGTTTATCCACAATTAGTTACACGAATTCAAACATGAAGTTTTAATAAGTTGTACTTATGCATAATTTACTTTTAAGGGGTGTTTGAGATTGTTTATTTAAAACAACTTATGTTTTTTTGTAAAAGTGTTTATTAACTTATGTGGTATCAAACATGAGTTAAATAAAACAATGTTAAAATTGTAAACTGGTAATAAGCCGTTTTTCATAAGTCAGAAAATATTAACTTATCAAAAACAGCTTATTACTGGTTTGACACCGGTATAAACAGTTTTTTTTTCTTATCCAAATACCAGAAAACAACTTATCACCGGTGCCAGACTGAAATAAATTAAAAAACAACTTTCATAAGCAATCCCAAACATCCCCGTAATCTTGAATTTTAAGTAATATGCATCAATATATAGTACTTCATGCACAAAATATGGTTTTTAAGAGTTTTTGTTAAATACATTATAATATAGTATAGATTAATAATAAGAATATAGTTTTAAAATTGTTTTATTTACTTATTAACAATTATTAGAAGATATCGATATCATCAATTTTTAGCTTATCTCTCGTATTTTCTCTCTTACTCTTATCCTTCCATAATATACACGTACGTACAAAACTGAAGATATATCCAAAGTGAATATACTGTGAACACTGTCTTGAAAATACAATCATTGTTTGTGAATATACTCTAAAATCGACGAGATCTGGTATACTTACAAAGGCCAACTAGATCTAAACCTACCACTTGTGAACACATTTATGAAGAAATATGTATTTGGATGGATTCGAAGTTCTCAAATGATTAAGCCCCTTAATAATTATACCTGTTATGTTTTTATTTTTGTTGAACTTGAATTAAATTGCCTGATCTATTTGGACAATAGACTGAGAAGAAGAACAAATTGCTAAAAAACATTAAGTAACTGTTTGATTAGAGGTATTAAACAATCATTAATTGGAATAAATATAAATGAAACCGTTTAGTTTTATCTATACTATATTATAGAACATTTAACAAAAACTCTTAAAAACCATTTTTTATGCATGAGGTAATGTTTATTAATGCATATTATTTAATATTTAAGATTACAAGTAAATTGTGCGTAAGTACAACTTATTAATGCTTCATTTTTAAATTCATATAACTAACTGCAGATAAACATAATCAAATTTCGGATAAATATCTTATTTTAAATATAAAATTTTTAAAATATAATTAAGATAATCATTGAGTTCTAACATAATTCTTAATTATTATYYTTATAAAAAATCATATTATTAAATMAAAAATAAAYTATTTTGTTATTAAACCTGAACTAAATTATAATAAAAAAATTGAATTAAAAAAATTACACAAAAAACAATAACTTTTAAATAGTTAATTTGATACTAATATTGATATATTTTTTTCGAAATTTTATGGTATCTTTAAATTTATATTTTATTCAAAAATAAAAACATTATCCCTTTCTCAAGACCACATAAAAACCGTATTATAACGTCTTTAGAGAAGGAATAAAACAAAACATTAAAATCGAGATATATCTCGCTGCATTACGCGAGTACCATTCTAGTATGATTATAAGAATATAATGCATAATCTCTTAATAAGTAGAGACGTCCCCTACTTTATTTTCTTGAATGATATAAAACTTGATGTTATCAGTTAGAGACGTACTAATTTGAAACCTTAGATAGCATCATGTCTAATCAAAAACCCAATCAGAGCTAATTAACATCTTCAATTCAACGTTCTCCACTTCTTCTATTTGGTTTTTTTGTAACTAAAGCCTTTTTTGTTCATGCAATTCTCATTGCCATTCAAGCAACTCGTACTTTTTCGGCTATATTCGCTGTATTGACAGATTGACAGTGTCATTTACAAGAGTATACGCATCCCATCAATCATTTAATTGAGATCGATTAAGGTGATTAGGCAAACATAAGTGAGTTACATGTTGCCCCTATCACCTTAGATCATCACCAGGCGTAGGTCGCGCCACCTTGCGGGATAGGAGGGACAACTCCCCTAGCAGGGTTCCAAGGGGCATACCCTTTTGGTAAAAGCACCTTGAAATTGCCTAAGTATATAAGTTTGGATAGTGCACTCAGACTTAAGAAACGTGGATCTAGACTTAGGAACTTGACTAAGTCCTACTCTGAATCAATGGGGATAGAAAGCTAAACCGTCTGTTCAAACTTATGATTTGTGTAAATTGACAAAGTTCTAACTCTGAACCATTGGAGTCAGAAATTTGAACCTTTTGTTTAGACTTTTGGTTTGTGAAAAATTCACCAAGTCTTTAGCTCTGAATTGTAGAGTCAGACTTAGTGTCTTTGCTATCAGAATTAGTCCCAACTGAAGTTAGATTACGATTTTTGAGCTCTGATTCAGTTGTAACTGCTCCTCAATCTTATCCATTAATGGTTAATAACCATTTACCTGCCCTGTGATTGTTGATCTCTCATATAAATACATAAAAACTTGATTTGATAAATATAAATATATATATATACACACACACACACACACACACACATACACGAAATCAATGTCTTATTTCATCTATGTAATTTCTATATCTCGATACTAATTTCATGATAACCTAAGGCATTAGTTTGCAATTTCTGAGAGCTTGTAACTTTTTTTCCTGATGAAAAAATCTACATCAAAGCTCATGACTAGTGATATGGGTGTTCAAAAAACCGTTGAACCAAATAAAAGTGAACCAAAAAAGGTGTAAGTGTACAATGCACTTCGCTTTTGCTTCGGGAACTTGGCAATCTGCTTTATATGGTTGGTTCTAGTGTTTGATACTTCAAAAAGAGAACATTTATTCACGAGAGAGTGTGAGAGTTACAATAACGTGAAAACAACGTGTTTTCATGAGAATATGAGGTGAGAACGTTTATGAGTTTTTCGATTGGTTGTTTTTTTTTTTCCTGATCTAAATATTAAAAAACACAGATCTTCAACGACCTTGAATTAATGGTGGATAAAACACACACACACACACTTCTTTTCATCTACCGTAATCAACCTTCCTCTTTACTTATAGTTATTTTCAAGAACTTTTACATAACTCCAGTCACTGACGGAACCATAAATTTTTTCAAACAATACCACCGTTTGACCATAAGAAAAAAATATAGGAATTTTTTTTCAAACAGTGACATCATTTGACTATAAGAAACAAATATACATAATTTTTTTTTCAAATGGTGATACCATTTGACTAAGAAAATGATACTAACAAGATTCGAACTTGGCTCTGGGTGAAATAAAAGCCTTGCAAACCAACTCTACCAAATAAAACTTGTTCTCATTGTAGTTTCAATATACATACGGTGTCACACATCAAATTAATACGGTTGCATGTTTCACGTACCTAAATTTTTTTACCCTTTGACAGATGAATAATATGATGACACGTGCCACCGTATGCTCTACTATAAACCCCTAACTGCCTCCTTCCCTTGTGAAGTTGGAAGACCCTCTAGAATTTTTTTTTTCCAAATAATTTCTAGTACTTCTCATCATCAAAGCTTACATTTTTATGCTTATGCGTACAAAACAAATTTACGTCAGAAATATGTTAGTCTTTTTTTTGGCCATTCTTGGTGTACGTAACACCAAGTTCACCAAGTTGAAGGTATATTTACACTTTCACACTTTTTTATAGTTGAGCTTTTATGTGCAGAAAGACAAGATAAAAACTATCTTGTTCAACAAGATTCATTTGATCGCTGAACACTGGAATGACGCTGAAAGTCTCTTCAATGTTCGTTGAATCTTGAGTAGATTTCACACTTGTGTAGACGAACCTAACATGTTGAAAACTTTTTTCAAAGTTTATTGACTTTCAATATTCTCTCTTTTTTATATGTTAAAACATATTACTAATAGTTTTGTTAAGGCTAAAATAAACCTTAAATACCAGGTAAGTGTTTACGGGTAAAATTTAACAGTATTATTTACTTATCGGGTAAAATTTTAGTCCATCAAAACGACATCGTATGCAACAATTTACCCGGTAAGCGCTTACCGTGGTAAGAGTCGTCGCCCTCACTTACCGGGTAAGACTATTGGTCCTTGTCTCACTCTTACCTGGTAAGATTCTTGGCATTTACCATATTCATGCGATGAACACGTGAAGTAAAGTTACTTGGTAAGCGCTTACCCGGGTAAACGTTTGGTAAACAACCCCTTACTCTAAACATTTTCATGTTAAACGTACTTAACATATTTTTAACTAATTTAAAAAAAATGTGAATCACAATTAATTATAGAGTGAATTACATTTTTGGTCCTCATAGTTTGTCCAAAGATTGATTTGTCTCCCCTAACGATTGTTAACTGACGATATTAACTTCCTGTATCTTGAGTGTTATGAAATTGAAAAGTTAGGGGGTGTTTGAGATTGCTTATTTAAAACAACTTATGTTTTTTTTTTTTGTAAAAATGCTTATTAACTTATGTGGTACCAAAGTTAAATAAAACATGGTTAAAAATTGTAAACTGGTAATAAACAGTTTTTCATAAGTCATGAATGATTAACTTATCAAAAACAGCTTATTACCGATTTGGCACCGGTATAAACAGTTTCTTTTTCTTATCTAAACACCAAAAAATAATCTAAACACCAAAAAATAACTTATCACTGGTGCCAAACTGAAATAAATTAAAAAACAGCTTTTATAAGCAATCCCAAACACCCCCTTAAAATCCATTGGAAAAAGTTCAAAAAAACCCAATGGACTTTACTGTTTGGAACGATTAAGTCCTTAAACAATTTTTTGGAACAAATAAATCCTTGGACATTTTAGAACTTGTTAAATAAGTCATTGGACATTACAAAACCTGTTAAATAAATCCTTGGACTTTCTAAAATCTGTTAAATACATTTTGTTAGTGGAAAAAATTCGAAAAAACCAATGAACTTTTATATTTTGAACGATCAAGTCCTTAAACATTTTTTGAACGAAAAAAGTACTTACATTTTATAAAAAAACAAATATATCATTCTCATTGCTTTTCACAAAACATATAAAAGTTGTATCCAAAGCATAATAATCTGCATACAAATTTTGGACATAATTTTACCAAAAGTTAAACCAAAATATATACCAAAAATTGAACCAAAATATGTAACAAAAGTTGCGCCAAGAAAATACTAACAATTGCGCCAAATATACTAAAAGTTGTGTCAAAAAATACCATAAGTTACGCCAAAATATACCAAAAGTTGCGCTAGAATATACCAAAGTAATGCCTAATCTATGTTAAGGTCATGTATGAACTATTCTTCATTTACATCATTAATTTCTGGTGGAGATATAGCCATTTGATTTTATTGTAACCCTTCTTGATGTCTAACAACATCATCACTTTCATGTTGTTCTTCATCACCAACAGTAGTATCACCTTCATCACAGTCTTCATCGTTAACAACAGCCTCTCTTGAAATTGAATACGGTAGGATGCCTTCGGGCCATGCTAGTTGTGGCACACTTGAGGATGTCTTTAAAGATGAAGATAAAGTGTAAGCAATAGTCATAAAAAAATGTTACTTGAATCTGAAAAATAAGTGTTTACCGGTAAAATTTAACACTATTATTTACTTACCGGGTAAGATTTTAGTCCATCAAAACGACATCGTATGCAACAATTTACCCGGTAAGCGCTTACCGTGGTAAGAGTCGTCGCTCTCACTTACCGAGTAAGACTCTTGGTCCTTGTCTCGCTCTTACCTGGTAAGATTCTTGGCATTTACCATATTAACACATGAAGTAAAGTTACTTGGTAAGCACTTACCCGGGTAAGCGTTTGATAAACGACCCCTAAGTCTAGTTTCATCTGTTTACCAAGTGCATCCTAATGCCTTGTTATTTATTCATCACAACAGGGACCATAGGAGCCGATGATTGAAAAAGGTACATGTTTTGAATTATATGGCCATTGTGAGCAGTATTGATATGGGCTAGCACTAACCAAATAATATTAGATAGCCTGCGAATTTTATAATCTAAGGCCAAAAAGTTCAAGCTTTTGATATACGTCAAACAAACCACAAGGTTAAACCTTTAAAGTCTTGGAATTTAAAATCTTACGCTATGAGCCACCATTGGATCAAAGAAGAAACACTAGCGGAAATCTCATAAATTGGCATGTTTTTCTTACCGGGATACAGTTAGAGGTGGTGTGGAGACAGGGGCGGCGACGGGGTGGTGCGGCGGCGATGAGCGGAGACAGGGGCGTCGACGGGGGTGGTGCGGTGGCGATGGGGAGAGGGAGACGATGGTGTGTGGGCGCGGCCAGAGGGAGACGAGAAGGAGACGGGCGGTGGTGAAGACGGACGAGAGGGAGAAGATGAGGAAGATGGGTAAGTCATTTTTTAGGTTTTTTTTTATAATTTAAGGTTTACCTTCTGTTCAGTTTGTAAGTTACATTTCTATTCAGTTTTTAAGTTACATTTTTTAAGAATGAGGATTTATTTAACATGTTTTAAAAAAGTTTAAGGAGTTATTAAATAGATTCTAGAATATCTAATGATTTATTTGTTTTAAATAATTGTCCAAGAACTTAATTGTTTTAGACAGTAAAATCTATTGGGTTTTTCTAGACTTTTCCCAAATCCATTCGAATAGACAATTTGTATTTGTTTTAGGGACGAGATCTAAAATTTGAACATACCACAAGGACTAAAAGTGTTATAATCGACTCTATCTTAAATCAATTGTCATCATTAGTTTCAAATTGCCCCCTTGTTTATATCACTTTGCCCATTTCCCCCCTATAATTTAGAAGTCCTGAAGCAATCTGTTCTTTACCTCTGGTCTCCCCCAACATCGTGACGGCATAAAAAACCCTCCAAAACCCTCAAACCAAGTCTGAAGAACACAAAAATACACACACTCGTTCTGTTGATCCGAATCTGTAATTGATTTCAAGAAAATGGGGAAGATACCACCATCACTCCGAACCGGTAAGAACCTAGGGTTACCAATTCGATCTGTAGTTAAAAATGTTCGATCATCCCCCCAGGAAGCAGAATCAGGATTAGAATCAAAATCCTCCGCCCATCATAGCCGTAGAAAACCTAAATTAATCACTGAAAAACCACCAAAATTCATCAACGGCGCCACCAGCCACCCATCACCAGCGCCGCCCATAACCTTTACTTCCCCTGACATCTCCGCTGCCAAAACCCTATTCAACTCCCTCGTTGCCACCACCAGATCTTCATTGTTAATCAACAATAGACTTTGCAACGCGATCCTCCAATCTTTCTCCTCTGTTTCTTCGAACATTCAAGATTCAATCGTTTTACTCAATCACATGACGAAAACCTACCCTTCATTCTCCCCTGATAAGTTCAGTTACCATATCCTCCTATGCCAGTCCTGCAAAAAGCCCGATTCGGATCTTTCCAATGTCAATCAAACCCTAGACCTCATGGCCTCAAACGGATGTGAACCCGATAAGGTCACCACAGACATTGCGGTTCGAACTCTTTGCAGCACTGGGCACGAAGAACACGCGATTGAACTGATCAAGAAGCTATCCCAGGTTCAGTTCACAAAACCCGATACCTATACTTACAATTTTCTGGTAAAAAGATTGGTAAGGACTCGAACTTTGAGCAGTGTGAGTTTATTTATTAAGGAAATGAAAGAGGGGTTTCATGTAAACCCCGATTTAGTGACTTACACTATTTTGATTGACAATGTTTGTAACGGGAAGAATTTACGTGAGGCAATGCGGTTGTTGGATGTTTTAAAAGAGGAAGGGTTTAAGCCGGATTGTTACGTTTATAATACGATTATGAAAGGGTATTGTATGCTGAGTCATGGAGGTGAGGTCTTGAGGGTTTACAAGAAGATGATTGAGGAAGAAATAGAACCTGATTTAGTCACTTATAACACTTTGATTTACGGGTTGTCGAAATCGGGCAAGGTTAAAGAGGCTATTAAGTTTCTACATGAGATGGCGAAAATGGGTCATTTTCCTGATGTGGTTACCTACACTTCATTGATGAATGGGTTGTGCAGAGAGGGTAATGCACTTGGTGCAGTAGAATTGTTGGGGGAAATGGAGAATAAAGGATGTGATCCAAATGAGTGCACATATAACACTTTGCTTCATGGGTTGTGTAAGGCTAGGCAGTTGGATAAAGGGGTTGAATTATATGGGGTAATGAAGGAGAATGATATGAAACTTGAGTCAGGGTCGTATGGGACCTTTTTGAGGGCGCTTTGTAGGAACAATCGAGTTGCAGAGGCGTATGAAGTGTTTGATTATGCTATAGAGAGCAAGAGCTTGACGGATGTTACTGCTTATTCGACATTAGAGAGCACCCTTAAGTGGCTGAAGAAAGCTAAAGAGCAAGGCCTTGCTGTTTGATAATCGGAGAGGTATGCCTCTATATCTTTATGTCTTCTTATTTATATGTATTCATTATCACAATTAGTGGGTGACTTTATCTTGTTTTTCCTAAAGTTTTCCCTTATTCCCCTGATTCCCATATGGCTGTGTCTGCTGAAAGTATTATTACTTAGCATATAAAAAAAGAAAGCGAATAGCCGCCAAAGTTGTTAAAGGCTCAAGGCGCACTTAGGCACAACCGGGTCCCGAGCATAGGCGCGAGGAGCAGGCGTGAGGCGCATCTTATCAATACTCACACACACAGAGGCACGCTCACAAACACAGTTGCACACAACAAGTCTCCAATGCAGCAACCAACAATACTTGGATAGAGGCGGAAGGGTTTAAAGCTTGAGGCTTGAAGTTCTAAGGACTTGGTATTTAATATTAGGGTTCGACTTATGTCATCTATTTAGTAACACTTTTTTTAAGAAATCTAGGAGATGAGAAGATGAGAAAACTTATTTAATCTTAGGGTTTAACTCGGTATTTAGTAACTCTTTATGAGGCGCACATAGTCCCACAAGGCGCCAGCCAAGGTGCAGTGCCTTAGTGAGCCTCGTGAATATGCTGAGCCTCAACTTGGAAAAAGCCCAAGACCTTGAGCCTTATGAGCCTCAGAGCCTAGCACGCCTATTGCCACATTGATTGGCTGCAAATAATCCTCCCTCAAGGTTCATCGTCTAACGTCTACTTGTTTGTTTAATGCCAAACATTAAGAGCGTCTTAGCACACAACAATCTTTATTTTGTCCCATTGAAAAGACATTTGATCAATAGTTTATGTTATTTAAATTGCCACAAGGGGTGGAGGGAACCGTTCTTATGGTCTTTGTTTCCTTTTAGGACATGACTCAAATAGAAGCCAGGTCTGCTTAGTGATGCTTGATAACAATTTACATTTAGGTTCATTTTGAGTTTGAGCTTGATGGTTAAGAGTTCATTTTTGCTGCTACTTGCTACAATGGATTTTTGGCATGTTTTTGTTTGTGGTTTTCATCAAGTAATTGCTAATTACTAAATGCCTTGCTCTTTTAATATGCTAATCTGTTTAGGTTTCTATTTGATAAAAACAGCAAGGATTTAAGCAGGGTAGTTTATAACAACCTGTCCACAACTTGACTCGTTCTTCTTTGTATTTCTCATTTTGGGTTGTAACAGTGTTCTCTTTTCCGAAACCTGAGAAACCATGGTATGTTTTCTAAGACTAAAGGTAATTTAGTGGATAATATACGAGCTTAGGTTTCAAACAATCCCCGTGTTAGCCTAAGCAAGAGGCTGTTACTAAGTGCTTATAGGCTTATAGCTTTTTACCGAGTAAATAATGCCTACTGAGTAAGAGATAATGTTGTTTATCAACACCCTTTGACTGTTGCCAACAAAGATGCCAACCTGGTAAGAGATAATGGTTGAAGCATGTTATCCAATCAACGCCTACCCAAATCCTTTTTAACGTAAACGACCTGTAGGTTCTAATCATTTGAGTAAGCCTAGCGGTGATATAAATAAAAATGAAACAGGACCTATAAATCCCACACGGAATAGTGTTTGAGGAGGGTAAGATGTATTCAGATCCTCTATCCAAGGAGTAGGAAGGCTGATTCCATGAAGATACTGCAAAAAAGGTTTTGAGAAAACAAGTGCGATAAGAATTGTTGGTTCGGAAAGTTTGATAAAAATATGAAAGAAGAGAAAGAGAGATAATAAATAGATCAAAGAAATGAAGTTTGGAATGGTTGAAGAAAAAGTAACAAAATGATAATAATAATAATAATAATAATGATATCGTTACGACAACTTTACTTGCAATAATTGAAATAATCCGAATTATTGAAATAACCTGAAAACCCAAATGCTTATCAAACACCATTTCTATAAATAAAAATATATGTTTGACGGTATTTATTTTGTAAAAATGATCTTTATTTCATGATATTGTTGCACATTATTCGTGTGGACCTATAATCGTCTGTCGTTATCTGAGTATCTAAACGATGTCGTGTTCGGTTTTTTTTATTACTATTTTCATTTTGCAAAAAACCCATTTACTTAAAATATCCATAAAAAATATGAGAATAAAACGAAAAAAGATTACGTATCATAATCGATCAACTCGAGGTACAAAGGTGTAAAACGTGAATAAGTTTGAGTCAACAATAGTCAAATACGATGATCTAGTTGTCGCCTACAAAACACTTACTCAGTAAGTGCTTACCAGTAAAATTCAACACTATCACTTACTTATTGGGTAAGATTTTAGTTAACAAAAACGGCATCGTATGCAACAATTTACCCGGTAAGCGCTAACCGTGGTAAGAGTCATCGTCCTCACTTACCAGGTAAGACTCTTGGTCTTTGCCTTATTCTTACCAAGTTATCGGGTAAGATTTTTGGTCCTTACCATATTCATCCGGTAAGTTAATATGACTTGGTAAGCACTTATCCGGATAAGCTTTTGGTAAACGGTCCCTTTGGAAGTGCTTATCAGCTATCACTTAGCCTACGAGTGAGGCAATGAGGACCTTCCCTTATAAGAGCATGACAAAGACTGACATTTTTACCTGATAATGGTGGAAAAAGGACTTATACCCAATTAGTGCTTGCTAGTTAAAAAACGCTTGTTAACAAATTAACAATTTATTTTGATGGTTGAGAATATTATCTGATAAGTTGATCAGTGTGGTGGCTCTTGTCAGTAAGCATTTAGTAAACGACCCATTCGCTTACTAATATTAATATTTTGGAGACTTTCTAACTGCAATTTTTTTCATTACGAGAAGATGACGAATTACACGAGACAACAAAATTAAAGATGAGAAATTAATGAAGGAAAAAAAACCCCTAATCCGAAAGACAACATTTGACGGTTGAAATTTTTACTGTCCGTCAACTGACATTAAAACTCCCTAAAATCTTCATTGATACATGAACATTCTCTTTTTGGTCGTCAACCAGAATCCGTCCTCGGAATATTTACTCATGCCCATGGCTACAACTATGAAGATGAACACCATTGAAGTGAGCATGAAGGGGAGACCACATCTTGATGATGATGATGGAGTTTGATCAACGTCATCTTCCTCCATGAGGGTCTCAGCCGTTGGGCTCGATGGTCCGAGCTGACCCATGAGTTTGTTGTACTCGTCTTTGACGCAAACGGGTCCACAAGGCAAGCTAATGGAGCGGACATGAGAGTTTTGTCTTTGGTAGGTTCGAGCCATTTGGGTTTGCAAGCAGATGGGTTAGGTTTGGTTGGGTATTTATAGTATGGAACACAAGGGAACATGACAGATCACAAGTAAGATTAGGGCATGTGATGAGATCTCCTTCAAAAAAGGGTTTCTTGATTGCCAGCAAAGGCTTTAATGACTTCTCATTTGTCTAATCCCCTATCATGCATATATAATATATTATATATATATATATATATATATATATAGAGGTTGGTTATTATACAATCCTTGACATTTGTGTAACTTATACAACCCAATCTCAACCATCCATTTCATTTTATTAATATGTGATTTCCTCGAAATTTTGATTGTTTCCTAATATAAAGTATTAATCATAATTAATGAACCATATTCATCTTCCATAAATATTCAAATCGTAATAAATGAACTCTCATCATTTTCATAAATATCTCAATTTATTGGGTTGCATTGGTTGTACAAATGCGATGAGTTGTATTTGAAATAAATTCTCTCTCTCTTTCGCTCTATATTTAGTGAGTATATCTTTACGCAATAGATACCTATTGATGAATATACTTAGATAAACTGCATATTTTGATAATGTACATGCATCAATGCATATACTGATTCTACAATTTTGGAAGTTTTTTATATTTAGTACGAGAAATAATAACTAAATAAGATAATAAGAAAACAGTCAGATCATATATATAAAATCACATGTGATTTACGTGACTTTGGTCGTGATCTGAGATCATGGGCCACATTCCTATAACACCTTTATGTTAACCATTAGTGTAAAATCATGTGATTCGATCGTTTTCATGTTCTTTTATTTAGTTATTGTTCTTGTTTGAGCATCCCTCTATATACATATATGGTCAGGTTCAAGGGAAAACCACAAACAACGAAAAACTGAGGAACATCTTGGTAACAATTCAGTATGCACATGCATGGAAATTAGAAAACGTCTTCAATTACTTGTATATACATGTGTATATCTTACAAATGAATGTTTATTAAGGTGTTTCAGTTTTTTATTTTTATTTTATATCATATATCCATTGTATCTCTAGTTATATGTGTATTCAATTTGGTCGTGGATACGTTGCATCTTTCCAATATAAAATCACGAATTTCAACATTTCATCCCTTCCCGCCATGATTACCATATGACGGCACATGGCTTGTATTATACACATAATACATGTAGAATCTCAATGACTTTCTACATGGATATTATACAACCCAAAAACTAAGTTAAATATTGTATACATTACTTTTTGAGTAATAAATGCTTATAGATTGGTTTTGAGCTTGACTCCAAAGGTCAAAAGTATCATGAGGTCCCAAGTTCAAATCCGATGGGAAATAAAAATCCTCTTGTGGCCATGTAGGTTCAAATGCGGTGACTTCAGACCATCTGCAAAGCAGGTGGTCGCTCTGGGATTATTCAGCTCGCATAGCGGGTTGAATATCAAGGTTAATAAAAAAAAAGATTCTCAGTCTTTGTCATTTTACCCATTTGAGGTAGGTGATATTTGGTAAATGTTTAATGATCAGGGTTTTTGTTTTTTTTTTTTTTTACTATTAACTTATGAAAATTTTATTCTTAAACTTCTTATGAAAAATTCTTGGTTCATTTACTTTGTTGTTTGTATTTATTCGACCCCAAAATTGGATTGGATTGGATCGGAGCATATTGTTTGTGAACGAGATGGAGATCTTTGCTATGGGGCTCTAACAGATACAATTGCTCTGCTTCAGGAACGAACATGGCATGACGAGTTTAAGTTGTAGAAATCATTTTTCATTAACGACATCACAATAGCTTAGTTGGTTGTTTGTATTTTCAAAAAAAAATCTTGGGTGGATGTTCATTTGTCTCTTGCATTCTTTTTTTTTATTAACCTGGATATCCAACCCGCTATACGAGCCGACTAATCCCATGACGACCATCTACTTTGTAGATAGCCCGTAGTCACCACATTTGAACCACTGTGGCCACAAGATGATTTTTATTACTTCTTGGATTTGAACCTAGAACCTCCTGGTACTTTTGACCTTTGAAGCTAAGCTCAAACCAATCAGGCACCATCCTTGTGGTTACTCTTGCATTCTTTTGTAGCGTACACTTTGCTGGAGTGGACGTTCATGCAACGACTAAATCATCCACATAAACTACAACTCCATTTCATTTCTCTTTGAGGGTTGGGTGGGTTGATCCAGCAAAGTGTACGCTACAAAAGAGAAAGAAGCCGACCACAAGGGAAGGGCCCAACCAAGCCAAGACCGGGAAGCAACGGGGAACACCACAAGGGCAGGAAAATGGGCCTAAAACAAGCACACCATAGACCGCACCAAGAAAAACAAGAGAGCAAAGGAGCTCACACAAACAAAGAGAAACACAAACAGCTATGGGAGGTTCCAGGCAAGCCGAGCCCGGACAACATTGGGGGAGGGCTTAAAGGTCAGGCTAAGGAGCCTGGACCGGACATCATCAGTAATTGTCTTACCCACCGTAATATGCGATCTTCTTTTGTTTTTGAAGATGCGATTATTTCTTTCTTGCCACAGGTGGTAGACGGTCCCAGCAAGCACTAAGCGACGAATGATAGACCATATGGTCTTTCCTTTGGTGACTTGCTGGAACATACCAATAATATCAGCCCAGTTATCCGGGACACCATTGAGGTTCAGCTTGGCTTTTAAACCATTCCAGACTAGATTAGGGAACGGGCACTCAAAGAAAAGATGCGAATGCGAATCAGGCCCGTTCTGACAGAACGCACAGGACAGGTCGGAATGGGCCTCCCAGAACGGAAGTTTATCGTGCGTCTTGAGACGCTGCTTAAGAGCAACCCACATAATAAAGGCATGTATGGGGATGCTTTGAGAGAACCAGACTAAATGATGCCAGGAGACATCAGGCTGATTGGGACGGAGGGAGAGCCACACCTCATGAACAGAGAAAGGAGTGAGACGGCCATCCCTAGTTCTCCAGAAGAGCTTATCAGGGGTGGTCGGGGAAAGGACAGGGAGGGGAGAGACGCAGATAGAAGGGTTGGAATTGTCTCTCAGGAGAGGACACGTCCAATTGCCCTGGAAAACAATATCTCTAACAGAAGCAGAGAGAGAGAGATATTAGAGTTGAGAATACTACGGGAAGAGATTTGCCGGTAGAGGGGGCCAGCCATATGCCAGTTATCATACCAGGCAGACGTGGAAGCGCCATCACCAATCTGGGAGACAATGAAGTCTCTTATCTTTTCCCTCATACCCAGGATCTTCCTCCAGCCCCAACCAACATCACTGTGTATCGGGGCATCCCAGAAGTTACGATCTTTCAGCCTGTAGGAGTGGATCCATTTAACCCATAGCGAATCCCTATTGGTAAGGATTCGCCATGTGTGGGAGGCCATGAGGGCTAGATTCCAGCTGGCAAGGCTCTTTATACCCAGCCCGCCTTGAGATTTGGGGAGGCAGACAGTCTTCCAGGAGACCTTTGCTTTCCCCCTTTTTAGCTCACCGTGGCACCAAAGAAAGCCCCGCATGAGCTTCTCAATCTCTTTGGATATGGAAATCGGAAGCACAAAAATAAAGGCCCAATAGATCTGCATAGAGAACAGGATCGAGAGAATGAGCTGCAGTCTACCGGCAAACGAGAGGGACTTATTCTTCCAGTCATTAAGCCTGGAATTGACCTTGTCAACAAGGCTCTTACAATCCCTATGATAGAGGCGGGTGGTAATGAGAGGGACACCGAGATAACTCACCGGGAGGGAACCCTTCGGAAATTGAGTGATGGATTGAATGGACTCCTTGGTGTGCTGGCCAACATTACAATAGAAGGCCTCGCATTTGGCCAGACTCGGAAAGAGACCAGACACTCGGAAACTCATCAAGGGAATCCTTTATGACACGGGCAGAGTCACTATCACCATGACAGAATATGAGGAGATCATCAGCAAAGCTCCCCGTTGTGGTGTTCCCCGTTGCTTTCCGGTCTTAGCTTGGCTAGGCCCTTCCCTTGTGGTTGGTTTCTTTCTCTTTCTCTCTCTCTCCTCTTCCTCTCTCTCTTCTTCTCTTTCCCTCCATTTCATGCTTTCGGGATGAGGGTTGGGTGAGTTTATCCATTTATTTAAATTGGTTGAAAATCTCAACTCAACCTGCTAATTTTAGGTTGGGTTGGCAGGTTGGATCACTTTTTGACAGCTCTATGTCATGTACACATCCTCATGTAAGAGAACCCTTTTGGCATCAAATTGCTCAACGTAATAATTCTTGCAAACACTAGTAGCAATCAAACATTAAGCAGGGACGGACCTAGAAATTTTTTTATACGGTGGCACCATATAATATAATATACATCTAAAAATAATTACAAAAAATATGGTTTTTATAGTACCGATAAACAAATCCTAAACTTGTACCCGACTCGTCTTCATCTTTTGAAAACGGTCAATATATATCCAAAAATAATTACAAAAAGTATGGTTTTTATAGAATTGAGAAACAACTTCTAAATTTGTCCTCGGCGTGTCTTCATCTTTTGGAAACGATCGATGACATTTTCGTTTTTAACATTACTAAGGGATTCCTTTTCTATGGCACAAATGAGGACAGAATTCAAAAAATCATCACCAATTCGATTACGTAAATCTGTCTTGACAAGCTTCATCGCCGAAAAGCATCTTTCAACCGTAGCAGTTGCAACAGGCAAAACTAGTGTTAGTTTCAATAACCGATAGACAAAAGGATGAGAAAGATGCTTTCTTGTTGCCACCATTAATCTGGCGAGGTCGGCAATACCGTTTAAGTTGGCAAATCTGACATCATTATAAACAGAATGATAGTAGATGTCAAATTCGTGTTCAAGAATGATCCTTTCCTTGTCTTCAAAATCTCGAGGATACATCTGACTCAACTTCAATAGGCTTGATTTGTTAAACTGAGAAAACGAATTGCGTGGATTCAAAGCTGCCATATTTTGAAGCAAGTTGGTGCTTATCTCACCAAAACGATCACCAAACTCCCGGATCTGCATATCCAAAACAGTGTTGAATATATCATAGTTATAATAATGTTAATGTTCATCCTTTTTCTTAAATTTCTTGTATTAACATAAGCTTCACAATCTTATGTTTATCACAAAAGAGTAGCATTTCTCCAAATCGAGTCAATACCGAGTCTTCAAGACTCGTTCCAATCGATGAATCGAATCGATTCTCGCTGTCGCTGTGTTGTCGGCATGTCGTTGTCGCTCACTTGCACCAGATTCTTCGTCGTCGCTCACTCGCACTCGCACCAATAGTTGGTATACGTGTTTAGGGCTTTAAGCCTTAAGGCTGTTGTAGACTACAGTTGACACTTCACTTGGGTTTACTTATTTGATTAATCTATTTTTTGGGCTTTGCAGTTTGCAATTTGGAGATGTCAATTGAGCTTTGCATTTTGTTTGGGCTTTATTTTGTTTGGGTTTTAGTTGCACTGTTTGAATTTCAGGAAAATACGGTAGCACCTTCCAAAACGATACGGTAGCACCGTTAACAAACCTAAAATTTTTACCCTTCGGTGACGAAATAATACGGTGGCACGTGCCACCCATACCACCACACCAGGTCCGCCCCCTGACATTAAGCATCAACAATCTAACCATCGAACAATTTTCGGTCCCATTATCTAATCAAATGGCTTTTTGATTGATTAAGAGCACAAGTATAGCTATGGAAGGTTTTGATATAGGTAGGAACATGAGATTTTAGAACAGTTTCTGATAACATCAAAGTAAGGAGATCGACAAGCTATTGGGTATTTGTATGGCCATCATACATCAATAAGAAGTACATCAACACTAAGGGACCGTTTACCTAAACACTTGCCCAGTAAGCGTTTAACGATAAATTTCAACTTTATCGCTAACTTACCGGGTAAGATTTTAGTTTACCAAAACGATATTGTATGTAACAATTTACACGGTAATAGTTAACCGTAGTAAGAGTCGTCGCCATCACTTACCGGATAAGATTTTTGGTCCTTGTTTTCGTTCTTACTATATTCATCAGGTAAAGGAACGTGACTTAGTAAGCACTTACCCAAGTAAGCATTTTGGTAAAGAGATCTTAACATGGATATTCTGATGAAGTGTATGAAAATTGTGCATAAAATGGAAGAAAATGAATGAAATCATTAAGCCCTTGGATTGGAAGAGAGTAGAATGTACGCAAACTAGAGTTGTTTATAAACTAGACGGCTCACATAACCTTTTAAAAAACGAACTTAGACAATCTTTCTTGAAGAATAAACGAGTTTAAACCGACCCGTTAAAATAAATGGATGACTACGGGTATCTAGCCTATTTATATATGTTTTCGCTAACATATAATTGATTAACTTTAGTACTTAATAATTTTTTTAAATGAAGAACTTAGGATGAGTCGATGTTGTATGGTTGTGGGGTTGGGTTGGGTTCAAATAATAGTAACCCAATATCAACTCAATACCTACGGTTTGACAATTTTATAACTCGATTAGACATTGGGTTGTTTCGGGTTGAGTTATATCACATTGAGTTTGGTTGGGTTGATCGAGTTAGTCGGGTTTTTGAGCACCCCTAGCTCGAACCATGCTCAAACTCGAATATAGCTCGAGCTCGAACTCGAATTCGAATGAAGTTCAAACCAAACTCACCCATTGAAATTTATGAAATTTTAGGGTATTCTCTTTTAAATTTTAAAACTAAAATGTTTTATTAATATTTATAAAACTGAAGGGATGTAGTCCAAACTTTACAATCAAAAGCACAAAATTACACATTACATTCATCACCCTCTTTTTATAACATCTCATCATCATTCCTTTAAATTTTAATATCCTTATTCCAATATGGGACAACTATACCAACATTTTTATCGTTTTTTTTTTTGTTTCTTTTATTATGATTTTTAAAAAAATAATTGATTAATTTTTATAGTTAAAAAATGCATAATTTTGTTCAAATATCTAAAGTTATAAAACAATTTTATTATATTATATTTTACAAATTATATTATAAAACTGATAATATTTTAAAACTAATTATAAATAAAAATATCGAATATCTTACGAACTTTTCGAGTCAAGTATTGGGTAGCTCGACTCAACTCGTTAGTATGTCGAATCGAGCTCAAGTTTGATCCAAGCCTATTCGATCGAGTCGAGTGTTGACCGAGCTTTGACGGAGTCGATCTCAAATAGCTCACAAGTTATCTCGTATCATTTACACCCCTAACTAGACTTTCCCCTATTCTTTTAAAGTTTTTATAAAATAAAGCCCATATACTTGTCCTTGTTTTAGTGTTAATTTTTTTTTCTAGGTTATAGAATATTTGGTTGTGAATAAGAATGTGTATTAGAAAATGTCCATATTTCGTAAAATTAATATTCCTTTTAATTATCTTAAGACTATATATGTACGTCTTTTTACCATACACTCTACGTTTCTAAGACTCTGTTCTCGAACCTTGTTCACGGAAGAAAGAAAAGTAAAAAAAAAACTCGTGTTCTCGAAACTTTTTTAGGAGAGAAAGAAAAATATTCATAAGTTTCCCACCAAAACTTTCCTTCTAAATATGGGAAGAAAGAGAAGGAAATGAAATAAATTAAAACCCTTTAAAAAGATGATTAAAATTACAAAACTACCAAACATTTCATAATAAATGACATTTTTAAAGGATATATTTGTAAAAATGACATATTTCTTTTCAATTTTCTTCCATTCAAATCGTCGGGTTCGTAGAGTCGGATTTCCCGTTTACCCACAACGAGAGAGCTGCCCCCACGAGGCAGGCTCACCTATGAGCTAGACTAGAGGGAATTTCATCAATAATTGCCACCGTTTACCCACAACGGGGGAGCCGCCCCCACCATACAGGCTCACCTATGAGCTAGACCAGAAGGAATTCCATCAATAATTGCCAAATCCTAAAGGACACCAAGAATTATTTTATTTCTTTTCTTTTCCTTCCCTTTCAAAAACACAAATAAAAACACATAAATGATCATGTACCTGATGCAGACCCATACGTGAACCACTTAGATTATAACATCTGTGAAAAGTTCCCTGAACATCAACAACATTATTCGACATTATCCACAAATCTTCAATCGTACCTTCATAGATGTAAAAGATGTCACTTTATGAAAGATGCAATCGTGAGATGCCACATAAAAGAGAAAACTAAAGTGGGCATTCTGGAAGGCTATGCAACTCACTACCCTTTTCCCCAATAAATATATATGCACTTGTGTTGGCCAACACCCAGCACAACAAAGGAACACCACCAATTATATCACCACAAATCATACTTATTTCTAATCACCAATAATGCCATATACCCAATTATATATATATATATATATATATATATATATATATATATATATATATATATATATAGTAGAACATATAGGATAAGGTTACCACTTACCATAACAAAAATACCATTGAAGATGGCCGCTGCTTCCAAATTTAGCATCCAATGCCAAACTAAATCCATCAGCTTGCCTTGCAGATCACATCCCACCACTCTTCGGATCGAAGAACTGCTCAACAGGATCAAAACAACATCAGCATCATCATCATCATCCAGGCCATCTGCAGAGATCATAACCAGTGGATTATCCCAGCTGACAGAATTGTATAAATGTATGGACGATCTTCTAAATTCATCAACCATTCGCGTTTTGATGGCTCGCCAACAAAACGAGAAATGGGTTGATGATCTAATTGACGAATCGGTCAAATTCTTGGATATTTGTGGCAGTATTTGGGATATGCTGTCGCAGATCAAAGAGCAGATTAGAGATCTTCAGTGTGCTCTACGAAGGAGAAACGGAGAATTGAGCAGTGAAAATGGCATCGCGAAATATGTTTGTTTCAGAAAGAAGATGAAGAAAGATGTTAAAGGGTTGGTTGCAAGTTTGAAGCAAGTTGAGAACATGACCAGTGGCGTTTCGGTGGTGGTTGATTCAGATAGCCACCAGCTTGCGGCGGTGATGAAGGCAGTATTAGGAGTTGGTGAAATGACCATTTCGGTTTTCGAGTCTTTGTTGATGTTCTTCTCTATGCCTGCAGTTTCAAAGACAAACAGATGGTCTTTTGTGGTATCAAAGTTGATACACAAAGGGATGGTGGCATGTGAAGGTCAACAAAAACAAGGAACTGTGAATGAATTGGAAAGAATTGATGCAGCATTGCAAAGCTTGTGTAAATACAGATCATCTAGTGAAGGGGGAAATGTGCAGACTGCACAAAGTAGATTGGAGCTATTGGGAGCTCAGATCGACAGCATGGACAGTGGGTTGGAGTGCAT
Organism: Cynara cardunculus var. scolymus; assembly: GCF_001531365.2. Classification (NCBI taxonomy): domain Eukaryota; kingdom Viridiplantae; phylum Streptophyta; class Magnoliopsida; order Asterales; family Asteraceae; genus Cynara; species Cynara cardunculus. The sequence continues at coordinate 17,338,427 of NC_037528.1, read as the reverse complement.
GTTTAGGTGCTTGGTTCGAACGAGAGCTAGTCTTCTCAATATCATCTCCCAGTAATCATCAATTCATAACCTTGATAAAGGTCAAGTCTTGGGCTCTTTTGTCATCAACTTGAGTCTCCTCAAGGCCACTGGGAACTTTCCTGATCGTTATCTTCAGGGGTCCAATGGAATTAGTTGAGATGCGCGTAAGCTGGTTAGAAAGCTGGTCTGGACATCCACTGTTAAAAGAAAAATCAAGAAGTCGTCTCTATAGTCAAGAAGTCCTGCATAGGCATCAAAACTTTTAGCTGATATGCTTATGCTTTCAAATTTTAATTTAAATAGAGCATGCACATTGACCAGAACCTGTAGTTATGCAAGTATAAACATACAACTTTAATATTTATTTGGGTAACTACGGTACACGGGCCAACTTACGCATACTGACTAATCCTCGGACGACCATAAATGGGCTGGTGGCATCCCAGGTGAACCTCCATGGACACAAGGGCTTTGACAGTGTCTAAGGAAAGATGAGATTTGCACTACATCCCCTTCGCCTTGACTAATGCGCCACAGCCCAAGTGGTTTATATAAGTCTTATTTTTTGGCATGATTTTGACTTTTGATCCTGCCAAAAATGCCAATGTTCTTTACGAGGAACCAAATATATGACTAGACAAACTCTTCAAGTATAAATTAATCTTCCCTCAAAATATGTCTTCCTATCATTTACTAAAATCTATCTAGTGTGCCTTAGTGCATACAACCCTCCAATTCTACAGAAAACATCAAGGGAAGGCCCTAGTTCACCAATAATCTAGATTTGCAAGTAGACCCTTTTTCAGTTTCCAAAGAAAAACTACAAACGGAGATAACGTAAACAAATAGAATCTCATCTTTTTGTATTTTTAGACCCAATATGCCACATCTTAAAGGACGTTTTTGGTCCATCTGTCGACACATTACTATAAACAGTTTAAGAGTAAGATTCGAATTTAATATCTTTAGTCCATCATTTCAAGTAGACCCTCTTCAGTCTTTATGACAAGTAACCTTACAAGGCTCGTCACAAGAGAAAAGAAAAACCAAGAAACGAAAATTTAGACCCAAAATGCCATCGGAGAGGATGTTTTTGGTCCATCTGCGGTCTGTTGATGCATTCATTGTATAATTAAGATTCAAATTTAAGACCTTTAATCTATGCATAAATTTGTAACCACAAATAGCAAGCAGAATTAGTCTGAGAGATATTTGGGCAAGAAGTTGATTACTGGCAACTCTAACTGGCTCCACACGGAACCTGCCTTCAAGGACACCAATGTGGGGGGCATTTTTTTGACTCACTCAGGCTGAAGCTAACGGGGGACCTGGGATCGAACCCATAACCTGTCTTGTATTTGGGCAAAGTCATCCCACCCTTTTGCCAACTGAGTTATATGCAGAGGCAGTCAGTCAAAGGGATATTAGTTCCAGCAAAGCAGTAGAGCGGAAGTCAATACAATCAAATAAAGTATAAGATCTAAAAGCTGTCGTTAAGAACCGAAAAGAAACAGAGGTGAGACAACCTAAGCATGCACAATTATATATTCAACCTTGTCATTTTGCTAAAGGTTCATCTCCTCATTCTCAGGCAACTGTTTCCGAGGCAGCTGCCTTAACCTTAATGGTTCCATAAAATGGGCTCCAATAATCGATTACGACCCTACAAAATAAGGGTTGGGAATGGAGGTTTGGACCATTGCAGAAATTTATGGATACCCCAACAGCACAAAAGCTTCAAACCTTGTGGGGGCAACACGTGGGTATAGCCCCATGCGTGGACCAGACAGATAGGTCTTCACTATATATGCACACATGTAGAAAGATCTTTCTTTTGCGAAAGATACAATCTTTGAATGCCACGTATATGTGAAAGGTTGTTTGCCCATAACTAAATAAATTGGCATTATCATTGGGGAAGATGTTGCGTTGGCCAAACACCCGACACACGAAACAAAACCCCATGCGGTCATCACATGTGAATGGTTTATGTTCTACCCCACTCACCCATAAACTTACGTGGGAAGCTACTTTAAAAAATGATATCTGAGACCCGATAAGCAAATATAAATAGCAGAGCATAAAAGTTAAACTTACCATCATCTCAATTCTCAAAACACCTGAGGTTCCCAATAAGAAAAATGTCTGTTTCTTCAAAATTTACCATTAGATGCCAAGTTAAATCCATTAGCTTGCCTTGCAGATCACATCCAAGCACTCTTCGGATCGAACAAGAGCTCAATGCAGCCAAAACGAACGCTATGGTGGCCAAGGCATCTGCAGAGACCATTTGCAGTGGTTTGTCTCAGCTGATGTTGCTCTACAAATGTATGGAGGATCTTCTAAATGCGTCTGCCACTCAAGTTTTGATCGCTCGCCAGAAAAACGTGAAGTTCGTTGAAGATCTAATAGACGAATCAATGAAATTCTTGGATGTTTGTGGCAGCATAGGAGACATGGTGACACAGATGAAAGAACACATTAGAGATCTTCATTGTGCTCTTCGGAGGAGAAAGGGCGAGTTTAGCAGCGAAAACAGCATAATGAAATACAATTGTTTCAGAAAGAAGATGAAGAAAGATATTAAAGGGTTGGTTGCAAGTTTGAAGCAAGTTGATAACATCGCCTGTGATGGCTTCTTGGTGGTGGATTCAGATCACCACCAGCTGGCAGCGGTGATCAAGGCAGTAATAGGAGTTAGTGAAATAACTGTTTCAGTTTTTGAATCTTTGTTGTCATTTTTCTCCCTGCCAATTTCAAAGCCAAACAGATGGTCTCTTGTGGTATCAAAGCTGATACACAAGGGGATGGTATCATGTGAAGATCAAGAAGAACAAGGGGTTTTGAATGAATTGGGTAGCATAGATGCTGCCCTGCAAACTCTATGTAAATATGGATCATCAACCCAATTGGACGATATTCAAATTGCAAAACGTAGATTGGAAAGAGTGTTGTCCGAGCTTGAATGCATGGAGACCAGATTGGGGTGCATGTTTAGGCACTTGATTAGAACCAGAGCCACTCTCCTCAACATCGTCTCCCAGTAAAAAAAAGCCATCGCTTCTTTAGTTCAAACTCCTGCAAGGCATAGAAAATTTTATCTGATTTGCCTATGTAATTCAAATTTTCAGTTCAATATACTTGTACATTGACCAAAACCAACAGTTATAATATAAATTATATAACATTTATATATTCATTGGGGTTACAACCACCTTAATTTATATACTAATAAAAACTTGATATTGATGTAGCCAAGGTGCACATGAAGCTAGCGGTATCCCAGGATATTGTTAACTTGGTTTGACACTGCAACCATTTCTTTCAGTCTTTTTTTCCTAGCCTCCATTTGAGATTGAGTTTTAACCATAACCCTAACTCTAATATTTGAGTTGAATTTGTATATATTCATAATTGTTAAATTTAGGATTAATTTGTTTGTATTTCTGTTATTACTTATATTTAAGGGTCTGTTTGTTAACAGCTTAATGAACTTGATGAGATTCACAGCATATTCAAATGTTTGATAGTGACTTAATGATATAAAAAAGTGGCTTATTCAGTAAGCTTCTAGGGAAGAGCTTTATTCAGAAAGCCAAAAAATTTCCAAACCTTCTCATCCCAATTAAACAGCACGCTCCTTCCATCTATGAAAACACTCTCCAAAATAAAAAATCTTCTCAATCTATACAAATAGAATAATCCACACAAACAACTTTACTTATACATAACTCAATGAAAAACCAACCAAACAACCACTAAGTTAATTTGTTTATATTTCTGTTAATAATAAATATTTGCATTATTTTGGTGATAAGTTTTTGAACGTTTCGGTCACTAACGAAATGTACTTAACCGCTTCTAAAGATGAAGAGAATAGATGTGGGAGAGAACACTCAATTTAGAAAAATGACACTGTTTATTTTTTTATATTTAAATTAAATTAAATTTTATATTCTGGTATTTATTTGGTGTTACCAGAGGGGATGTAGCTTGTCTATTCGGTGAGGTTCATCTCCTGGGACTACTGTTTTGAGGGCCAGACACACATCTCTGTCCTTAAGGGTGGTCAACTTCAATGAACGAGCTGAAGAGACGGTGGCATCGGTGAATCAGCTGGCACAGATAGAGGGGTGACAGATCTATTGTTTTTAAGGCGATATACCTATATATAATAGGGCTAGCATTCTGGGACATAATGGAGCTGATTTATGATCTATCCAGTGGCTGAAGATGGATCAGCTCACTTGAATTCTATGTTGCTAAACCCAATTGTTACGTGGACCAGTCAGATTTTAGTAATTCCTTGATCAAGAACAGTAGAACACCATTATTTATCACAATCTAGAAATCTTCAATGATACCTGCATATATGTAAAAGATGTCACTTCATGAAAGATGCAATCTTGAGATGCCACGTATAAGCATGTAAAGGGAAAACTAAATTGGCAGTCTGTAAGGCTATACACCTGACAACCATTTTGCCAATAAATATATATGGAATGGGGGACATATATAATTGGGGATAGAGTTGTGTTGGCCAAACACCTAACACAACAAAGGAAGGCCAACAATTATATTAGCAGAAATCATACTTATTTCTATATTCTAGTTACTAATATTGTCATACGCAATTATACATAGAACATAGAGATAGAGGATAAGGTTACCATAACAAAATCAGAGTTTGCCTTCTACCCACCAAGGAAGATGGCTGCTGCTTTGAAGTTTAGCATCAAATGTCAAACTAATTTAATTAGCTTGCTTTGCAGATCACATCCCACCACTCTCCAAATCTAAAAACTGCTCAACAAGATCAAAACAATAGCAAACAGCAGCATCCAGACCGTCTTCAGAGACCATCTGCAGTGGTTTATCCCAGCTGACAGGATTCTAAAAATACATGGACGATCTCCTAACTTCCTGCGTTTTGATTTCTCGCCAACAAAACGGAAAATGGGTTGATGAGCTAATAGACGAACCGGTGAAATTCTTGGATATTTGTGGCAGCACAGGGGATATGCTGCCACAAATCAAAGAGTAAAGCAGAGATCTTCATTCTGCTCTAAAAACAGAGACTTGAGCACTGAAAATAGCATCACAAAATACAATTGTTTCAGATAGAAAATGGGAAAAAAAGATCTAGAAGGTTGGTTGCAAGTTTGAAGCAGTTGATTGCATGACCTGTGGCATGGCGGCTCAATGGCGGTTGGTTCAGATAGGCACCACCTCACAGCAGTGCCAGTGATCATGGCAGTATTAAGAGTTAGCAAAATGATCATTTCAGATTTTGAATCTTTGTTGATGTTGAAGCATGCCAGTTTCAAAGCCAAACACATGGTCTGTGGTATTAAAGTTGATACGCAAAGGAACGATGGCATGTGATGCTTAACAAAAAACAAGTTGATGCATTGCAAAGCTTGTGTAAATATATATCATCGAGTGAAGGGAGAAATGTTCAGAGTGCACAATGTAGATTGGAGCGATTGGGAGCTCATATCGAAAGCATGGAGAGCAGGTTGGAGTGCATGTTTAGGTGCTCAGGTTCGAACCATGGCTGGTCTTCTCAATATCATCTCCCAGTACACATTAGGTTAGCTCAACTGGTAAGATCTCGGATTTGCTCCACAGTGGTAGCCCATTCGCCCCTCAAGGAGTCAGGGATACTGGAGGTTGCATGGCTGTTAACTTCAGAGTCCCATGGGATTAGTCGAGGTGTGTATAAGCTGTCCCAGACAGCCGCGACTATCCAAAAAAGGGTCGTGCATATGCATCAAAACTTTTAGCTGATAAGTTTATGCTTTCAAGTTTTTGTTTTTATCGCGGATGTACATAAACATATAAATCCAATTGTTTTAACATGACATGACATCTCTCTCTCTCAAAGACACATGGTATTCGTGTTGTGTAGACTTACAACCAAGCTTGATCAGGAACAAATAGATTAGTTATGCAATTTTGCACATGGAACAGTGGGGACATGAAAAAGGTACCAACTTTAAGCAGCTATAACATTTGAACCGGGCAGAATTTCAGACCTGCGACCAGTCAACCGCAACTCCGCAAGGTCTTGGACAACGCATGCACTTGGGCAAAGTGTATGCCACTTTGGCCCTGGGCCTAATTTTGACATTTAGCTCTCCGATTTTAAGTTTTCTCAAATTTACGAGTTCTAGCATTTTTGTTTTGTTTTGTGTTAAATGGTATCATGAGAAGTAAAGTATTATTCATAGTTCATCCACATACTTTCAGTATGTTAGGCATGATTTTGACTCATAAAGATTTTCATTCATGCCAGAAATGCCAATATCCTTTACAAAGAACCACATATAAGTCTAGACAAACTATTCAACAATATGTTCATTTTCCCTCCAAGTGTGTCATTCCTATCGTTTGCTAGAATGTATATAATGTGTTTTACCGACTCTTTAAGTCTAAAAGTGTCATTAGGTCCCTCCAGGGGTGGATGCAGTGTTTAAGGGTTGGGGTCCTGGGCCCCCAACAAAAATTAAGTACCAAAGCCCAAAAAAAAAATACATGTATTTTTAAAATTATGTGTATTGGGCCCCCAACCTTTGGATATCCCAGGCCCCTCGATGCTTGCTCAGTTGCCCTTGAAGACAGAAGACTTGAACGGAACGATTGATTTATTGAAAATTTGAAATCGAACGAAAACGAACCTGGGATTAACTCTTCTTCTTCATCGCCTTGCCTTCGCCTCTGCCCCTGGTTGGCCCTCTGCGGCTCTGCTTCTGCCTGCCTGCGGCCTGCCGACGCCTCACGCCCGAGTCCCGACGCCGACCGCGCTGTGTGCGCCACTGCGCCTACCGCCTCCGCCT
>NC_037528.1:17325959-17331277 GCF_001531365.2 Cynara cardunculus var. scolymus | reverse complement strand
TAATTTTGTAAGTAATTTTGTAGGTAATTAGGCAAATCAAATGGAAAGATTTTTTAAAAGGAAAGCATCAACACTTGAATCGAGTTCTGCTCCTTCGATGCCTTGCGAAATTGATTTGAACGATCTTCCTTGGGATCCGGCCGATAAGAAAAAGATTTCGGAATATCATCCTAATCAAAGGGATGAAATAAGGAGAAAATATTTGCTTCGAGGACCTTGTCAACCACGGAGTCATGCATTTCCAAAAAAAATTGTCGGGAGTAAAGGAAGACATTTTTGTCCGACTTGGTTTGATCAATATGCTAATTGGTTGGAGTATAGTGTAAAAACGGATAGAGCCTTTTGTTTGTGTTGTTATTTGTTTAGAGATAATTACGTATGACAATGTGGAAGTGATGCTTTCGTGACAGATGGTTTTTCGTGCCCCCTACAACTTATTTTTCTGCATCCGCCACTGGGTCCCTCCAACTTTACAGAAAACATGGGAGGGCTACTTCACCACGGATCTAGCATTTCCCACTTTCATTTGCAAGTAAACCCTCTTGATGACAAGTAACCTTTGCAGGGCTAGTCCCCAGAAAAAAACTAACTAAAATAACGTAAACAGGTAAAATCATGAGATTTTATATTTTCAGGAGGATGTTTTTGGTCCACCCGTTGATGCATACACTTGGTAACAGTAAGAATAACATTCAGATTTAAGACCTTTAATCTTTCTAACTAAAATAACATGCAGAAACAGTCATGGAAATATAAATTCCAGCAAAGCAGTAGAGAAGATGTCAATAAAATCATATAAAGTATAAGATCTAATAGCTGTCGTTAAGAACTGAAAGGAAACAAAGGTGAGACAACCCAAGCATGCAAAATTATATATTCTCCCTTGTCCTTTTGCTAAAAGGTTCATCTGCTCAGCCTCAGGCAACTCTTTCCGAGGCAGCTGCCACACCCTTAATGGTTCCATGAAATGGGCTCCAATAATCGGTTACGTCAATATAAAATAAGGGTAGGGGACGGACGTTTGGACCATTCCCCAAATTTATTGACACCCCAACAACACAAAAGCTTCAATATTTGTGGGGGCAACACGTGGGTATAACTCCATACATGGACCAGATACGTCTTCACTACAATATATGCACACATGAATGTACAGAGAATTCTTTTGCCAAAGATACAATCTTTGCGTGCCACGTACATGTGAAAGGTTGTTTGCCCATAACTATAGAAATTGGCATATCATCGGGAAGCTGTTGCGTAGGCCAAACACCCGACACAAGAAACAAAAGCCCATCCGGTCATCACATGTGAATATTTTATGTTCTGCCCCACTCACCCATAAACTTACGTGGGAAGCTACTTTAAAAAATAATATCCGAGACCTGATATGCAAATATATATAGCAGAGCATAGAGGTCAAACTTATCATCATAACAAAACCCTGACTTTGCCTTCTAAGAAAAATGGCTGTTTCTTCAAAATTTAGCATCAGAAGCCAAGTTAAATCCATTAGCTTGCCTTGCAGATCACATCCGAGCACTCTTCGGATCGAACAAGAGCTCAACACAGCCAAAACGGACGCTGTGGCGGCCAAGCCATCTGCTGAGACCATTTGCAGTGGTTTGTCTCAGCTGATGAAGCTCTACATATGCATTGATGATCTTCTAAATTTGTCTGCCACTCAAGTTTTGATCGCTCGCCAACAAAACGTGAAGTTTGTTGAAGATCTAATAGATGAATCAGTGAAATTCTTGGATGTTTGTGGCAGCATAAGGGATATGGTGACACAGATGAAAGAGCACATTAGAGATCTTCATTGTGCTCTTCGGAGAAGAAAAGGCGAGTTGAGCAGCGAAAACAGCATAATGAAATACAATTGTTTCAGAAAGAAGATGAAGAAAGATGTTAAAGGGTTGGTTGCAAGTTTGAAGCAAGTTGATAATAACATGACCGGTGATGGCTCCTTTGTGGTAGGGGATTCTGATGACTACCAGCTTGCAGCGGTGATGAAGGCAGTAATAGGAGTTAGTGAAATGACTGTTTCAGTTTTTGAATCTTTGTTGTCATTCTTCTCCCTGTCGGCTTCAAAGCCAAACAGATGGTCCCTTGTGGTATCAAAGCTGATACACAAGGGGACGGTAGCATGTGAAGATCAACAAGAACAAGGGGTTCTTTATGAATTGGATAGCATAGATGCTGCACTGCAAACTCTATGTAAATATGGATCATCAACCCAATTGGACAATATGCAAATTGCAAAATGTAGATTGGAAAGAGTGGAGGCTCAGCTTGAATGCATGGAGACCAGGTTGGAGTGCACGTTTAGGCACTTGATTAGAACCAGAGCCACTCTCCTCAACATCATCTCCCAGTAAAAACCAACATCACCTCTTTAGTTCAAGCTCCTGCTAGGGCATCGAAATTTTAGCCGATGTGCTTTTGTAATTCAAAATTTTCAGTTCAATAGCCATGTACATTGACCAAAACCAACAGTTATGATACAAATTGATATAAATTATATCACATTTATATTCGTTGTTGTCACAACCACCATAACTATAGACCAATAAATAACTAGATATCAATGTATTTTGTCCTTTTGGTGAGGTTCATCTTGGGACAACTATCCCTTTCCTTGAGGGTGAGCAACTTCAATGAACGAGCTTGAAGAGGCGGTAGCATCTGTGAATGTACTGGAGATGCAGAGATGGGTGACAGGTGTTATTGTTTTGAAGGCGATATACTGATTTATAATAAGATTAGCATTCGATTGGGACAAATGGAACTGATTTATGATCCATCCAGAATTGGTTCTGGATCGATTAGTGAACCCGTTGTTACGTTTGAATGATCAATCCATTCATTCGCAATCATCTGATCCAAAATTAAATAAAAATGGCAGCAACCTAAATACGATATCCATATTACCTGTCCATCTACAAACAACCCTAAATCTCTGATGCTCTGCATTGTGCTGGAACTTGAAGTACACAAGGATATAACCTAATATCGTTTGATCGAAAGCACCAAAAGATAAGAAGACAGAATAAGTTGATCAAATCACAGTGTGGTTTCAGATTACGGATTTGCTCGTACACGTAACTGACCTTGTTTGCTTCAATGCCAATTCTATCAATTGCTATCGAACGTCAGAGTTCGCATACCATGAGGAAATAAGGTGTTTGGGATTGGATAACTTCTTAAAAAAACTGATTTGACATCGATATAAGTTGTTTATTTAAAAATTCGAGTGTATATTATCAGTATCATACCAGAATAAGTCAATAAGTTATTTTTATAAGCAATCTCAAACATCTCCTAAATTACAAGTATTTAATAATTTTAAAAAAAATAATCAAAATATACCCGATATATTAACAAAATAACTATTTTTCATCAAAATTGCAAAAACATACACACGAATCACCCGGAGGGCATTCCATGACCATAGGAAGTGATCCCCCTTATGTTGACCAAAAAATAATATTAAAAATTATTTTGATGGATCCCACGTGGCTCCTTTTAAGGTACCTCTCTTTAATGTACAAGCCTCGTTTTGTGTGGATCTATCCTTGGGGGCAATCCATTAAAGGTTGGATCTCCCCCGAAGGTAAATCTACGTAAAACGAGGTGGTATCTTAAAGAGAGGTATGTGAGACCCACAAAAAAATTATTTTTTATATTATTGTTTGTACTTTTTTGGTCAAATTTAAGGGGATCGCCTCCGGTGGCAATTCATGTGTACATTTTTGCAATTTTGATGAAAATGGTTATTTCGTTAATATATTGGGTATATTTTGATCATTTTTGGTGATTTTCCCATTTTAAAATGGTGTAATCCAAAACTTAATTTTTATAAACACTTAATTGGTTAATAATGAATTATATATTTATAAAAATCATTTGTATACTAAATTTAAATCAAACAAAAGTTCAGAATAGTTTCGTTTTGAATTATTATCAAGTCTCTGAACTTTTTATGAATGATGATTTTTTTTTTAATGGTCAAGTATTTCCACATTTTTTTAGTAAATAACCTATCAAACTATTAAAAATTGGTTACTTACATCATTTTAACCAAAAAAAATGTTATATGCCACAATTTGCTTGCCTCACTGATCAAATAGATGGAAAAATGGTCTTTACCCGATAAGCGCTTATCGGTTAAATTTAACACTAATTTACTTACCGGGTAAGATTTTAATCCACCAAAACGTGCAACAATTTACCCGGTAAGCGTTTACCATAGTAAGAGTCGCCGCCCTCACTTACTGGATAAAACTCTTGGTACTTGTCTTACTCTTACCAGGTAAGATTCTTGGTCTATACCATATTCATTTGATAAGATAATGTGACTTGATGTTCACTTACCCGAGTAAGCATTTGGTAAACAACCCCTAACTCAAACTATGTTTTTTGTTTGTTTAATTGGTTAATTGTAATTTGATGTTAATGCCTTGATACATTGAGAGATATATTATGTATCTCTTTTATTTTGTAAGTGTAAAGATTTACTTATTCATAAAAAGTTCAGAAAATTAATTGCTCAAAATATAAAAGTTCATTGGGCTTTTTCTAATTTTTCCATGATTTTACCACAGTGACCGGTTTTATAGATAATGGAGACGAATTTAATCAGTTTTAAAAGATAAGAGATTCATGTGTTCAATAGAGATGAATGTAATCAGTTTTAAAAAGTTTATGATATATAGGGGGTGGATACGATGCAAACCAAACTATTTGTACAACCCGTGGAAACTGTCGATTTCATTGTTTATTTTACCGAAATTTTTTAATGAAATTGTTTGATATGATGAAATTGTTTCAAATAATTCATTTCAGGATGAAAATGTTTCATATATTTTTGTTTCTATGTAAAAATTTAATTGTTTCATGTATTTCTCATTTTGATGAAATTTGTTTACTAAACTTAATAGAATGAAGATGATAATGTCCGTAATTATTTGAAATAAATTATTTGAAACAACTTTGTCATATCAAAAAATTTCATGAAAAAATTTCACTAAAATAAACAATGAAATCGATAGTTTTCACGGTTTGTACAAATGACTTGGTTTGAAACATATCCTCTCCAGTCCTCATATATATATATATATATATATATATATACTATAAGCGTACTCGCACAATGCAGCGAGATACATCGTGATTTTAATATTTCATTTATTCTTTATCTCATTCGATGTTATAATATGACTTTATGTGATTTTGAGAAAACGATGATGTTTTTATTTTTGAATAAAATATATGTTTGAAGATATCATAAAATTTTGACAAAAATATATCGATATTAGTAT
>NC_037528.1:17312087-17323384 GCF_001531365.2 Cynara cardunculus var. scolymus | reverse complement strand
ATAATAATTAATTATTTTGTTCGAACTTGATAATTATCCTAATTATATTTTAGATTTTAAAACGAGATGTTTATCCTCTATTTGATTATGTTTATCCACAGTTGGTTACACGAATTCAAACATAAAGCTTTAATAAGTTGTCCTTATGCATAAATTTTTTTCTTATAAAGATAATAATTAATTATTTTGTTAGGACTTGATAATTATCCTGATTATATTTTAGATTTTAAAATGAGATGTTTATCCTCTATTTGATTATATTTATCCGTAGTTAGTTACAGGAATTCAAACATGAAGCTTTAATAAGTTGTACTTATGCATAATTTACTTGTAATCTTGAATTTCAAGTAATATGCATCAATATACAGTACTTCATGCATAAAAAATGATTTTTAATTTTTTTTGTCAAATGCTTTATAATATATTATAGATAAAAAATGGTGATGAAGTTTGAAATCTGAATCAATAAGACCGTTTGTTTTTATAAACTGATAAATGTTTGAATTTGCTTGAATTGTCTATTTTACCCATTAGAAAATTATAATGTTGCATTTATATATAAATTTATACAATTTCACGTATTTATTCATCATTATTACGAAATTTACATCTAAATCTAAATTATAGCATTCTTTAAACAAAAATATATCATTAACAGTATTTAACACATTTAAATCCTAGTAAACTACACCAACTGAGAGTGGTGAGAATTGAGTTGATAAGGATCAATTGAGAGAAATGATTGATTAAGATTAAGCAACTGAGTTATTATTGGTTCACTTAAAGTCAGATTCTTTCACTTACTACACAAGACTTAAACTTTGACTTATTATTGTTTCAAGAAAAATTCATCAGACAATACAAAATTATGACATTCGAGCTCAACGCTTCTAGTTCATCAATCTTACCGTTCAACAATAGTCACACTTGATTTGGGACCTCATAAATTCAAATTACTCTACAAGTCAAGTTGAACACAAACTTGTGGAGCAAGAAACGATGGATGTATATGGCGGACTTTGATGAGGGGTGGTCGATCATTGACTTTTTATCTGATGAAGTTGTCTAAAATGCTTTTGTGCTATAATATTAGAATAGACATCGTCTTTTTCACTAATATGTGTCTTCTGGTATCATGATGAGAAGACGATCGTTTAAATATGATCCCTAAATGTTTTTACAGTCATGTGTTATTTACCGTCAAATTTGTCATATCTTTGATCTATTTATGTATATATTTAAAACAAAAGTTAAGATTATAATATATATATACACACACATATATATGGGTTAGGTTCACGTAAGACCAATGATTTTTCGTGAGACCCGTAAAACCAATTCTCAACCCTTGGATTAGATCTACAATCTGAACATTCATAATCACAAAATTGCCACGAGACTTCTTAATAATCACAAAATTGCTACTGTACAACTTTAAACCATTAGCTTATAAAGTTGATCAATAAATATAAATTGGTCTTACGGGTGTCACGAAAAACTTTTGATTTCACGTGAACCCAACCCTATTGACAAATTAACATCATAAGAAATAAAGTGAACTACATTTTTGGTCCCACATTAATACTTTTTGTTTTGTTTTCATTCTTCCAATTCATAAAGTACATTCTTGGTCCAAAAATCATGTTTTTATCCTAAATGAGTCCCTTATACTAACACTATTATATTTGAGTCCTTTAAGTGTATCATCTGCCTTAAAAGTGCTCATGAGTTGGGTTGATCGGATTGAAGACATTTGAACAATCCAACCCAATGCTTGCAGTTTAAAAAATCTTAACCCAACCCAGCTCAACCCGTATGGGTTGGTCGGGTCGATACTTTGATACATTAAAATATTATTCTAACCTTGAATATGCTATTTCTCTACTCCTAATTTGTTTTTCATCAACCATATGATACAATTTATCCATATTTCTTACGTATATCACATTCAGTTAATTTTCTCAATTTACATATATATGTTCACAATTACTGAACATATATACAAATGAATTATAAAGAGATGTGAATAGATTGAAAATATGCGTATATGAAAATCATATATGATAGTGTAATTGTCTAATGTATATATTAATAGAAATTCAACAATCATATTAAATCCAAGAAATAAAAGAATATCAAGTTCATTGGATTGGGTTGGGTTGGGTTCAAATAATAATAACTCAATATCAACCTATTACCTACGGTTTGACAAATTTACAACTCGATTAGACATCGGGTTGGATTTTTCAGGAGAAACTCATTTAAACCACAAAACATGAAGAATTTTTGGACTAAGAATGTAATTTTCGAATTAGAGGGATGAAAACCAAAAGACAAGCATTCACGAGGGACCAAAAATATAATTCACTCTGAAAAATATATGTTCAAATCCTTTTAACTTGAATGACGTATGACATAAGCAATTGTTTATTTGCTTGTTAATGAGGAAATTTAAAACAAAAGTTATTTAGATTATAATTAATATTTTAAAAGTTTTTATTTAATAAAAAATTAGAACGGAAACGTGGAATTGAATCGCACCACTCATTTTCAACCCCCTTCTCAAGAAAAAACGCCACAACAGTTGATAACAAAGAAAATTCTGAAATAATAACAATACAATAATCAGATTCATAAAACCCTGGAAACACCAACTTCTCAAAACCTACCACAAATTTCCAAAAATGATAATCGCTACATCCCACAACACAAATTTCCAAGAATTCCTTCAACTTCGTCAGTTAATGTTTCGACAGTGATACGTGCTAAGTAGCGTCTGTGAGTGAGTGAGAGTTAAGACCGGGTATTTGACGATCAGGTGAAGGGAAATCAAATAAATAACCGAAATGCATTAAACCGAGTGAAAATGGGTCATGGGGTAGGACAGACCAAAATAAATAACCCAAATGCATATATTTTTAGTTGGTCACTAACACTAGACCACTATTTTTTTGGTTACCAATCCAACTCACTACAATTCTACAACAAACGAATACCACTCCATGACCACTATTTTTTGGTTACTAACATATTCAATTTAGTGAAGCGACTACTCATTAATCCTTTTAATGTAATGACTACTTTTTGTGACCAAACACAAAACCATAAAAGAAATTCCTTCAACCACTTATTGACCAAATTTATTTTTTCACTAAAATTCATATTCGTGATCAAAAATTAATGATAACCTTTGTCATCATCACTAACGTCACAGTTAATGACCAACATATTAGTCATCAAAATTTTGGTCGATGACTAAACTTTTTCTTGTAGTGTTCGGACATTATCAGCAAATTGTAATCCGTCTATGCCTAGGATAAAAGAATATATTAGTATAATGTCACAAACTGATAGCTCCGAGATGCACAAATTTAGACCTTCACCAGTAGAGAACATAAAAGACAAGAAATGACCCAACAAAGCCTACAAATAATAAAATGCAGCCTTGTTAGCCAATCTGTGTTTTTTTTATCTAGACAAGAATTTCTAGGAGCATATAATTTGTGAAGTTCTCATCCGTCATATAAACATCTAAGAACTCACAGCATCTATAGAACAAAAAACTTTTCATGTCGGGGAACTAGAACAACAATATATGATCATTGCAACACGCAAAAGAGGAAGCAAACTTGAAACCAACCAAACAGTTAATCTACAACATAAGAGTTAAACACACCGAAGACATGGAATTGGCTAGAAGCAAAACTTTTGAACTTAAAACCCAAAACCTGGATAAGGGTTGTCCCTCTCCCTTACAGGGTAAGACTTCTAATCCTTGCTATCGCTCGTACATGTAAGATTCTCAATTCTCGTCATGTTCATTCTATAACGTAAAAGTGACTAATAAGCACTTACCTGGTAAACGTTAGTAAACGACCCCTTGATCTTACAAAATCATAAAACACAACACATGAAATTGGCTACAAGCAAAACTTGAAGTTGAAACCCAAAACCTCCAAGAGTAAAAAATTGCAAGGAAAACCGTCTACATCAAGCAAAACTTAATTCCAACTAATAACCATACACTAACTGGATTCAAAATAAGTCACACCTCATAACATGTCAAGTCAACAATCCACTCATCTTCATAACGAGGCTCGACAAAATCTTCATACCAATACCAAAATCCAGGAAAAGCTGAAAAAACATGACACAGATATTACCGGTTTATTTTCTACTAAAATTCATGCCCATTCGAGAACGAAAAGTAGGTTTAGAATTCCAAGAACAATCTTTGTTATCACAAACAAACTCCACAAGGACACTCATTCAGTTATTCTTGAATGATGGGCTGCACAGACAAAAGATGAAAGGGAGTACACAACTATCTTTATAGGTAATTTATGGCAGGCAACAAAGATACAAAGACATAGATAATACACATAATATAGGTAATTTAGTTACCTTTGATTTATGTTTGTTATTTTAAGACGATACTCCTACGGACAATCACCGTAATGACACCGCCCACTTATACTCCTACGTGAATTTCCTGTAATCACATTCAATTCCCTAAAAACACAACCATTAACACATGTATGTTCCACATTGGAATTCATCAGATTCGAATCAGAGAGGGCCAAAAGGATGAGTAAAGTAAATAAAATAATTACAGATACACACAAGGCTGACAAGAACCCCTATCAGACATTAGTATTTAGTAGCATACCATCTAATTGTATGTAGATAAGCATACATAGCAAAATGGCACACTCACCACTGTCAACAATACCATGAGAAGAAAACTAATAACATATACTAATCGAATTCAGAAAGCAACAATCTAATCAACTACATTCTACAAATCGATAGTGCTCTTTTAAAAAAAAAAACAGCAGTTGATAACAATGAGAAAGAGAAAATAAATACAACAAAGAAAAATCTGAGAGAACTTTCTTGCAGGTGATGGGATTGCCTAGGTAAAAACGAAGATAATACTGAGAAATAACATTAAAAAAAGAATGCAAACATATATGAAAACCCTAGCCAAGAATCATTGGCAAACCCTCTACATCACTCAAAACAAATCTACATACACAATATTTCGAGTAAATAACTAACAGCCATTTATCACCACCTAGTCATGCATATGAGCATATTGACACAACACTTTGCCAAAACAGACATTATCACACTCAAAAAATGAAAATAAAATAATAACAATACAATAATCAGATTCATAAAACCCTGGAAACAACAGCTTCTCAACACGCATGCTTGCAACAAAATAAATCATATAAAACCTACCACAAATTTCCAAAAATGATAATCGCTACATGCCACAACAGAAATTTCGATGAATTCCATCAAGTTCGTCAGTTTCTGTTTCGACGGGGGTACGTGCTGAGCGGTGTTCTCTGTGTGTGTGTGTGTGTGTGTGTTTGTCAGAGAGAGTTAAGATTGGGTATTTGACTATCGGGGGAAGGGAAACCAAATAAATAACCCAAATGCATTAAACTGGATGGGGATGGGGATGGGTCATGGGGTAGGTCGGACCAAAATAAATAACCCAAATGCATATATTTTTAGTTGGTCACTAACACTTCCAATTTAGTGACCACTATTTTTTTGGTTACTAATCCAACTCACTAAAATTATACAACAAACGAATGCCACTTAATGACCACTATTTTTTTGTTACTAACATATTCTATTTAGGGAAGTGACTACTCATTAATCCTTTCAATGTAATGATTACTACTTTTTGTGACCAAACACAAAACCATAAAAGAAATTCCTTCGACCACTTACTGACCAAATTTATTTTGTCACTAAAATTCATGTTAGTGATCAAAAATTAATAATAACCTTTGTCATCATCACTAACGTCACAGTTAATGACCAACATATAAGTAGTCATCAAAATTTTGGTCGATGACTAAGCTTTTTCTTGTAGTGTTCGGACATTATCAGCAAATTATAATCCGTCTATGCCTAGGATAAAAGAATCTATTAGTATAATGGCACAAACTGATAACTCTGAGATGCACAAATTTAGACCTTCAATAGTAGAGAAAACATAAAAGACAAGAAATGACCCAACAAAGCCTACAAATAATAAAATGGAGCCTTGTTAGCCAATCTGTGTTTTTTTATCTAGACAAGGTACAAGAGTTAAGGACTTTGGAGCAAGGTACAAGAGTTGAAACATCACATTTTAGACATGGAATTCACATGAAGCAAGACTTGAAGTTGAAACCCAAAACCTCAAGAGCCACAAACGCAAGGAAAACCATCTATAACCGGAACCAAAGTAGACGGAGAAAACCTCAAGGTCAAAGCAGGTTTACCGGATTCAGTTGGAACCTTTGTAGAAGACATCCGCGTCAGCGAGAAAGTGGAGGCTTGAGAGAGTAAAAGCGAAATCAAAGGTCGGTGCACATTTATCCCAAAAAGACTCGTTACGTAAAAGAGACAAAATCCAATAACCATGAAAATGAAAATCAACAAGAATGCAAAAGGTTAAGAAAACAAATAACTTATTACGTAAATAATTAAAAATCAAAGTGATAGAGATAGTAAAGAATGAAAAGCTTCGAAAACYATGCATAAAATAATAGTTAAAACACCACATAGAAGCATGAAATTGGCTAGAAGTCAAAACCTCAAGGCCAAGCACGTATACCGGAATCCATTGGAACCTTTGCAGAGGACATCCGAGTCAGCAGAGGACATCCGAGTCAGCAGAGGAAGTCAAGGCTTGGTGAATGCATTATCCCAAATAGACAAAATAAAAACACCATGGAAATGAAGATCAACAAGAATGCAAAAAATCAAATAAGTCATCAAGTAAAAAATCAAAACCAAAGTAGTTAAGGAAGTATAGCACAAAAGCTTTTCAAATTACGCATAAAAAATTACGCATAAAAAATTACGCATAAACTCGACAAACTACAAAGAAACATGGATAAATTAAAAAAAGCACAAAATCTAAATCAACACAAAATTAGTAGGACACAATGTAGACTCTCTTGTGAAGGCAAATCACACCAAAATACATGAAACTGACCAACCACWATCGCAACAAAACAAGAGTTAAAACACCAGACAGAAGACATGGCATTGGTTAGAAWCAGAACTTGAAGTTGAAACCCATAACCTCAAAGAAAAAACCATCTACAACTGCAACCAAATTCWTTTGGAAAAACCTCAAGTTCAAGGTAGATTTAYCGATATCGGTTGGATATCATTACTCGAAAGAGACACAATCAAAGTAATAATAGGTGARTGCATTTATTCAAAAAGAATATCGTTACTTAAAAGGGACAAAGTCAAATAACCATGGAAATGRAAGTCAACAAACATGCAAAAGGCCAAGAAAACAAATAACTCTCTACATAAAAGATCAAAGTAATAAAGGAAGTGARGAATAAAAAGCTTAGTAAACTATGCATAAAAATCCCRTAGTATATTTGAAAAACACAAAATGTAAATGAACACAACGTGTGTTGTAAAATTCAAATTTCAAAGATATCKGTCACACTAGATGAAAATAATGCAGCCACAATACATGAAACCAACCAAACAATCAATCCATGAAGGAGATGGAATTCGCAAGAAGGAAAACTTGATATAGAAATGCAAAACCTTCAAGAGCCACACACAAGAAAAACCATCTAACAGTGGAACCAAAGTCTGCCGGAAAAACGTCATGGTCAAGACCAGAATCCCTTGGAACCTTTGTAGAGGAAAACCAAGTAAACGGAGAAAGTGAAGGCTTGCTAGAGTAAGAACGGAATCAAAGGAGAGTGCATTTATCCAAATAAAAATCTCGGTACTTACAAGAGACAAAATCAAATAACAATGGATATGAAGATCAACTAGAATGCATAAGATCACGAAAACGAATAACCCATACGTAAAACATGGCAAAGTGTGTACTACAATTCAAACTTCGCAAATTATTGTTATACTAGAAGAAAACAGTCCAACCTCCCTCGTGAAGGCAAATCAGACCAAAATGCATGAAACCGACTAAAACCTTAATCTACAAAATAAGAGTTAAAACATCATACGGAAGACATGGAATTAGAAAGAAGCAGAACTTGATGCTGAAACGCAGAACCTCCAAGGGCCGCAAATGTAAGGAAAACGATTTACAACAGTAACCAAATTCTTTGGAAAAAACCTCAAGGTCAAGGCAGGAATCAGTTAGAACCTTTTTAGAGGACACCTGAGTCAACGGAGGAAATAGCAGCTTGCCAAGAGCAAAAATAGTAAAAATCAAATAATGAAGGAAGTAAAGAATAAAAGGCTTTGTAATTGAACTCTTCATAAAAATCCAATAATAAAGTGCAAAAAGAGCATATTAAAAGAACACAAAATGTAAATCAACACAATGTTTGTAGTAAATCCAGTCTTTAAAAGGCTTTTAAACTAGATGAAATAAATCCAGTCTTCAAAAGGCTTGCCATAGTAAAAACGGAACCAAGGTGAATGCATTATTCCAAAAATGATATCGTTACTTCAAACAGACAAAATAAAAACACCATGTAAATGAAGATCAACAACAATGCAAAAAATCAAATAACTCATCAAGTAAAAAATCAAAACCAAAGTAGTTAAGGAAGTATAGTTAAGCAAAACTTTTGAACTTAAAACCCAAAACCCGGGTAAGGGTTGTCACTCTCACTTACAGGATAAGACTTCTAGYCCTTGTYATYGCTCGTACAGGTAAGATTCTCAATTCTTGTCATGTTCATTCTATAACGTAAAAGTGACTAATAAGCACTTACCTGGTAAGCGTTAGTAAACGRCCCCTTAATCTACAAAATCATAAAACACAACACATGGAATTGGCTACAAGCAAAACTTGAAGTTGAAACCCAAARCCTCCAAGAGTAAAAAATGCAAGGAAAACCATCTACATCAAGAACCAAAGTGTGCACAAAAAACCTCRAGGTCAAGGCAGGTTTACCGTTATCCTTGCGAGGACAACCAACTAAGCGAAGCAAGTGGAGGCTTGCGAGAGTAAAAACGGCATCAAAGGTGAGTGCATTAATCCCAAAAAGATTCTAGTTATCTAAAAGAGTTAAATCAAATAACCATGGAAATAATAATTAACAGGAATTCCAGAGGTCAAGAAAACAAATCAAAGTAATAGAAAAATAAATAACATAATGCTCGACAAACTACAAAGAAACATGGATAAATTAAAAAAAAGCACAAAATCTAAATCAACACAAAAAAAGCACATTATAGCAACATGCAATTTATTTTAGAAAACTATAATCTTGTTGTTAGAAGTTACCATGGTAACACCCTCACCAGTATTTGATGCTAGGAATTGAAGCTCCTGTTGACCATTTAGTAACTGAAAATTAAACCAGACGGAAGACATAGAATCGGCTAGAATCAAAACTTCAAGTTGAAATCCAAAACCTCTAAGAGCCACAACCGCAGATCTACAACTGCAACCAAATTCTTGGGCAAAAACCTCAAGTTCAAGATCGGTTTAAGGAAATCAGTTGGATATCGTTACTTAAAAGAGAGAAAATCAAAGTAATAAAAGGTGAGTGTATTTATCCCAAAAGAATATCGTTACTAAAAGGGACAAAATTAAATAACCATGAAAACCAAGGTCAAGAAAACAAATCACACCCTACGTAAAAGAGCAAAAATCAAATAACCATGGAATTAAAATGAAAATCAACAAGAATGTACAAGATCAAGAAAACAAAATCAGAGATACATCCACATCTAGTGTTGCTTTTCATTTGAGATATATTATTAACTCATCGCAGATAACGTTATCATTCAATAAAACAGAGAATTTTTCATGTCATAGAACTAGAACAACATCATTAGAGATTTTTTTAGTCGCTGAACCATTTTAGTTTTAACGAAACTGGTCCCCACAAAACTAGTAAAACCTAGTATTATTTTGTGCCTCTTCATAATCCACTTGAAAAATCCAAGAAAAAAACTATTATGCTTATTTTACTTGCAAGATAACAAATGAAAAGAAGAAGAAACTTAAATTTAGGATACTGTCATATACCTGGAGTCCCAGTTACGCCTTGCTCGGCTTCGAAGGAGTTTTGTCTTGTCGGTTCGTAGTCTTTCCGTTTTAACTTGCACACAATGTTGACGTTGTGTTAAGAAAGTGAACAGGTATTTGAATATACATGATGATTCTTGTGAAGATCATCAGGCTTTTTCAAAAACCCTAACTGGGGTTGCTTGAAATCGACATTAGAATCTGCTTCAGACAATTGTTTCGAGTTTCTAGAGATTCTTGATCATCATTCTCTCTTGTTCTGCTTGAAACCAACTGCATTGGGGTTTTGCCGGAGTGGAGGGAGCATCGGAGGGAAAAGGGTTGGGGTGGGGGTATTACATCGGAGATTTTGTTTGGGGGTGGGGTGCCGATTGGAGTTGCATGTTATAATATTTATATGTTATATTATATATATTAAGAAAAAATCTATAAATTTCAAATAATAAATCCCCAATTTCTGTGAAATCGATTAAACTTTTTTTTTAACAAGCAATTTTTGAATATGTTTAAGAATTTTTTTTATTATTATTATTTTCCTTTTCAAAAAAATATGTTTAAAAAAATCCGACGGATCGTAATTTTCTAATAAAAAGTTAATATTCCATCAGAAATCTATCGGAATTTATTTTAAAAAATATATGTTTTATAAGAAAAAATAAAATATTTTTTTTAATAAATTCCGATGGAATATAATTTTTTATTATAAAAATTATTATTAATCGGAAAATTTGAACTTCTTTTAAATATATATTTTTGGAAGAAAAAATATACAAATAAAACTTCTTTGAACATTACCGATAGATTTCAGATGGAATTTACATTTAGCAACGGGGTTTTTTTTTCCAACGAGTTGTTTTTCATACGGAGTTCCGACGCATTTTGCCGTGGGAAAAATCACATTTTTTAGTAGTGATCAATCAAATGAGTATAATTGAACTGTTAATATAAATTGTGTCTAGATACGTTCAAATGAGTCTAAATGAACTACTAATGTAAATTGTGTCTAGATACGTGTTTAGACGGAAAAACAAGAAAACCGTTTCACCAGAAGATGACATGTGTCACCCAAGTTACTTATTTATTTTAATTAAAATAAAATATATTTTATCAGTGATTTTTCAAACTAAGGAAATAAAAAAATTTAAAAAAAATTATTATTAAATTTATTTTAATTAAAAATAAAATATATCATGTATGTGATTTTTTAAATTAAAAAAAAGATTTAAAAATATTACTGTTGAAATTTATTTTAATTAAAAATAATATATTTTTATTTTTAATTAAAATATATTTCATC
>NC_037528.1:17222071-17311752 GCF_001531365.2 Cynara cardunculus var. scolymus | reverse complement strand
CAATAATTCTTTATAAATTTTTTTATTTTTTTTAGTTTGAAAAATCACTGACTAAATATATTTTTATTTTAATTAAAATAAATTTTATCAAAAATATTTTTAAATGTAATTATTTTTTTTTGTTATATTTGTTTAATTTTATAGATTTAAATACTTTTTGGTTCAAAAAACGTTTAGGGACTTAATCGTTCAAAATGTGAATGTTCATTAATTTTTTTTTTCAGATTTTTTTCACTATTTTATCAAATTAACTAGTTGTGCAAGTCATAAGAATGTATCCAACAAGTTTTAGAAAAGTCCAATAAGTTATTTAACATGTTTTGGATTGTCCAATGACTTATTTGTTCTAAAAAATTATCCAATGAGTTATTTAACATGTTTTAAATTATCCAAGGACTTATTTGTTCCAAAAAATTGTCCAATGAGTTATTTAATATGTTTTGGAATGTCTAATAACTTATTTGTTCCAAAAAATTGTCCAATGACTTAATCATTCCAAACATTAAAGTCCACTGAGTTTTTTTAGACTTTTCCCTTTATTATAAATATAGATATCCATCTTTTTAAAGAATAAATAGTATGGTAGATAAAGTTATAAATTAAATTAAATTTAAGGTTACATACAGGACCGACCCTGGCCACGTGCAGCCCGTGCGGCCGCATATGGCATCAAAGCCTAAAGGGGAACTAGGTTGTCATTTATTACTAATTTGGGTTTAATAACTTGGGAATTGGACAATTGAGCTTTGACTATAAAAACAGGCTCAATGTCTAGTAGTGATGAATACTGAATGCACATCGTTGGAAAAAGTTGGAAAAAATTTTGTTTGTATAAAGTTGTCTGTATGAATTAACCTGTTTGTATAAGTTGGAAAAGTTTTTGTTGGGAGAGTTTTTTTTTCCCAAATGTAAGGAGCGTTTGTAGTTGGATGGGACATGTTTGAAAAAAAAACTTGACTTTTTATACAAAGTCCCCCCTATAAGCTTACTGTATAAGTCAATTTCTATATCATTAAGCCACTACGAAACAGTCATGCATAGTTGAGTGAATAAGCTGTTAGTTTCATTAAACTTATTAAGATGTTAACAGATAGACCCTAAGTCTTTAGTCGTTAGACCTGTAACTTTTAAGTTTTACTTGTTGCTTACTATGACAGTAATTTAGATGTAATTTACTATTTTAGTTAAAAACTGATTATAATTTTTCTTGTCTTTTAAGTCTCATATATTGAAATAAAGTTTCTATTTTGCTAATTTTAATTTGGAAAAGGGAAAACTGGAAAAGAAGGAATGCGATCTTAATCTAGAATTTATCCTTTTATCATTTTTTATTTTGTATTCGGAGTTTTGGTTTTTATGTCCCTCTATTGTATTTTTTTTATTAATTATAATTAATAAAAATCAACATGAGGATATGATACTTAGCTTGAATAGGTTCTAAACTTTTTAAAAAATCGTATGTTTCGTTGTTTCATTGGCTTAAAAATATAGACTTAAGGGTAATTTTTATTATTTTCGTATAGAACATCAAAAATTTTAGGACCATCCCTGGTTACATATTACAAGAAAATAATCCACATTAAACACATATGAGATGCTATGTAATAAAAAAGCTCATAAAAGCTTCGATGTGAAGCAATCCAAACTGTGAACTTTGTAACGGAAAAAGATCCGTTTCCAGTTCCTGTCGAAGTGGGGCCCTCACACCACGCCACGTTCCGCTTCTTTCCGTTTTCACCATTCATTCTTCCCGACCGTTGCACACAAAATCCCATAAAAATCATTCTCTCTCTCTCTCTCTCTAAACGCACCACCATTGCAAGATGACCGCCAGCGCTAAAAGCCATTGGAAGAAGGCAGCCAAGCTCACTGTTGCTCTCTTCTTCAGAGGCTTCAACACCTCCAGATGGTGAGATCTTCGTTTTCTCTTCCTTTCGTATTCAATTTTATGGGTTTTGAGCCCTAACTTAGAAGTGGTTTTGAGAAATTACAGCAAGACGGCGGCCAAGTTGGCGGTGGCTCGGATCAAGCTTCTCAGGAACAAGAGACAGGTGGTGGTGAGGCAGATGAGGCGTGACATTGCTTTGCTTCTTCAGTCTGGTCAAGATGCCACTGCTCGTATCAGGGTATGTTTTCTTTTTTTACAGTTTACTTCATCGCTGGGAAACCTTATTGCGATTTTCTTGTTGCAAAAATAGAAAGAAACGACGTGGATTTGTTTGGTTGATAGTCGAAACCTATTACTCCGTTATTGTTTGATCGAGGTTCTCGCCTTATTGCTAGTTCTTTCTTAGAGAGGGTGGATTATATTTGACACCTGAGTAGGCAGGATTGTTTGAGTACGAATAGTGCGATAATTGGGGAAGATTTGAAGTTAGGAAGATGATCTTTGAACAACGTGATGCGAAATTTGATGCAATAATTTAGGGTTTTGCCTGTTTTAGGATATTTTGAACAGATTTGATATTGAACTCTGCTTTCTCTGCATTTCACAAGAAGTCCAAATTTGAGGTTTGATTGTCAACTGATAATCCTTGTTATGATTAGAAATGGATGAAGATTTTCTTGGTTGTAGAATCCTTTTTGATAACTACATCAAAACTACATAAATAATAAATAGACGGATTCTTGAGCTAAAGAACTAAAAGTATCTACATCAATTCTGGATTTGGAAATCAGTAAGTTTGAAATTTCAATTACAAGTGGACTGACATTCTGGGATGTAGGAGTGTGCTTTTAGGCTATTCCTTTTTTTTGTGTGTTCAATACATCAAACTACTGGTCATAGAAGTTGACCAACAGATGTCCTTGGTAGATCTACGAGTTTTCAAATATACTGTTTCTGTTCTATGTTATATAAATGCTTCTAGGAATGCAAGTTCCTTGAGATAGTCTTAGCCTCATAGGGGCCGTTTACCAAACGCATACTGTTTGTGATTTATCTCATCAGATGAAGTTTACAAGGACGGTGAATCTTACCCGGTAAGCGGTATAGCAAAGACCGAGAACCTTACCGAGTAAGTGAGGGAGAATCCTCTAAAAGACGCTTACCAACAATCCATATTGATGACCGAGATTGTTACCCGATAAGATAGTGAAGGTGGCGACTCTTGCCAGACTAGAACTTCTCCCTCATGGCTCACGCTTCAAACCCTTCTCCCTTCTGACTCTATTGAATTACTCATATTTGAGTTGTGTGTATATATATAAATATTTTATAAGACATGCCTCGCATTTATGAGACCTACGTGTCATGCTTGTGCCTCACGCCTAGGCCCCGGGACCTCTTTGCACCCAAGTGTGCCGTGAACCTTTGACAACTTTATGCGTTCCTAACATCATAAAAACCATCAACATAAAGTTGGTGCAAAAAATCATTTTAAGCAAGCTCAAATAAATTCATGGCAGTCCTAAAGGTGGCTTGACAAACATTTTTTTGTCAGTTGTCTTTGAACTTCTAGCTGTAAACTCACATGTATGGCGACATTTTAATGAAAACCATATCCATAAATCCATCTCTTGTGAGGACATTCCACTTTCTATCTCTTGTGTATGAATAGTTGATCTTGTCTTGTACATTTTAGTTTGTTCTCTATTTATTTTTGGTTCTTACCATCCATTTCATATCAGTCCCACGTTGTCCTAGTCTTCATAAACTATTCCTCTCAGAGAATGCCTCATTTTTTTTTATCATACATATGTTGCCATTTTTACTTCACCAAGTTGTACCATTTTTCCATTTTTATTGACATTTTGGAGGGCAACTTTAGGTAATATAGGAAGTCTTCTATTTTTTTTTTTACCTTGAGTAAAGTACAAAAAACATTCTAGGAAACATACCCAACTTACAAGTTTCATCCTCACAACACAATAAAATCCATCTACTAACATCTTTTTTTGTATGCTTTTTGTCCCTAAAACCGTTTAATTTCACATGTGCCTCTCACATGTCATTTCATGAAGGTAATTCTGTCAATTTATCCACAATTAAAAAACCACTTGTCTGTCAGTAATCATCTATTTCTTTTCTTTTTTTAGCAACCATGAGTTTCCAGGCCAACTTACGTGCACCGACTAGTCCCCCAGGGTGTCGACCACGTGTGGCCTGGAGTCATCACAGGTGAACCTCCATGGCCACAAGGGCTTTGGTAGTGCCTGGATTCGATCCTGGGGTAGATGAGATTTTCCACTAAATCCCCCCTGAGGCTTTAACCAGTGTGCCACAACCCAGTTGTTAATCATCTATTTCTTCATCCTCATCTTCAAAGGAAATCAAGATTTTGGTGAGTGATTTCCATTTCCATGAAGTAAAATGGAAAACAAATTGAATATTACCTAGGGTGTAATTGAAACCTAGATATTAGATGGAAAAAGCACATATTGAATCCATCCTTTGGTTTTTCGCAATAACCACATTCATAATGCAGCAATCCATTCCCAAGGAAGCTTTTATTGAAAAGATACATCTATCACATATAATTCATAAGATTTAGCTTCTCAAATCTTCAACAAGGTTCCCATTCATGTCATTAGTTATTTAGATCCACCACCCTTTTTATACTGAATATAGAAAAAGAACAAAAGGATTTTTCGAGGATTCAAACTAGGGATTTGTTAAGAGGAATAGGTGTTTTTTCTGGTTCAACTCAAGCAACTTGCACATGATTGTCTTCTGTAGCGTGTGATATCTTTCCTTTGTTAAGTGGAAGTGAGAACTATATAAGATCTATTATCCATCCCTTTCTTGGGCACAGTCAAAGACCTTGCAACTAAGGGATTCAACTGATGCCTTCAAGCTCAACTAACTTGGTTCTAGTGTTGTGACTAGCACTCTACCAAATCCATCAATTCTTGGATTGGTTGCTTCTGAGAGTTGCTCTTCCCCAAAGAGGGGGGAGACGAGTACAAAGTGTTCATTTTGGAGTTTTGCTTCAAAGAAAATGAAGGTGATGACAGATGGTTTGTGCAATAAGAATGTGAAATTATCCTAATACCCTTCATAATCTATTGCATGATTTACTTGTAGTGTATATGTTTGTTAATGGTCTTAAGTATAGATAAAAGTTGCAAAAACTGACTTTGCTTGCTGAATTTTGTCTTCCGTTCTCAGAAAGAGAAAGCCTGTCACATGTGTACTTCCACTATTTCTTTTTTTGTAATTTACTCTTCTTTTTTCTTTTTGCACAAGTGTTCCATTTGTCTCTTCTACAATCAAATATAGGACAAGCGATCGTGATCGTGATCGTGATCTAGTGGTTCCTGTTCCTGCAACCTCTTCAGAATGGGTCTAGCTCAAAAACCATCACCCGACTGAAACCATATAAACCTGGCTTAATCAACCGTGGTAGCGTCGAGTACTTTAGTTCCTGCCTCAATCCCTCACTTGCCTTGATAGGTATTTTGTCAACTAGAAAATAAGCGTGGCTATAAATGCTATTAGAAGATAAGTAAAATGTATTCAGTAAATGTAAAAATGCTTGAAAATCAGTGCCCGTCTAAGAAAATTGGATATTATCAGCTCTAGGTAGGTGTATAGATTGTCTAAGGATAAAAGGCGAACTCCGCATTGATAATATTAACATGTGATCTGTTGCAGAGTTATCCCTCTAATACAAGAAAATCCTTTGTTAGGAGATCTTGACAGAAAATATAACCAAGAAAAATTGTAATTTTTAGAGGAATACCTTTAATCCATACATCTCTAATTCAGAGCTCCTAATCATGGTCACTTTTCTCGAGAAAAACACCTTAGAATTTTAAAAAAAGGTGGTTGCAACCACCTATTTGATCACATCCGTTGGATCAATTAATCTAATGTTTATGATGAGTTCTTCAGTCCTCCTTTTATTGGGGTTCTCCCTGGATCTTCCCTCTGTGTTTGTGTAAACCCTATTTTTAGCTGACATGAAATTTTTTGCACTCCAAGGTTGAACACGTGATGAGAGAACAGAACATCTTGGCTGCTAATGAGTTCATTGAGCTCTTCTGTGAACTGATCGTGCAAAGACTTTCAATCATTGCAAAACAAAGGTATTCCGAGGAAGAAATTAAAACTGTATACAACATCAACAAGCCACTCACTATTTTAGGTTCATTTGTTACAGAGAATGCCCTGCAGATCTGAAAGAAGGGATATCAAGTTTAATTTTTGCAGCTCCTCGATGTTCTGAAATTCCAGAATTGGTTGCACTTCGGGATATTTTCGAGAAAAAATATGGCAAAGATTTCGTTGGAGCAGCTACTGATCTACGACCCGACTGTGGTGTAAATCGAATGGTGATTATGTTGATAATCCTGCAATTATGATTAATATGATAAACTTGTTAACCTTATTACTTGTTAACCTTATTACTTGAAGAGGTTAAATGTTGATGCTTTAATGAAATTTTGCAGCTTATTGACAAGCTCTCTGTTAGAACCCCTGCTGGTGAAGTAAAGTTGAAAGTCCTGAAGGAAATAGCCAAAGAATACCAGATTGAATGGGACACAACAGAATCTGAAACAGAACTTCTCAAGCCACCTGAAAAGCTTATCGTGCGTCTCTCTCTTTTCTACATATATGTATACAATGTACTGTATGTAATATATACAAATATGTGTTTGTGCCACTCTAAATTGGAGTAGAGGTCAGGTCTGTATCTTACCCTCCCAGTCCGCACCTCCACGTGGGATATACCGGATTGGTCTGGTTTATGTGTCTGTGCCACTCAAATTCGTGCTTTTTTCATTGATATATTTGTTTCTTTTTTGCAGGAAGGACCGCAAACCTTTGTGAGTGCTTCCAGCATGCCTGTCAAACTTGCATCGGAGCAGTATGTTCAGCCAAACAACCCACCACCACAATATGTTCAGCCAAACATCCCACCACCCCAATATGTTCAACCAAACAACCCACCGCCTTGCAGGTAAAATGTGACATCTCCATCCCTTATGATATATAAAAATTATCACCTGATCTGTCAACTAGTTTACCTAAAGACTAGTCTGTTAGCATTATTATTTCACTTACTGGGTCAACACAAGATATTAAGGGTATTTTATCGGTAAGCACTTGCTACAAAATGCAGGGGGGGACTTATTAGGAGCTGAGCGGGCTCCCGTGCATCCGCTCAGTCGATTGTGGCAAGAGAGAAAAATTTAGCCGTCTGAAAAGTGCACCTGCTTGATTTTGAGGGTGCCCTTTTAAATACTTTGAAACCAAATCTATAATAGCAATTAAACACGAGTGGGATGGTTGGCTTACCATTTTTAATACAAGAGGTCAGGGGTTCGAATTTTTAGGTGAAAATTTACTGGCCCAGAGCATTTACTCAGGCCCTATAACACTATTTCTGAAAATATTAACAACAAAAATATAGTTAGAAGAATTAAACTCACAAAACCTCAATTACAGTTATGATCATTACTACCAGTGTGCCATTTTGATTTTATTATTTTTTTCATGATTTATTTTCCTTCCCGATGTGAATTCATCTTAATAATTGTCATTTCCTATATCATTTTCAAGCATCTTAAAAATTGTCATTTTCTATATCATTTTCAAGGCAACATAAACTTATTTTAAGGATCAAGATTGATTCCATTTTAAAAAAAATGTATTCTCAAATCAACACAATTGACTTTTTTCTAGGTCAAACCACTATTTTGCGGACCTTTGATCCACCTTAAAGGTGCACCTGCTCAAAGAAATTTCTGGTCCGCCACTAACAAATCACTTGCTAAACAACCATTTTTCAGTTGGCGCTTACCCATACCGAACCTCTTACCCTGACCGCAGTGTTTACCCAACTTGTGTTGCTAAACGATCCCTAAATTGTCAATTTCCTCATTTGTTATTTCAGATACTCGGGTAATGGTCAGAACGTCATGCATTTTGACGACACTAAATCAGCTGCTGAAGCTGCTGCAGAGTCGGCTAAGATGGCAATTGCTGCTGCAGAAGCTGCTGCATACTTGGCAAGCAAAGACTCGAATCAATCAACTCAACAACACGGATTCACAAATGATTCAAGATACGTCAAAAATTTCGATTTGGTTTCCAGCAGTCCTGCCATCAATTTCACCAAACCGAGTTCTGAGAGGTCTCATGTTTCATCAGACAGTACAAAGTATAATAGGCGACATAGTTACAATGCATCTGGTGTCAAATTTGACGAATCAGATTGTGATGAACAACCTGAAATAGACGATAGCAAGATGTATAGAAGACACACCTACAATGCTCCTCCTCCAGGGTCATCTGTCAAATTTGATGAATCAGAGTCCGAATGTGATGAAGAAATTGAAATGGATCATGACCATGACCATGGTCCACCGAACCGGCCAGCACCACGTGCTCCTCCTATGAAACAAGGTCAGCAGCGAGTTCATCCAAAACTGCCAGATTATGATACACTTGCTGCTCGTTTTGAAGCTCTCAAGCACCAACATAAGTGATGGTCGTTGGCGAGCGTTTTGGTCCCTTCGATGACAGATATACTATATTATGTTGGCGGAATGTTGAATTTGATTACTGGTGGTGGGTAAAGATGGTTGTTTGTCTTCATTTTGATTGTTTCATTTGGCATGATCATTCGTTTATTTGTAGTATCTATCTATCTATATATATGAAAAGTATTTGCCCATGGGTTGGCAAAATAGATCAAAATATAGAGCATCTTTTAGAGTGTTTTCTGCACATGGTATGCATTTTTTTTGTTGGTAATTATGGTTTTCGGGTCCGCTTACGTCCATCGACTAATCTTGGGGCGTGGCTGACCTATCGACTAATCCCGGGGCGTAGCTGATCTATCGACTAATCTCGGGGAGTAGCTGACCTATCGACTTATCCCGGGGTTACCATGAATCTTATATGAAATATGTTTTAAGCACAAAAATATTTTTCAAACGAATATTCTTTTGGTGCGGTCTAAACGGTTTAGATGAACGCTCCTGTTTCTTTGGGTGGGGGAATACCCTTAGATTTTCTCTTTATTTACCTCAGTCCTCGTCTTTTCGTCTTTCTGACCCAACTATCACCATTTTCAAGTGTCTCTGACAATCGATAAACTCATATAAAAATAAAATAATAGTATCATGTGGTATTCGGTTTAACCAAAATAATAAAAGAAAAAAATTGACTACACAAATGAACTACCTGCAGGTAGCTTGGAGTCACTGTGTTTGAACCAAATAACCATTTTTTGATTCCGGGCTACCTGTAAAGCGGATGATCTCCTTGTGATTAGTTGCCTCGCATAACGGGTTGGATATCCAGGTTAATTAATAATAATAATAATAATAATAATAATTTATTAATATATTTAAATAAGATAATTAATATTATAATTTCTAAATAAGAAATCTCTTGAAGAAAATGTATTTTTTTTGGAATTTTTATTTTTTATTCACATTTTTTATTGGAATGCAACAACAATGTGGTGAATGTAAACAATTTATTTTTTTTTACAAAAGTTCTTATTAAAAGGGACGTTTGGGATTGCTTATAAAAGTTGCTTTTTTAACTTATTTTAGTCTGAGACCGGTGATAAGCTGTTTTCTGGTGTTTAGATAAGAAAAGAAAAACTGTTTATACCGGTACCAAACCGGTAATAAGTTGTTTTTGATAAGTTAATATTTCCTGACTAATGAAAAACTGCTTATTACTAATTTATAATTTTAACCATGTTTTATTTAACTTCGGTTTGATACCACATAATTTAATAAGCACTTTTACAAAAAAAATATAAAGTTGTTTTAAATAAGCGCTCCCAAACACCCCCTAACTTGTTATAAGTTAAAATAGTTTAACTTTTTAAAAACTCTTTTATTATCGATTTGGTATTGATACAAAGTGTTTACCCAAGCACTTGATTGCGATAAATAAATTGTTTTTATAAGCGATTCCAATCACCCCTTAGAATTGTTAGTTTGTTAAACGGTAATATCTGGACGACAAAAATTGACCCCCTCCCTGTTTCGTCTTTCCTTATCTTTGCAGAGATTATAAGATGAGAGCTAAGCTGGCCGTTTCTCCTATCCCTACTTCAATCTTTCGCTACGTTTTGCAAAACCCAACCTCGTAAGTTCACACTCTCTCCCCTTTCCCTTCTCCTTATCCATTATTGCCTTCTTCGTTTTATGCCATGTTTGATTCTATTTGTTTTTATGCAAAAATCTTTTTTCTTTTCATACTTTTTCTGTAATGTAGATTGTGGACTGTTTTGGTTGATGCATGTTTGTTCAGTTGCTTTACAAAATTGTGTTTCCGGATTGGTTTTAATTGGGTGGTTTTGGTTTGTACACCAACTGTTTGTAATAATGTGTACCTTAGTTTCAGGATTTTGTTCATTCAGTTTATTTACATGGGTGATCAAGGAGTTTATATATCTGCAGGTATCATTTGGACAAGGTTAATCTTGATTGATAGAATTTCCAATGGATGCTTTTTTTTTTCTCTCCTAGAAAATATGTTGTTAATTAACTATCCCTTCAATAAATGAAAGAGCTACATTTCAAATTTTGATATGGTATTGAACCTGGAATTTTGCAGATGCAAATTTAGTAGGGTTTTGTTGCAAGTTGAATGTTGTTCAATTTATAGGATATGCAAGGTTTTCTGTCACAGATTTTTTTTACCAACTTTGAAGTTGAATGATATTCCGTTAAGAAAACAGAAACCAGAAGTATGACACTTTTTGTGGGGTGGGAATGGGAGTTTAGCTTTTTAGTTGACTCAAAGAGAGCTTGGCACACTCTAAGGATATGTTTTTTGTGATTGAAGTCTTTTACAGTTTTTCTGTTGCTTAGATGTTGTTGCCACTCTATGATTCTTGCTCGTTTTTTAGATTGGACATGCCTGAAAGTTTGTGATTGCTTGTCTAGTTAAATGCGACATAAGATTAGCTTACTTCATTGAAAATTTGTCTTTATAGCATAAAGTGGCCGACGAGAGGATCTCAACTGTGAGGATTATATTTCTATAATTCCTGGGGTAGATTTTAGTTGGGAGCAATACTCTGGAATCAAGGCAATTTTGAGTAACTAGGGAGCTACTATCCCACATATCACAATAATTAGGGTGTGAGATGTTACATTTTTTCATTTCATGACCCCATGGGACAAACATTACCATTTCATTTGAAGTCTTTTGATCATTGCTAACAATATGAACCATGGAGGAATGAGTTAATGCTTCTATGTAATATTAGGGATTCCCCTTCGTTAAGGAGCAATGATAGCCCCAAAATTATATTTTCTGAGTGTTGCTTTACATTCATGATTCATCACACATTTGAGCAAGAGATCCTAGGTGTATAGAACCTGGTTGAGTTTTAACCAAAAGTTATCCTTCAGAGTGACCTTTTGTTCTTCCTAACACCACTTTCTTTATTGGCTATTTAGACAACTAACGTCACATTAGAATACCTCCAATCACAGGAAACTACAATGGAAAAAGGTGGTGGTGACGACAACAGTGGTGGTGGCGGCGGAGACGGTGGTGGAATCGTCATTGACTGGTATGCCATGGAAAAGGTTTGAAATCACATTTCTACCACAAGCTTCAGATTTATTTCGATGAGCATTCTCTGATTATCACTGAGGAAACTATAAATGAGTCGGACAAGAGATAGAAAGATGGTTGAATTAATTATTAATGTTTGAGAAGTACGGTTTTCCTTAAATACTTGTTACCATGCAGCCAGTGTTTTCCTTATGTCTCTGGTTATCAATCTGGTTAGGCGTTGTTGGTCTTGCATTATTCAATTAATTGCAAACTATTATGTTAACAATTTGTTTCAAATTGCACAACTACTACTTTGGAAGTTGGAGATGAAGGGTTCCAAGTGGTGAAACAAAATGTTAACACAATACATTTGCAGTTAAATAATGCAAGACCAATGACTTCTCAACACAATATGTTTGCAATTAATTAAATAATGCATGGCAACAAGTATGTAAGGAAAACTGTACTTCTCAAACATTAATTCAACCATCCTTCTCTCTCTTGGCCGGCTCATTTGCAGCTGCCTCAGTGACGATCAGAATGTTCATTGGGAGAAATTTGAAGCTTGCTTTAGAAAATGTGATGACATTTTCCATGGCATCCCAGTTTGTGACAGTTCCATGCTGGATGGGATATTTGACCTTTCTTTCTTCCTAAACCAATTTCTTTATTGGCTATATAGAAAACTAACCTCATATTAGAATACCTCCAATCACAGGAAACTGCAATAAATACCGATCCTCGGTTATTTCTTACTGTGATTTCTTACAAGGTTCTGTTCCACTCGGTGTTTAATCTGAGTTAACAAAGTTTTACTTAGTTGTATATTTCCAGGTCCAACTTTTCTGTTTATTAGACAATGTTGATGTTGCTCCTCATGCTTATCTTTAGGAAGTTAGCTGTGCAGCCCATAATGGCAGATGAACTCTGCATGTTTTGATTTTTCAAGGAACCATTTATTTTGTGCGAGCAATTACTGAAGTTGCCTGGAGAGATGAATCTGTTCGTATGATGGTCAACACCTGGGGATGGTCATGTTCAATTCTGCTACAAAACATCCTAAGTTATTGAATGCAGAGCAAAGGTATCATCCCTTATATTTAATGCGACGTCAGAAATTATCACCCCTTATAATTAATGAGATGTCAATGCAATATATATCCGGTGATGTTTTGCAGTTTCCCTTTTCGTCTCACATCCAAAATGACAAATGAATGAGATCCAGTTGTGGGAATGAGCAGATAATTTTTTTGAACGTGAAGATCGTTACTCCATGCATGCTGGAATTTAAAGTGTTTAATGTCTCGATTTAAGCAGATACATGGTCGGGGAAGTTCTATGTGTAGCTGTGTTATCAAGGGAGAGATGCAGTCCATAAGTGACACCTCCTGGGTACCCAGATCTGAATTTTCATTTTTACGTCATGTAGCCCGAAATAGACGCAGAAAAATATTGCTGAGGAGATTGTGGATTAGATCATGCAGCAGAAGTCCTTTACCTCTTAGTTCTAGGTCGTGGATGGTGGAGACATGGTTCCCTGGACAACCCTTAGCTCGAGCTAGAGGTATCAATCCACATGACAATGTTCCTATAAATTTCATTTTGTTGGTTAATATGTTGCTGAAAACTCAAATTTCTCCAGTGATTTGACAGATGAAGGCAAAACTTTGGATGATACTGGAAGTGACCTTTTGGTTTCAAGGCAGTTGATGTGGGATTTGGACTTTGAGAATAAGTTTGGCTCTGAAGAGAGAACTTGTGCAATTAAGAAAGGTGCAGGTCCTTATGGACCATTCGGTAGGACTGACCAGCCTGTAGAGGAACCCTGGATATTCGAATCTTCTGTCCTACTCCGATCTGTTAGACCGGAAGATTCTCCAAGTGGTGTAACAGAGAGAGACAAGATCTCCGATGACCTTGACGTGAATGTTGCGCACTCCAACTCTTTGACTCACTCTACACGTGACCGAGAAAACACAGCAAGTTTCTTGCATAACAGGATCTTCAAGCCACGTGCCTCTAAAAACGAGTACCCTGTCGAGGAGCCTTGGCTGTTGCAATCATCTCTCGTACTTCATGGTTATGATGATAGAACAAATATAGAGATTTCCAGGAATGAAAGATCTCTGGAAAATGAGGCAAAAAACCTGGAGCCTGAAAATCAGCACCCACAAATTGCAGAATTGTTGTCTTTCGGCGAAGGGATTTGGGAATCTGTTGGAGATGATACAGAAAATCAGGAAACTTGTAATGAGTTTGAGGAAGTTCGAGTAGATGTGTCTCTAGATGATGAGAGCAGGGTGGCTATGCAGGACTCTGTTGCCAAAGTTATATTGATAAACTCTTCTCTTTGTACCATGCAACGGATTGCTGTTATGGAGAACGAAAAATTGGTTGAAATATTGCTGGAACCTGTTAAAAACAATGTGCAATCCGATAGTGTATATTTAGGAGTAGTCACAAAATTTGTTCCCCACATGGGTGGTGCATTTGTAAATATTGGGTGCCCCAGACCTTCTCTTATGGATACAAACCATAATTGGGAGCCCTTCATATTTCCTCCTTTTCGCCGCCGCATAAAGCAAAGAAATGTAAATGGCTCTTTGCTTGTATCAGAACAAGTAAAAATCGACTGTATTCAGGAGATTGACATTAGAGACGATTCAGCTCGAACTATGCTCTATGATTATGGAGAGCATGACATGGATGATGAGTTAGATGAGTCAGAAGACTTTTCAGAAAGGGTCAGTAGTGCAGTTGGTTCTGGTAAGCAAATTAACGGCAAGAGAAGTTTACATCTGTATAACCAACACACAGAAAATAGCAAGGGTTCCAATACAGATGAAAGTAATTGGGGCCCAGTTCAGAAAGGCACTAAAATAATTGTACAAGTTGTCAAAGAGGGTTTGGGTACCAAAGGTCCTACACTTACTGCTTACCCAAAGTTAAGAAGCAGATTCTGGGTATGCCTTATTTTGAATTTGTTAGTCCTCATTGGGCTAATCCATGCTGCTTATCAGTTATCAGGACCTTAAATTCATGTTTACTTTTCTGAAAATATTCTTTTAAATGATATGCAGGTTCTGATGACTCGTTTCAATAGCATTCATGTCTCCAAGAAAATTTATGGACTGGAGAGGACTCGCTTGCGAGTCATAGCGAAAACTTTGCAGCCTCCAGGGTTCGGTCTGACTGTAAGGACTGTTGCTGCTGGCCATTCTTTCGAAGAATTGCAGAAGGACTTGGATGGCTTGCTTTCAACATGGAAAGATATTACTGAACAAGCAAAATCCGCAGCTCTTGCAGCAGATGAAGGTGTTGAGGGTGCCATACCTGTTATGTTACATAGGGCAATGGGGCAGACACACTCTGTTGTCCAAGACCTTTTTAATGATAAGGTGAAATTAAAGTTATTTTGATTATAACTGAACTTCTGAATTGTTTATTCATGTAATGTATTCATGCTCAGTTGGTTGTCTTCAGGTGAAGAGAATGGTAGTTGATTCTCCACAGACGTATCATGAGGTAATGCGAAGTAAATAAAAGAAATGCTTGGTGGGATATTGTCCCAATAACATTGGTGTTTGAAGTGATATATTTTCCAACAACGTCGTGTTTTATTTCCCCTATTTATGGGGTTCTTTGTTTTTGCTAGTGCATATAGTTATCCTAAAGGTAGAAGCAACGAAAGTAGATCTATGGTACATTGTTATATTATTACATATTTACCTTGATTTTAGTGCTTTTTATCTTGTGTACTATCTACATCCATGTAGACATTGTATTACTGTGAATGGACTTTTAGAAAAGATCTTGTGCTGAAAACCTGGGAGTGCAAGAAACTTGGATCTCATGGCTATCCTTCTACTTGCTTGGCCAGCTAGGAAAGAGGACAATTCTTTTCTCTATTAGAGGTATGTTGTTGTAAAGCATCCATCTAAGTTTGCTAAAAAAGGCTAAGCAGAGGTGAAAGCAGTTTATATATAAGAACAAGCACCTCCCTGTAGAATAGTAGAGCTAGGAGTCCCCTGCTAGGATGAAGGCAAAGGTCTCTATTTTTTGTATTTTCTGGTTTGGTTTGCCATAAACGATACACACATAAACAGTTCAAAGTTCCCCATCCTCTTTTTGGTGTTTTACTATAGGATCATCATACTTGAATGCAAACATCAAGTCATTTTGGAGGGTACAATTTGGATTAAATGATAGAATCTTCATGTTTGCTGTGATTTATGTTCAGGTTACAAACTATCTTCAGGAAATAGATCCTGATCTATGTGATCGAGTTGAATTATACAGCAAAAAGAATCCACTATTTGATGAATATGAAATTGAAGAAGAATTGAACAACATGCTTAGTAAAAGGTGAGAAGCAGTTTGTATAAGCACTCTTGTTTGTTATCATTTCCTTGAAGCATTTGATGTAATTGCATCCCCTTTTATAACTATGCAACTCTAAAACCTATTAAAATCCAGAAAATGGTTAGGCATTTCCCAGCTTTTTAATTCTTTGAGTAAAGTACGATGGTTGCAACCAGACTATGCCGCAATTGTAACTTTTGCCATTCAAGATTTGATTCCCAGGTTTGATCACTAGACAAATTCTTGGGTTACAGAAACCACCCAACTTGACATTTGTTAAAGGGGTAAAATTGTAATACTCCTGCATTTTCTCCATCTTGCATGCAAAAGAACCCTAATCTCGAGACAACCTAAAAATTAATGAAACTACAATCAAGTTGACCAAAAAATCAAATCTAAACAACATAGAACTGAAACAAACAAGCAATTAAGCTCTAAGAATATCATATGAAGGATGTCCAACGAGTTCTGGAAGGCAGCAAAATGTGGGTATAAAGTTTAGATCTTGTTAGTAGTTGAATAATAATGTGGCCAGAAACTTATTTCTGTAAGCTCTATCCATAAGACCAGAATCTAGTGGTGTGATTGTTGTGTACATCCTTCAACTTATTTCTCTCCCCTTGCTTTTTTAATTAATTTAAATTTATTTATTTTTTATGTGCACACATGATATGGCTTGAGCTGATGCATAGTTAACTGGAATAGTCAGTGCGTTTATAAGAGGAACATATTTATGTTTAACGTCAAAGTTCTAATGTAATTTTCCACATTTCCATTCTTCAATATCGCATACCATCTGATTTATTTACCATTGAAACCACTTGAGTTGAATAGATCTTTTTCTTTTGTAGAGTACCACTATCTAATGGAGGTTATCTAGTGATAGAACAAACCGAGGCTTTAGTATCTGTTGATGTGAATGGAGGGCAGTGTATGCTTGGTCATGGGACTTCACAGGAGAAAGCTATCTTAGAAGTCAACCTTGCAGCTGCTAAACAAGTACGTTGAAGCCAAATCCCATCACCATTTTAATTTGAGAAACATGAGATATAGATTATAAATGTATGTGCACATAGATTTCCTAATTCACACATAGTCAATCTTTGATGTAATTAATTGAAAAGGTGTCTGATGGATCATCTATTTATGCTTCAATGATGGAATTGTACATAGACAACATAGCCAGAAACTAGCAACTTAAGTCGTCATTGTTGTAGGGTAATCGAATTGTATGTGACTTGGTGTTTCTAGGGTGTGTTTAGTAGTGGACAGGAACAGGACTGGTAAGATTGAGGTAGACAGGTGAAAGAATTGTGGAAGGCTTTAAGGTTTTAATTTGACATGGGTAGTTTAGTAATTTACCTATCTTGTCCCACTCTAATTGTCATACTCTAATTGTCGTGCCAAACGTAGGACAACAAGTTTTTGTTCTGTCATGTCTCGTCCTGTCCACGTACCAAACAGACCCAAGGTTTTTTAGTTTTCTCTTTCACTTGGATTCAGCTGAAAACAATGCTCATGGAAGGGATTTCCCTCTTCCTTTTCCTTGTAATAAACAACCCAAACACTACGGATATATTCGTCTACAACTTCATTTTTGCATTTGTAGCTTCTTAAATCTTCCTATAAACGGTCGCAAGGGATTTCCAGTGTAACAAGTTTCATATTATGCAAATAGTTAATGAACAAAAGGAACAAAATCTGAAAATGTTGTAAATGAAGATGGCCTGAGAAGTTTTGGTTGTGGTGAAGGTTTTCTTTGCTTACCGTGCTGTAACCTAATGTGGTTTCAACTCGAAAATACTATTATGCTTTTTATATTAGAAATGCTTAAGAGTGGAATGCTGACTGATTTCAGATTGCTAGGGAAATACGACTGAGAGATATTGGTGGCATTATTGTGGTGGATTTCATTGATATGCTGGATGAATGTAAGTCTCTCTTTGCGTGTTAGATATTCCTGCTCTTTCAAAACAATTACCAACATTATTTTTCTGTTTTGTTTAAGATTTACTAGTGATTTTGGTAGTTAAGTGTTGAGCTCATCTCATTCTTGTTTAGGGTTTAGAGTAACCATGAATTTTTTGTTAATTCTGATAGATGTTCTTTAAGTAGGCATGGTCTTTTTGTTTATTAATATGTTCTATTAGATAAGGTGGTTCTCATGATTCCTAATGAAGACTCCGTACCTTCATAAACTGTAATTAGAACAACCTTATGAAACATGTTTCATTTCATCTCTTTTCGTGATATCTTCCTTTAGCAAATAAACGATTGGTCTATGAAGAAGTTAGAAAAGCAGTTGACAGAGACCGTTCAATGGTGAAAATCTCTGAACTCTCTAGGCATGGACTGATGGAGATCACCAGAAAGAGGGTATGAACTTTCTATTAAGACCGTCACTTGTAGCTTCCAGTTTCAGATAAATCTTAAATAAAAACAAATGGGAAACGAGATTGCATCGCGATGTCCCAAAAATATCTCTGAAAACGGGACTGGAGAAGGTGCTTGACTGATTAACATTGCCGGTCTACTTATCATCAATTGTGCAATTACTATCTTAAAAAAATCTCTTTGGAACTCTTGACAGGTGCGACCTAGTGTGACGTTCATGATCAGTGAACCATGTTCTTGTTGCCAAGCTACTGGGAGAGTCGAAGCATTGGAGACTTCGTTTTCTAAAATTGAGCACGGAATTTGTCGATTGCTTGTGAGTAATTCTTCCTTATGCATATACTCTTATGCCAATATGCTCAAAACCTGAAATGCCAAAATCCTCAATGGTGAAGTAATCAGGATATTAGTAAATATATGATTTTCTTTTTGCTCTATTTCATATAAACTACATTTTAGTGCCCTTCCTCAGGGTCATGTCTGAGAGTGTTCCAACGTGAGACATTGGACAGGGCCACCAAAAGTTTCCGGCATCAATTATACATGTTTTAGCCTTTACCCAATTATATACATTTGAACCTTTTTAGCATAATTATACATGTTCTAGTCCAGTAATAATGTTCTAAGTTTTTGCTCTTTTAGCCAACTTGGCAATTCCCAATTCCGGCTTCAAAGAATGATTCTATTTAAATGAATTTTATATGTTACTTTGTCATTTTATGGGGTTTTGTTGTTCTAATTTGCAAGACTTTTAATGTAAATATATCGAATAAACTTCTATATGTTGTTTAATTTATTGCTCGTATACTCTTGGTGACGTCTTTTTCTTTTCCATGTCAAATAATTTATTTGACTTGATCATCGTACTTTTTGCGCATGTTTTAGGCATTAATGGAGCGACCAAATCTTGGAAGCCCCAAATCTTGGCCAAAGTTCATTCTA
Source organism: Cynara cardunculus var. scolymus (assembly GCF_001531365.2). Classification (NCBI taxonomy): domain Eukaryota; kingdom Viridiplantae; phylum Streptophyta; class Magnoliopsida; order Asterales; family Asteraceae; genus Cynara; species Cynara cardunculus. The sequence continues at coordinate 17,292,569 of NC_037528.1, read as the reverse complement.
AGGGTTGATAGGTACATGTGTAGTTACCTGACGTCTGGTAAGAGGACAAGAATAGGGATCCTGAGCAGTTCCCTTAAAGTATGGATTTTGCTGAAGGTACATACGAGATCGACCTCAAACTATACAAAACTGCATTTATGGTATTATATGATGCTAGTCTCTATCATGATATTCATTATGAATATTTGATACCTCAAATGAACATGCCCTTTAGAAACTATTTTTTTTATTAACCTGGATATCCAACCCGCTATGCGAGCCGACTAATTCCACGGCAACCATCTGCTTTGCGGATAGCCCAGAGTCACCGCATTTGAACCTCTGTGGCCACAAGGGGATTTTTATTCCTCATTGGATTTGAATCTGGGACCTCCTGGTACTTTTGACCTTTGGAGCCAAGCTCAAACCAATCAGTCACCACCCTTGTGGTTCCCTTTAGAAACTTTTTAGGTTCACTTTGGACCTATTTATGTCCATTCTTTGTCTGATAGACATATTCATGAACCATTTTGATTCATCAGGTTGCTAGAGGTTTAACTAGGGGTGCATTTGAACTGAAGCCACTAACAGAAGGCACCGACCATGGAGACGATGATCGAGTCGCCGTGCTCACATTAAGCCCAACACAGGCTATGGATGCTCCTAGACGGAAAATCACCATCTTCCCCATCCAGATTCGCGGCAAATGACCATTATTCAGCATCTACAACTGCAAGATTTTGCCATTTTTCGTTCTCCCACCATCACAACAATTTCTGTCTATGTAACAGTTTCATCAATCCTATTGCAAATACTATTCCAAAAGTAGATCCGTTTTCTCATCGAATGGAGGTAAAAGGAACAGATCCAAAGAAATGCAATTCAATAACAAAAGATGCATGCAAATTCTGCATTTGGCTCAATCCATTCTTTTTCCATCTATACATTCATTTCACTCATAGAAGTCATAGAAGAATGTCTACTGTAATTAATGATGTATTTATGCTAACAAAACAACAATGTGGTCAGGTCACAACACGATGAATAGTCGGTCAGCAACATCTACAAGATAAAACATCAAAACATGAATAGGGTATCGACATTTGAGCTACTTCTTCTGCACTCGGTAATGCTTCCATTCTGTATATGCTCGATCTTGCACAGCAAAAACGGTACAAGTTTCTGCACACGCCTTTACTGAACGGATATACCCTTTCAGGAATCGATCTGCAAATAAATATTAAAGTATATAATCACTTACAAACGTTTGTGGTATAAGTTCCAAAATATAGGCAAGTAAAAGTGACTGTGCTATGGGTATTATAACAACATTTGTTTACACCATGGTTTTAAAAATCGTTTAAGGCTTACGCCTCGAGGCGAGGCAGCGCCTCTTGGACCCTGGACGAGGCTTACACCTTGGTTCAGTGAGGAGTAAGGCGTTGTCGAGGCTTATTAGGCCTTACATGATTTGCTTTGAAAATGGTTTTTTGGCTTTTTTACAGAAATGGTGGAAAAGTTGCTGTTTGAAAGAGACTAAAACAACCCAAAATCCCATTTAAGCTTTATGGCATAGTTCGTACTTCTGTTTATAGTACAAGTGTCTTTTTTATATAAAAAACTAAAAGTCAAAGCCCAATGACCCCAATTTGTATTTTTAATATTTTAAAACCCTTTCTCTTCCTCCAAACAACCAATTTCTCACACCTTCTCAGCCTACCTCACAGTTTCAATTTTTCCTGTGTCAAGAACCAGTGAACTCACGCCTTAATAATTTAATATTATATATATTGTATATATATATATATTTGTGTAGTATATACATATTTTGGTGTATATATATTCCCCCCTTCTGCCTCGGGCCTTACGCTTCAGACCGCCTCGTTGAGGGAAAACGCCTCGAGGCCTGATTCTGCCTTTTAAAACCTTGTTACACCATTTTACATTTCCAAGTCTAATCTTCATTCTTCTCTTTTTAGTTCTTGGTGAGACCCATAAAACAAAAATGAACATTAACATTTCGCTTAACCTGGTTATGAATGATTTTCCCTAACAACACCTTTGATAGAAAAGCATTGAAACATTTCTTTGGGTTTTACCTAGAAGCAACATACATATTACCAAGTGGTTTCATGTATTCAATCTACTTTTCTTTTAAAATACATAAAACAGTGACATGAAAGCACAATATAATTTAACTGACCTCATGTATGCTATACGCCTTCGTCTCACCAGCTCATGGGTGGTTTGATTTGTGACGATTAGATAACTACAAATGAAAATAGAGAGTGAAATCTAGTTGAATACCTTGTCAAGACAAGTGCTAATGATTAACAGGCACAAGCTCAAATTCATGAAAGGTAACCAAATCCCTGAGCTTTTAAAACATGCCAAAATACAAGAAAATATATCCACCCGAAGCTTGGAGGGGTTTAGATGTAGGCAGACCTGACCCTCCACCCCCAAAAGGTAGAGCGGTTGTTTCTGTGAAGACCCCCAACTAATGCAAAGTGTGTGAAGAAAATGGATAACGTGTCCTTTCTCGATTCAGTGCAGCAGTTCACAGGGGAAGTTCAGCACCAAATCGATATTATTAAAGGTTTTACATGTCACCTAACTGATTGTTAATATGTATAATCATACAATAAAAACTAAATAGAACGAATCATGTGAACCAAAAACACTACCATAAAGATCTTGTAATGATGAAGATGGAAAAAATATGTATCATTAACCAAATGTTTCCCAAAGAAGAAATGTTGCAATAGACCTCACATTTATATGATTCCCAGAAGCCCGAGGGGTAATATCTGGACTGTATGGTCAAATTATTCTCACAAGCCGCTCCAGCTCTCACCCTTTCCCGCTTTCAGTGACCTACATGCATGAACAGCAATCTACTAGTTCTTAGCTTCATAGAATCTCTGAGGTCTAGGGTTTGACTATTTTAATGCCCTTATGAAAAATATTACAAAGATTGAAAGAAAAAAGAGCACAACAAAACATAGAGCAAACCCAAGCCAAATACTGTTTGAAGTAATGCATGGAGCATACTACCTATAACTGCTACATATTATTTTCTTCTCTTTTTCTATCTGGTAAAGTGTGTATAGGACCCTTTCAAAAGGAAATGTAAACTACCACCCCCTCGTTTATCTATAAATCAATGACCCCCCCCCCCCCCCCTTCTAGCAAACTTTCCAAAAATCGTACTGAGATCCCCTACAAGCTGTTTAATGAAAATTGATCATAAATTCGCCAAAGGATGGGGGAATCATTGTGATTTAAACAAAAATGCAGGGTTGCAGGAGTTTTAGCTATACTAGTCTTTTCTGGGCAATAATTTAGTTTTTCCACATCTGTTGATAAGTTGAACTAAGAAACGACGACTTCCTGAACAAATGTATTAATGGACTATCCACATGCAAGAAACGGGAACCAAATAGCCATGAGATCACCTCTTCAATTTTGGGATGACTTGGGTATATACAGCCTTCCTTTTTCATGCCTTTCACTGATGCAGTGAAATTGATTTCCTTGTCTATAATATAAATTCACTAAGCTTCTGCTAATAAAAGGGTGTACGAGATCTACAAGCTAGAGCTCTCATTTACAAATGCATATTCCTCTCCCGATCTTTATATGGTTTGGCCAGGAATATGCATCTAAACTTCAGCAGAAGGGAGAATTATACAACTTACTTAGCGAAGTAACTAGAAAGAAGACATGTAGCACTTCATGAAATGACTATGTAACCAATCAATGGACTATTGGGCCCCACATTATGCAGCTCCTAGCAGATACAAGACGTCCATATTTTTGTTTGAGCATATATTGTCATTTGTTTTTGGTATTGATTTTGTCTAGTTCAATATCTTAACATTAAAGGTCTAGTTCCCATCCAATATTCATTCTTGCTAAAAGGAAATGCCGCACTTCAATATCTTTTTGGTATTGATTTTGTCTAGCACTAACCTCTACGATTAGCACATGCTTAACCTCAGCCAAATCATATTGAACAATCATCCATTCCAATAAATCGTGCAGCTAAGGTCTCAGTCATGTTCACTCAGTTTTTATTTCCTCAAATAATTTAAGCTGAGTTTTTGAACAAGCTGTCAATTTTCCATGCAAAAGATTTAGTGGTCGGCATTTCATGTTTAATAAATGTAGAACATATGGGAACAGCAACTGGCATCAAGTTCCCACCTAGCATAAAGAACCCCAGGGTCCAACCAGTCACTCCTCTACGCAACCTAATCACTAATTTTTGACAAGACGAAACAGAAACCTCCACATTTAGAATTATTTCTGCATATGATCCAGCACCCATCTACTCTCTAAATTTCTATCTAACTGAATATCCCACAAGAATTTTTTTTGGCCATCATGTATACAGTTCCTGCTTTAGGCATATCACCACTAAACTAATAGATTCTTTGTCATACTATAGAAGGTTACCAACCTGAAATTTTAACTTCAAACATTTTAGGATCAGGAGAAAATTAATTAAAGATTGACAAAAGTTAAGCAGATAATATTGGTCTGCACAAAAACATTTAATGACAATCTACAGACTGATTTTCAATGGCTACAATTGTATTGTTTTCCTAAAGATGTGGCATAAACGAATAGATGGATGTTTCAACATGAAGTACTCACCTATGGAATATGAGGAGGAGAAGTAGAAACATCAGTGAAATTGACAATACAACTAGCATTATGATTATGATCACATCAATCAACCTGAAAGAAATGAAATTGATCATGATCCGACTCCAATTCAATAAGAATCAGATGAAAAATGAGTACACAAAATAGGAATTACTAAAATTTATATATCCCAAAAGCTTGTTTTTTTTCTGTCAACAACATACCATGCTTCTCTAATATAATCTTGTAGGAACTCCATATACCAGATGCCAGTCCAGATGCATAAAGCGGTCTCCTCAAATAGGTACCACCTGTCAATCATTACCCAAAGAAAATATTGTTACATAAGTTCCTTCCTTCAAGGTAAAAACAGAAATTAGAGGCAATATCCTTTTGTTTCCATTCATATAATTCACAGTTGACATAAAGATTTCTACACAGGAAACAGCTTGATCTGATCAAATTAAATTCAGTGCATTATATGTTTATAATCTTGATAGCTGTAAGTTATTAACCAGAAAGGTAATTGCATGTGGTCATATAGAATGTGGTTAGCTTGCTAAAAGTTTTTGAGCGAAACCATCATCTGAATCACATAGCTGAAGTTGCATAATGAACTTTTCCTTAAAGCAGGTATTTTCATACAAAGAAATTTGAAGTCAAATGACTAAAACATTACATGGAAAAGTTCGAGGTTTTCTAAAACCCAGGGCAACGTTGGAGTCTATTGGCCCTCGAGTAGCCTTGGTACTCTCTAGGTGTGATACCAAACTAAACTTGATGATAAAGACGATGATAAGTACATGCTTACTCTAAATCTACATTAGCAAGTGCCACAACACGTCCTATTATTAGCATAACATCTAGATTAAATGAACGTGGCACATATATCAACAGTCATGAGATAAATTTGGGGCTGCGAAAACAAGATCTTGATTTCATGATGATTGTCAGTTTTAGGTGACAAGCTGCACTAACCAGACTTATCCTGAAAATAAGGAATGTTGCATTTAGGGTGTTTAGGGAAAACTGAAAATGAACCACTACTTGAGAATGGAGAGTTTTTGCTTTCCAACCACAAATTTCAGCAGTGATTCATATTAAAGAGCCACTCATGTATATACAAGATCATCTTTCTTCCTGATTAGAGCTAGTTCCCTAATGCTCTAATTAGTAAGCCTTATATTTTGAGCAAAAACCAAATTGTAGCATGTGGGATGCTAGACCAGAAGAAACTGTGGAAAAACTCTAAACTTCGCTAAAGAAATATATGTTCACTCAGGTCAGTGGGTAATATGCTTTTAAAAACAATCAAAGTGTTGAGAGTTATATATCTTTTGTCATTTCCCATTGTTCAGGTGTATGTTATATCATTTGGTCTTTCTTGCTTTTGTATATAGTGCATTGTTCTTCTTTTGTATTAAGATGTTTTGATAATAAATGAAAGGAACAGAAGCTTCTGGCTCCATCTTTCGCCTTCTACTTCTTGATAATCAGTGGATCAATTACTCAATCTGACTAGGATTGTAACCCCAAAGAACATGATCTCATATAGCAGTCACAAAGAGCAATCAACAATGAATCGAGTTTGGATGAATTATAATGAACTAGAAGGTGCTCAATTTGAGATCAAAAGAAAATGTTATAGTTGGAATAGCAAGATTAGGAAGTTTTCATGCACATTTGCATCTTTCTTTTCCATCTTTTTCTCCGTAGAATTTATCATTTGGTCAACTGCTGGGGCAGGATTGTGATAACCGAAGATAAGATGTCTACTTATGTAAAAGGTCAGCTCAGTGGGCCCCATATGAAGTTCTATATCCATACATCAAATTGGCCAAACATGACATAAGACATCTTCTGGCAAGGATTGTTTTCATAGGGAGAAGGATTGAGGAGTAAAAAATCCATGTCAATAAGTATGATATTCATACCATTAGTTGAGGACACAATAAAGAAGAACTCTTAACTTCAAATCTGAAAGTTCGAAATGAAATATGTTTGGCATGATCTCATAACGGCATGCCATTCAACTTCATATAATGTTCAGTGTTATCATTTGAGATAGTACTAAGTGTGTCAAAGCAATACTAAATGAAAACATTGGCACTTTAATTGGCTTTAGGTATGCTATAGAAGTAATATAAATATAACAAGTTTAACTAGGACTGTATGATGAAACAAAACAGTACTGCCATTGAGACTCAATATGCTAGTATAAGTGTCCTAACAAACTCGATATATGCCAAGAAACTAAGAAGTACCAATTACTATATATAAGGAAAGAGGGAGATGCAAGAACAAATGTACGAATTATAAATCAAAAAGATGTACACACCAAAACTGACAATGGTTGCCCTGTCCTATGCATGTTCCCAGCCAAACGCAATGGTGATCAAACTGAAGAACACACTTGTCGCAATCATGACAATGTGCTGCTCTTGGAGGCTGCAATAAAGTTACACTCAGACTATCATCATAGTTATAATTCCAGGTTTTGCTTATAAAAAAATTGTTATCTAAAACCAACTCACCTCCAGTTGACTATGCAATTGAACTTATTTCAAGTGTGTCCACAGGTTGGAATACAATGGGGATAGTTATGATACTCTTCCAAAGAGTACTTGGGACTTTAGGAGGAATATTTCTAATTCCATAAACTTGGAGACACATTTTTGGATCTGTTAACTACTTAACACAAACAGAGAAAGCGCTGTGACCAGCAAGAAAAAGATGCCAATGCTTCAATGAGTGCTTCTTTCCTGTGATGAAGTACGCTGATTGTGCTCGTCAACAATCTCACTTCTAGATATATGCACAGATACACATGTATATACGACATACAATGATATTAGTCTCCACCTGAAAATCCCCTCCCTTATATGTTGATTCTTATATTGCATGATTGTAATTTATGCCATTGACAGTCATTTGTAATCTATATGAAATCAAAGCTTCCTGAGATAATTCTCCGCTGAGGAACATTGAAAGCTGTTCCAGAATGCAGAGTTGATAGACCTCATTTAAGGGGATGCATCTAGCGACAAGTTCCTCGGGAGTAGGGACCTTCCTCCTAAGTTCATCAGCTGGTAGCACTTCTCCATCTTAAAGAGTGTTCTTAAGCAGGACGGGGGCTAAGTATCTTTATCATGTCGAATGCAGGAGATGAATCGAAGGTCTTCAAACTTTTGACCAACTTAATTTTTTAATTATTTTCCTATTTTCTCAAGAAAGCTTTTCTTAAAAATATTGGAAGTAGAAAAAAAAATTGTTCTTTTTTGTTGATAAACAATGAGGGACATCAAGTGTGTATGTCTTCAAGGAGTAATATTGCTACAGAAAACCAACAAATGGAGACACGTGACTAGAAATTGCAAGTGGATAAAAATACTAAGTTTCAGCATAGCTTTTCAATACTGCCTTTCCGGGATAACATTCTAGGTAAAGGCCCACTTTTTAAGGATAAATAAGGTTGAGATTTGGCCTTGTTCACACTCGAGCATAATTGTAAATGGAAAAAAAATATGGACATGGCTTCTGATGATTATATATGGTTGTTTCTCCTGTGGGGTGTTGGATTTCAGTAAATCAGCTCTTTACCACGAGTGTTGGATTTATTATCATTCTATACTAGAATGACACTTTATGGAGTTACTCGAAGTATGTTCATATCAATGTCCCACCACTAGCATGCAAAAGGGCCCCAAAGGTGAGAAAATCTCATCATAAGAAGTAATAATATATTCCCATGTTGATCATATTTGACTAATTGCCACAACAACAATGAGAATATAAGAATCTTGGTCATAACGTAGTTGAGATATCCCAACTGCATAAACCTCACGTATCCGGTATATCCCACTTGGAAGTAGGGGTTGGGGAGGGTAGGATGTACGCAAACATTTCCTCTACCTATAGGAGTATTTCTTCAATTGAATCAATAATGTAAAAGAAGAAAGATACAAACAAGAGAGATACCTGCACAACGTTACAGCAAGAACACGTGCAAGACCTGAAAAACATACAGAAGCTATCACGCAAGGAATCTTCTTTTGTGTAATCTTATTTCCACATGGTATAATCAAAATATTTACTAAATAATGACTCCCACTGTATTTGATTGATTATCCCAGGATTTAATCAAGAAAAACTTTGAGGCTTGATTGTATTTCTATGGCATAACGAACAAACATGAACTAAAAACAGTGATCTTGGTTTCAATGCTTTTAGATACAAGTCTAGAAAGAAACTTCTCTTATCAAGTGAATCAACCTAATAGTCTACAGTTTAAAGTTCTCTAGAAAATTGAAACAGCATAAGTAGTTACATAAGCCAGGCCCCTAGAAAAGATTAATTTTAGAAGTAATAGAAGGTCATTTCTTGATAGGCTCGACCCGCAAAGAGTATATTTTCCAAGAGATAACCATAGACCTCGGCAAAATCAGGGCAATTCTGTCCCTATAAGGTGTGACAATATACATCAGAAATTTCTAGGGGATAGCTTCTTCTATTTTTCTCTCAATAAGCATCATACTGGACATCAGCTCAAACTATATAAATATATTTACACAGCTAACTTCCAGCAAAAAAACATAAATCTGCAATAACCAGATTCTGACACTACAATGCAATGCCAAATGCAGCTCAGTTTCTAGAATATCTCCAGGCCAAGCCCGGATTTTGCAATGATCAACATACTCAAGTAAATTAAATACCTTGTTTGATGACTTCAATGAACATGAATAATGTCCACAAAATCTTGCCTAGATTCTCTAGTCCATCATAATCAATTCCCAAAATTAAGAAATGACAGGAACTCAATAATAAGCATTCATGATGACTTCTAGATGGAATTCAAAATAAACCATCAACTATAATCCCAAAAGAACCAGATTCCGTAAATAACATAGGCAATTAAACGACTTATCTTCATCCCACAGTTATGTTATAGCATTATGCAACTCAATTTTGTTCTAAAACTCCATAATTTCACAACTGTAAGTGTTCTCCATCTTTACTTACCTAGATTTCACCTTCCCTTTTTGCTAGTCCTTATTCCCAAGAACAATATATGCAGCAGAGAGCCAGTAAACCAATTAGCTCAGAGAAGCTCCAAACAATTCCTTTTGTGCTTACTCTTGTGCATAATTACATCTTCATTCAAGTACCTGCTAAAATTTACCAAATTGGCAAGACTTGCCCAACAACCTCGAATTTTCATGCACTTGGTCTCAACTTTTGCTTTCATCTCTTAAGGGCAATATAGAGTTCAATCTCAACTACTCATGTGCCATTGCCCAACAGACTAATTATAGTTTTTCTTTCATCAAGAAACAGATTGCTGGCCTCATTTTAGCCTCGAATGAATATTCTATATCCATCACAGCCAAGTGGATATATTTAATGTGGGGGACATACAACAAAATATTGATTATGCATGAAGAATACAGGACAATCATGGAGGAACAATTAGTCACATCTCACATGCAGATACCTATCCAATAGTGACAGGAAAGGTAATATAGCTTGCACAAATTTAAATAACACATACAAGCAAGTGGCCATTTAGTGTTGTGGCACCACCACTTCACATAATGTAGAGGTCAGGTGTTCGTTTTGGATATACAGCAGGCTGTGATTTATTACTTATTGATTCCCCCTCTCCATCCCTCATCCATGAATCCCAGACACTACATTGCAATATACTAGAATATTTTAAACATAATAAACAGATACAAATACACACAAAAGAATGCAGGAACCAAGAAAAGCACAGTTATCATTGGCCAATTAAAACAATTGAGTTAATTACCTGACAGATGTTCCATGACGATACATGCCCATCACCAGCTTTGTCCAGTTCGTCCCATTATCCCCTGAAATGGTTTCACCCAGATGGTCTCTGTCCAACATCACAACTACAGTGTCATTTTTGCTTGAAGCAGGTTTTCTTCGCTTTATCATACATAAATACAGGAAGAACGAGCAACTATTAGATAATGTGCTTTATTCAGAAACACAGATGCAGATATCATCCTCTAAAAGTACATGCAGGGGTTAACTCACTTCTTTTATGGAACCATATAGCAGTACATTCTTACCTGTAAAATTTTCCAATTTAAAGACAAATCAATAAAAAAGGGTGCTTACACTGAGATCTCTGACGCCCTTAATGAGGCATCTGCCCTAGCAAAATCTTTCATTGCGTCAAGCACATACCTAAACACATACATGACTGTTATACAGAATGCTAATTTAATGTAATGCAAGTCAGCATAATTTTTTCAGAAAATAACTTCATAAAATATGTTCCAATGCTTATCATTACTTACCCAGGAGAAGAACCACATGTAATAAAATACTGAACTAGTGTAGCAACAAATAACAACAAATAGACCAATGTGTACCTGCAGGAGAGAGGCTTCGAGAGAATCATTAGAAGGTAGTAAAAGAATGAGAGATAAAATCACGAGACGAGTGAATTTAGTGGAAAACATGGGGAGTAAAGAAATAACAGAGAGTTGAAATGATAGTTCCTTTAGTTTCCTCTTTCCTGTTAAACACTGCAAAGGAACATGGATAAATACTTCATTAGGAAGTGTCTTGTGTGATTGGTTTTTACAGTACACTTTTGAATGCCACTTGGCATATATTACTCGAATTAAATGTACAAATCTAAATGTCAAATTCACATCTTGTGCAACGCAATTTGATATGGAAATTCTTATGCAGCTCTTGCCTCAAAGCCTCCTTGACAAAGGCTTCTTACTAAGCCTTAAGAAAATGCTAGAAACAGATTATGCAGTAAAATGCAGATTTGATTGTTGAGATGTTACTATAAAACTTCAACTTCCAATAAACGGTGGCAGGAAAAGCAGTAATCGTTTAACACAGAACATGCACCTAAGATTTAACAGATGAGAAACTTGCTTCCCAAACCACTCACCCTCATAACTCATGTTGTTCCAAAACTATGAGGATTGCTATGAATTCTTTTTGAAACAATACTACTTGGTGGTCCCTGAAAGCAAAAGGTTGGAGCAAGGAAAGTTTTTTGTCCTTTTATCAACACTATCCTCTTTATATGCCTAAACCAATTACGTACATAAGACCAAACATGGTCTCAGGCAAGGTATTCTTCACATCAACAACTTTCGGTTCCACATCATTCTAAGCATGTTGTTACTTTACACATTGCTTTTGCCTACTCTGGTGGCTTTTTAAATAAGGTCAACTGAAGTCAAATGCTAGAACCAATCAGGCTTTCATTTAAACAAATCACTGATATATTATATAAAATTGATCACGAAAAATGAATATGCTTTAAAAGAGTTTAGCAGATCAAGGAGTAAACAGCTCTACATGGCATATTCACAGTGAATGATTAGCAAATTATTGACTCCATAACAGAAGGGAATTTAGCTAAAGTGTCATACTGCATGATTTTAAAAGATGCAAATATATATAAACCAAGTGATGCTCCATTTCATTTAGATCGAAAAGAGAAATTCCTAATGCTAGATTCTGGTAGAAATGCCATATATGGAAAAGAGCAACTGAGTTAAGTGATCAAGATTAACATCAAACTACTGGTACGAGGTGGTAGCACCCCATCAGGGTAAATAACCATAAAGGCAGTATACAATCATATTGTTCTCATGTAATAGTTCTAAAGGACGACCATCGGCATCAAAAGCTCTATGTTCCCAGGCATATCCAGAGTGGCAATTTAAGAAGCATGGCGGTGGATCCCTGATAGCTATAATGAACAATGACGTATAAATAGCAAATGGGAACCTCATGCATTTGTTGGTATACTTTTACAGGAGTAACTCTTTCTATGGCAATTACTCATCTCTCCTTTTGGATCGACTAAAAAATAGAAATCCTATCTTCTAGGTTTGATACAAAATTTGCTTAATCACTTCCACTGTTACCAGCTGTTTCAGATTCCAACCAAACACACCGAATATCTGACTTAATTGGCTAACTACCACGCATAATCCTCATAACTACTGTTAAGAGCAACAACTAGTTTCCTAAGTCCATAACAACCGAATCAACCATCAATTACCAAATAACCCTTCTTTGCTAAGAACATGTAACGAAGTATATGAGTGCTTACCAAGGCTGTCTTTTCAATTTCTTAATAAATTCACTGTCGAAAATGAATATGAAACCGATAAAAACAAAATGCACCATCACCAGCGTCAGTTGCAAACGCAACGTAGTTCTTCTAGCTGCAACCAAAATCACACACACAAAAACACAAATCCTCTGAGAAACCATCGTTTATGTACAAAACCATACACAAACTATAAACATATCCGCATAACAGAAGATTCTAAACATTACCGGGATCGGAGAGACAAGGAAACCAGTTGAAGCATCGGTCAGAAAAACGATCCGATGTGTCACGAGATGGACAGCAAAAACGCATCATCATCATTCAACTCAGTGCTGAATCCGAACCTGTTAAGAAGTCACCGGTCTGTTTAGTTCAATTAGGTCGTTAATTTGGTATTTCTTGTTTGAGTAACGTCTTTATTTTGCTTTGTTATTTTCTTTTATTTTTATCTAACTTCTTAAAACTTATATATTAGTATTGTATTTGAAGTCTAATCGAGTAATCGAGTTGTAAAATTTTCAAATCGTAGGTATTGTGTTATAACTGGGTTACTATTATTTGAACCTAACTCAACCTGATGAATCCGATATCTTTGTATTCTTTGGATTTAATATGATTTTCTATTAATATATATATATATATATATGACAATTACATTATCACGTACTCTCTTCATATACACATATTTTCAATCTATTATCCATCTCTATGTAACTCATTCGTATATATGTTCAGTAACTGTAAACATATATATGTAAATTAAAAAAATTAATTAAATGTGACATACGTAAGATTTAGGAAGCATGGATAAGTTGTATTAAATGATTAATGATGAAAAATAAATTACGAATAAGAATAAAGAACATATTCAAGGTTAGAATAATATTTTAATTTACCAATTTATCAACCTGACCAACCCGTACAGTTTGAGTTGGGTTGAGTTGTACTTTTATTTGGGTTGGGTTAACTTAAAATTTTTCAAACATCTTAAACCAATCCCACATTGTCGGTTACAATAATATTTTTAAGATAGGTAAGACAGTCAGGAATCTAAGTGAATTAGTTTATAACAACTTATCCTACATGAATAGAAAAGTAGATTTATCAGCTTTTTAGAAGCTCAAATGTGAATACTGATAGCTTCAATTATAAAATTTTAAATTATCTTGAATATTATCTAAGTCAGTTTGTTACCTTGAGTTTGATACGCTACATTTACTATATGCATGCCATTTGCAGTCGTTGCACCAATGGTATGAGACCGAGGGAGAATACATTTATGTATAGGAAAAACAAATAAAAGGTTTATATACGAAATACGTAGAAGAATAAAATATGAAACAGTATGAATCATATCTGAATAAAACAAACTTATTAATCATATGCACTTACGGGGCATCTGGTTATAATTATTAAGCAGTAATCAATGAAAATAAAATAAAAAACTGTTTTATTGTATAATAAATAGGTTCATTCCCTCATAAACCTAAACTTTCATTTTAGGTTAAACTGGGGACATAAAAATTAATCCTCATTTCATTATCTGTCATTTTTATGTTTTTTTATTTATTCATTCAAAAAATAGCTTAAGAACCCAGTTAATTAAAACAGAAAATTCGTTTGACTTTTTTAACCTCTTCAATAATGTCGAAAACCAAGAAGTGAGTTATTTATACCAAACATTCTTCTTACAGCTAAATCTAATCTCCTGGTCCCTGTGTGGGGCTTGTAGCTTAGAGGATTAGAGCATGTGGCTACGAACTAAGGGTGTTTATGGGTTGAGTTGATCGGATTGAAGACATTTGAACAACTCAACCAAATGCTTGCGGTTTGAAAATCTTATCCCAATCCAACCCAAATCAAACCGTACAGGTTGGTTGGGTTGATATACTTCGAATATGTTATTTCTCTACTCATAATTTATTTTTCATTATCAACCATTTGATACAACTTATCCATACTTTATAAACTTACATATATCACATTCAACTAATTTTCTCAATTTACATATATATGTTCACAGTTACTGAACATATATATGAATGAGTTATATAGAGATGTAAAATAAATTAAAAATATGTGTATATGAAGAGGGTACGTGATAGTATAATTATTTAATGTATCCATTAATAAAAGAAAAAGCTCAACAATCATATTAAATACAAGAAAAACAAGAATATCGGGTTTATCGGGTCATGTTGGGTTCAAATAATAGTAACTCAATATCAACTCAATACCTACGGTTTGAAAATTTTACAACTCGATTAGACATCGAGTTGCTTTGGATTGGGTTGGGTTGACCGCGTTGGTCTGGTTTTTTAGCACCCCACGACGAACCACAGTATCGTGGTATCGGGGGTTCGAATCTCCTATAAACTATCAAAAATGATCCGAACAAAAAATTAAGAACCATATAAACTTTTTAAATACATCATACATATCAAGATATACATTTTATATCTACTAGAAGGGTATTCGCGCAATGCAGCGAGATTTATCTCGATTTTAATGTTTTATTTTATTCATTTTCTCTATCGATATAATACGGTTTTACGTGGTTTTAGAAAAAAATAATATATTTATTTTGAACGAAATATAAATTTGAAAAAAATGTATCGATATTAATATTAAATTAACTATTTAAAATTTATCATTTTCTGTGTAAGTTTTTTAATTCAAATTTTTATTATAATTTAATTTGGATTTAATAATAAAATAATTTATTTTTATACATATAATAATTAGGTATTTTGTTTAAATTCAATAATTATCCTAATTATATTTTAGTTTTTTATATTTAAAATGAGATGTTTATCTTGTATTTGATTATGTTTATCTGCAGTTAGTTACACGAATTAAAAAATAAAGTTTTTGTATTTGTGTATAATTTACTTGTATTATTGAATTTTAAGTAATATGCATTAACATACAGTACTTTATACATAAAAATAATTTTTAAGAGTTTTTGTCAAATATTTTATAATATAGTATAGATATGTGTATATATAAAATAATAATAATTTATTTTATTGAAATCTAATTCATAACTGAAAATGGACAAAATTTTAAAATACGGTTTTATTAAATCGATATGTGAATTTGGTTCGGTTTTGAAATCAACCGAATGAATAAACAAAGAGGGGAGCCATCATCAACTCAATGTTTCTTGAAGAAATTGTTCTGGGATTCTTTCTCTCTCAATATATCGATTTCATCAACCCAAAAATGTCAAATTTGTAGGAGGGAAGGTTCTTCTCCCCTTCACCCTCCTCCAAATTCCTCTTAACAAACCTTTTCCCTCTCTTTTTCTTCATCATTTCTGGGAGAAAACACAAAAATCAAACAACCATGGATGATTCAACGGAGTTGAAGTGTCCTGATAACAATACCGGGAACCCAGCCTTGACAATGACCACACAGGTCGCTGCCATTTTGGTTTTATCTCATGTTTTTCAGATCTTCCTCAAACCCTTGGGCCAACCTGCTCCGCTTGCTCAGATCCTCGTAAGTATGTCACATCTTCCATCTCACATTCTTCATTCATTCGATTACGTCCTTTGTTTTGAATATTGCCTGATTTGAGGGGAAAGGGGTAATCGTGAATTCATGGCTGCTGTTTCCGATTTAAGAATTCCCTACCGGTGCCCCTAAATGGTTCTATACGAGTCTTGATTCTGTGGTGATATTTTGACCTTAATGTTTGATCTTTGCTCGGTTTTGTGGTTAGAGAATTAATTTGCGTTTTTGTTCATGTTCTTATATGCATTTTCTGCTCTAATTGAAACTGTATGATTTGGGGTTGGAGTGAATTACAAGTTCCATTTCTCTAGTTTTAGACTTCAATAGTTTAGGATTATGTTTGCGTAAGATAAACCTTAAAATTGGTTTCGACACTGAGCCCGAGTTTGCTTGACTGTTTCAACCACCGGTATCTTGGTGAACCTAGATGAGCTGAGCCTCTACAAGCTGCAATGGCCTTGCCTCTTGGAGACTTTTAGAGGTTGTTTGGTTGGTTTCAATTAGGTCGTGTATGGATAAAGTTTTCTTTGTGGATTAATCTGTCTGTATAGATTATGAAGGTTTTTGTTATTTTTTTCATAGACGGAATGAGTGTTTTTTAGCTGGGAGGGGCAGGTTTTGAAAAAACTTGGCTTTCTGCATAAACTCCCTACTGCTTACTAAATAAGCCACTTTCTATATCATTAAGCCACTACCAAACAGTCTTGTATAGTTGACCGAGTAAGTTGTGATCCCCATTAAGCTCATTAAGCTGCTATCAAGCAGGCCCTTCTGTACATAGAATTGTATGACTTTATTCCAAGGATTTCATCTTCATTTAATTTTTATATAAGTTTTTATGAGCGTATATAATTAGCTCCTATATATAAGAAGCTTGTATGTGCCGTTATGAACCCATAGAAACCAAGCTTAGGCTTGAGCTTCTGGTGAGCTGATCCGAACCTGGGCTTCCAACTTCCAAGCTTAATAAGCAACAAGCTGAGCTTGACCCTCCTTTTGACGAGCCAAGTTTCATGCCAATAAATCTTGGGCTCGCTCAAATGCATCCCTCCCTATACACAGATAACAACATAATGTGATGATCTATTGTTAATTGATTTTGCATAATGATCAAGTTACCACTTTCATTTTTTGTTGGATTCTTCTTTTGGCAGGCGGGATTCGTGCTAGGTCCATCAGGTTTATCAAGATCACCAAGAATACACGTGTTCTTCTTTCAGAATTTTGCCGTTGATTTCTACGAAAGTCTGGCATTGTACTGTAGAATTAGTATCATGTTTCTCATGGGGCTCGAGATGGACGTTCCTTATCTAATGCGAAACTTACGCCCAGCAAGCATTATTGCATTTGGTGGTTGTTTCATGTGCACAGTCTTTGCAGCTGCTATTTCTTATTTCGTGTATGATGAGACAGGATCTCGTGGATCACATTTCACATTGGCTTTAGTAATCACAGTGATTTTAGCCAACACAGCTTCTCCCATTGTATTTCGGTTAGCAGCTGATTTGAAGTTTGCGACCTCTGATATTGGCCGACTCGCTATATCTTCTTCTTTGATTGGAGACATGTATGCTGTGTTCATTTTGGTTCTAGTCTCGGGGGAAAAACACAAACGAACGGTTAACGGTTGGGTACTCATGGCCTTCTGTTCACTCCTACTTCTTGTGGGCATTATTATTTTCACAACACACTTAGTTAACTGGCTTAACCGCCGAAATAGAAACCAAAAGAACCTTCAAGCCTTAGAAGTGATGATAATCTGTTTGGTCATTCTTGTTGCGGCCATGACTCTGGAAACCATGGGATTTAGCAGCATAATAGCATGTTTTCTTATGGGGTCGACGTTCCCAAGGGGAGGGAAATCAGCTCGAACGTTATTGGCCATCCTCACGTATATGGTTCACAACTTCATATTCCCCATCTACTTTGGCTACACCGGGTTCAAAGCCGATACAACTTATATAAACGAGTTAAAGAAGATTGGCATTGTTGTAATGGTTATTGTGTTGAGCATTGGTGGCAAGATCCTCGGCACCCTTTCCGCTTGTCGTTATCTAAAGACGCCATTAAACGAGGGTGTTCTTCTTGCTGTTCTAATGAACATGAAGGGGCATGTAGATATTTTGACCTTGACAACAGCTATGCAAAATAAAGTAAGTGATTCCTTATCTTGATGACTTGCTTCTGTTTACATTTTTGCACTTAGGGGCGCTGTTTGGTAGTTTCAGGATCATTTGGTGTCTAATGATTAAGTGATCAAAATGATTAAGAGACTCTGTATAATGTATGATTTAGTGCTGGATAGAAAATGATTGTTTGGAAACTGTTCTGCATCAACAGTCTGAAGACATAAAATTACCATTTTACCTCGAGTCTTTTGTCGAATGAAAATTAATTTTGAGGATTATGCAGTTGCAATATGAACCCTGTGGACTAGGAATAGCCAAAAGGTGTCAATACCACGGTTAAAAAATGGATATTTTTTCGTGATAAGTTGACGATTAGTCATCTAAGGGCACGTTCAAATTAGAACCGTAAATATTTAGAGAATATCGGAACCAACTATTAATGTTTTATTCATAATGAATGCCGTGATAAACTCTCATGATAAAATGCATGATTTTCATGATAAAAAGCATGATTATTCAGGATTTATTCGTCATGAATAATACGTAGTTAGCTCTTTGGTTCTCAAAATGTTCATGATTAGGTCAAAAGAGTCCTCCGATGGAGAGAGGGAGAGAGGGAAGGGAATATGCGTTTTGCCTTGCCTTACCTTTTATCAGTGTTCTAAAAGACTTCCCACGACAGCCGCCTTGGCGTGTCATGGCTCAAGACTCGTGTTTCACGACACGTTAAGCTTGTGGCACGAGATGCCCAATACGCGGTCTTTGTAAAGCGATATGTGTGTTTTCTTACCTTTTTTTGTCTTGCTTTTTAGGTTTTTTAGTATATAACCTAATTTAAATTGTTTACTGTCATTGACTCGTTGAGTAGTAGTAAAAAACCATGTGCCTATGCATAATCAAATATATGATATATAGATTGCTGCCTGTAAATCACGCCTTAAAAAACATTGTGGCCTCGCCGTGGCTCCTAAGCTTTGAAGCTTAACCTTACCATCATGTCATTTTGGACTTTGCCTTTTAACCTTTTAATATACCTACTTCTTACTTTCTCTTACTCATTTGCTTACTATCTGCTAGTCTTTGCTTCTTTTACCTTTTTGCTCACTCTTGTAAAAGCTGGGGTGTTTACAAAAACAGTATCCCTGCTTTCGAGTGAGATACACTGGGTCAGTTTGGTTTGAGAGGGTAAAAGGATGTGAAACCAAGAAACGTACGGTATACCCACATCAGGAAGACTTATAATCATCGAGTTTTTGTGTTAATGCAGGTGTTAACGAGTGCGATATTCTACAATTTGATGGTTTCAGCTGTGGTGATTAGTTCCCTAATCTCAGCTGCACTAATCGGTTTCTTGGTGAGAAGAGAAAGCAATACAATCGGTCTCAAGCACATACCGATGGAATTTCACAGTCCCGATAAGGAACTAAAACTACTTGCGTGTGTGCATAGTCGCCACCCCGTCAACACCATGGTCAGGCTCATTGTATCACTAAGAGGGTCCGATGATGTCCCTATTTCTCCGTACTTAATGCATTTGATCGAGCTTCCCGAGAAAATAAAGAAGAGTTCATCATATTATGAACCAGAAGAAGATGAATTTAGTGATGATGAAGATTATTGCAGCAATGATGTTGTGGAGATAAATGAGGCTGTTGACATTTTCATTGAAGAGACCCAAATGATGATCCATCAAGTTCAAACAATTGCACCTTTCTTCAGCATGTATCAAGATGTTTGCGATTTTGCTGATGATATTCGTGCATCGTTTATCGTTCTTCCGTTTCATAAACATCAAAGAATCGATGGGAAATTCGAGAACGACAAGGAAGGTGTGAGGACTACGAACCAGAAAGTGTTGAGAAACGCTCAATGCTCGGTGGCTATGCTTGTAGATCGTGGGCATACGACTACGGGCACGCAGGCTGCTGGCTCTGAATCTTTGCAGCAAATCGCGACTTTGTTTTTTGGTGGGCCGGATGACCGTGAGGCGTTGGGATTCAGTAAACGGCTTAGCACGCATCATCATACGAGCCTTACGATAGTTCGATTTCTCCCGACATCAGCGAAAGATCCTAATGTGAGGATTAATGTTGATCAGAAGGATGATGATGTTTTGGTGGCTATACAGGATCATGAAACACAGATTGAAGAGGCAGACAATTCAGCATTGGCAAATTTCTATCACAGGTATGACAAAACAATTTACAATTTACTTACTTTGATCTGATTCCAATTAAATGCAATGTACTTTTTAAAACCTTCAATCTGGTATCTCAGATTTGATATATCAAACATTTAGACGAAAATATGTTACACAACAAAATAGCAGTCGGACCAAAGTATGTTGCATTTTCATGTAATCTCATATGTAAACCATTTACCTAAGGGTGCATTTGGTACGTGAGACAGGATCAGACTGAACAGTACAAAAACTTGTCTTACGTATGGTGCAACATCAGACCAGGACTGGACCTGAGTGGGACAAAATTGCGGTCCCACCAAAATAGTGGAACAAAAATCAGGAAAATCGGACATGATTGGTAAATTACTAAACTACCCTTGTCAAATTAGAACCCTAAGACCTTGTAGAATTCTTTCATATACCTATCTCACTGTCGCCGATCTAATAATACCAAATGCACCCTCAATGCGTGAGATGTCATATATGAGGTACCAAAATCATGGTTTTGGAAGTACATTACACAAAATAAGTTCACCTAAGTACGTTGCATTCTCATGCAATTTGCCCTTATATATCACCGGTGTAACGGTGTTTGAGAGTAGTTGCTGGGTGAATTTTCAGGTACGTGACATCGGGGAAAGTGAGATTCGTAGAGAAGTACGTGGAGAACGGGGTGCAAACTGGGATGATATTGAGAGACATGGCGGAGACATACTCAATGTTCGTGGTAGGGAAAGGTGGAAGAGGAGACTGCCTTTTAACTACCGGAATCAGTGACTGGGAAGAGTGCCCGGAGCTTGGCGTAGTAGGCGATTTCTTGGCTTCTAGTGAATTCGATATTAGTGGTTCGGTTTTAGTCGTTCAACAACATAGATGAGTCCAATCATAGGCAGAGGTACGAATCGTTTCTTCAGAACGAGCAGCTCGTGTTGAAAAGAGCAGGCATCGGACACAAGACATATAGCAACTCGTATGGTCTCAATTCGAAGGAGAATCTTGCGGGCATGTCATCAGTTAGCAAATACAACCTCCGTCCCAAAATAAATGTCCATAATGAAAAAGACACACAGTTTTAGAAATGTGTGATTATTACACTTTTCAGTTAACTAAATGACAATTTTACCCTTAATAATAGAGGAGTGATGAATTTCTCCGTCTCATAATTAAGGATAGAATTGGATAGTAGACACTTGTGAAAGTGGTCTTGTCTTGGGATAAAATGAAACAAGAATGTGAACATTTATTTTGGGACGTAGGAATTATGAACCGGTGGATTGGTGGTTGTAATGGTGGTTGTACATTTGTATGTAGAGGAGGCTAGTTATGGATGTACAAAATAGAGATGAGAGATTAAATTTGTACACTTTGTTCTTAGATATGGTTATAGTCAACCTTTTCTTTTATAACTATGGGTATTCGGGTTAGCTTACGTGTACCGACTAATCTCTGTGTGATCACGAATGGCTTGGAATCATCGTAGGTTAACCTCCATGGCTAAAAGGACTTGGCAGCGTCCGAATCCAGGAAAGATGAGATTTTCACTACATTTTTTGGGCCTTAATTACCCCTTTGATTCACTGTTAATTGTATTTTATGACTATTGTATCGTGTATGACATGTACGGATATAGTTTCCAACCAATAACCAAACAAGTGATCACGAAGGTCCCAAATCAAACCGAAAACGGAATGTGAACTAATTAATACAACAATGTGGATTGCACAATGATACCAAAGCATGTAAAACGAAATACAGGGATTTAACGTGTTTCATTGTCTATGTATGACAGTTGTTGAATGGTTTGGTGCATAATGATTATGTCTATATATAACAGTTACTAAATGGTTTTGTGCAGAATGATTAAGCGGTCAGAATGATTAAAAGACTCTCATGATATAGTACAAAATAAAATATATTTGTTTGGTAATTATTTACGATGAAATTAGGGTGTTGAATGGTTAAGGGAGACCCATGATACAAAACCATTCAGAGAGTTTTAAAACCAATAAGAAGCAAACTTTTTTTTTTGTCAAACAAGATTCACCTCTTAACGATTCAGGACCTATCTCTTAATGAAACTATTAAGAGGTAAACAAACAACCCTTAATTTTGTAGACTGTCATGTGCATAATTTGGAGTTCACGTAACAAGGTGGTGTTTTTTGATCGACCACCTCTAGACTCTGATTTGGCTTCTAATGTTCAACTTCTTTCGTATCTTTGGTTAGCTAACCGTATGAAAAAATTTAGCTACTCTGGTGTTGTAATCCAGGAGGGTAATCTTTTAAGTCGCTCGAGGGTAGGAGTGGTTTTTTTGGGATGTCTTTTTGTTTTTATGTTTATTTCTTTTTGGTTTGCTTCAAGCATCTTGCAAAAGTTGTCTTTGTATTATTTTTTAGCTTTAATTTGTTGTTACATGCATTATCTGATCGACTGATTCTGATCCTTCAACTCACAACGAAATTATTGAAAAAATCCACATCCAAACACCCCTTATTGTTTTATAAAACTTGTTTCATCATGTTTTACAGGATGTTTTTTGCGAGAATCATGCTCTTGCCAAGACGAATCCCGTCTTATCTAGGCTCAAACTGAGCCTAAGGCCTAAGCGTAGAGTCTTTTTCACGAGCCAAGTAAGCATAGACCCAGCTCAACTTAAATCGGCCACATACTAATATTATAAGTAGCCCTTTACCGACCACTTAAACGATAAGCACTTATCAGAAAAAATCACTACTCTCACTTACCTTATGCGTTAACATCCCTTGCCATCAAAATGGATTGATGATAAGCACATACTGGGTAAGAGTCATCACACTCACTTACCGAGCAAGACTTTTAGTCTTTGTCTTCCTTCTTATCGTGTAAGATTTTTGGTCCTTGTTATGTTAAACCCGGTAAGGTAACTGAACTGGTATACGCTTATCAAGATAAGTGTTTAGTAAACGGTCTGTAAGTCTAAAAACCGAGCATTTCACAAAGAAAACTAGAAATGGCATTCTTCATAGTAAATTTGGTCATAAACTAGGATGATCATAGTAAGTGATATAAACTAGAATTCTCCATTGCCAATAAATCTTAACCTCTTCCCCCTGTACTTTCTAGATCCAAAAGGCTCGATCCTCTACAATTAATTCCCATGTTTCCTCACAAACTTACCAATCCGAAAGATGGCCATGGCATCGAGAACTCGAAACCCCGAGCTCCTTGTGGTATGCATAGCCCTTTTTGGCGTGTTGACAACAGCCGCTAAGGGGACGGCCAGTAAAACCATGGGACCCGTATTCATATTTGGCGATTCGACCGTGGATGTTGGCACAAACAACCACCTGAATTGCACGGCACGGTCAGATCATCCGTACTATGGGATCGACTATCATCGATCCAAAGCAACCGGAAGGTTCAGCAATGGCCTCAACCCTGCTGATACCATCGGTAAGTTAGAGCATCTCCAACAGACTCTCCATAATGGAGAAACAAAAGTCAAAATCTCCAAAAAAGAAATATCAGATTCAGCTCCAACATTAATTATATTATTAAAATATTTATTAATATCAAAAAAATCATTCTCGCGTGTGCAGTCGAGCTCTTGGGTGGCTACAAGCGCAGTCCGCTGCCATTTCTTGCACTCGTTGAGGATCATTCCAACTTCACGGGAGCAATACTTAATGGGGTGAACTTTGCTTCGGGAGGTGCCGGTCTTGCGAAGGATATCGGGCAAGTTTTTGTAAGTCTCTCCTCTGCGAAAATGAAATACAATAGGTCGGCAAATCGGGACTTTCCTGACATGTGGATGGACCTATCCTAGACCAAGCTCGGCCTGGGCTAGGCCGATTCTAGTGCTAGCATTTATATACATCTTACAAACGTATGACGGTAGATAAAATACATATAGGGGGAAGTGATATCGTTGGAAGAGCAAATTCAACAATTTGCAACTGTCCGGGGGAATATAACTGCGTTACTAGGCGAGTCTAGAGGCGATCTTCTGCTTCAAAGTTCCATGTACATCTTGAGTATCGGAAGCAACGACATCATGACCTATATATTCACACATTCTATGACTCCCGAGCTTTTCATCACCAACCTTACAGACACCTACGCCATCCATATAAAGGTGCGTGACTCGAGTCGAGTCAACCCAACTAACGGTACACCTCTAAATTTCGTTTTTGAACTTTCTACCTCTTGTTATATTGATTATATCGCGTTTGAACTGGCAGAACTTACATAACATGGGGGCTAGAAAGTTTGGAATATTAAGCGTTGCAGCAATCGGGTGTTGTCCAATGGCTCGTGCATACAATGGTGGTCCTTGTGGAGACGAGCCAAACGACTTGGCTAGAGCGTTCTACGTGTCGGTTCAATCCCTTTTGCAAAACTTCAGCTCCACACTTGAAGGATTCAAGTACTCACTTGGGAACACATACAATATGACCATGAACATCATTGACAACCCAATTGGCAGTCGTAAGTTTTCTGTTCACCTGAAAATGCATAAATTAAGTTTTCATCGGTTGAAATCCAATGGATTTATGTGGAACCTATTTGAACCAATTATCCATTGGATGTTTGGATTTTGCCAACTGGTCCGATCAGGTTTACATATATAACTGATCAAATCCAAAGGATGATTGGATGGCGATCTGGTTTCATATATTAGATATTATTAATTTATTATTGGTTATCCATTGAATTAGATTGGATCCATCCTGTATTTATCCAATTCCACCCTTTCAACCGATTATCCTTATATTTTCCCTAAATTACTTAAAAACACTACATACAATTTTAAAATTTATAATATCAAAAACAATATTGTAAAATATTATTAGTTATATACAGAGAAACTACAAATTTGGTCCCTGGGGTTTGTCAAAATAACAGATTTCGTCCATGCAGTTTCAAAATTATAAAATGACCATCGTGGTTTGCTAAAAAGTCCGGATTTGATCTCTCCCTTTAGCGCCCGTTAAAAAGTTCCATTAAGTGAGGGGTATTTTCATCCTTTATCATTTTCTTGTCTTTTACTTGATCAAAATCACATAAGCAAAAATCATAAAATCGATATCAGATAAAAAAGAAAAAAATCGATAAAAGAATACAAATACCCCACATTTTAATGGATTTTTTTAATTGGAGGTTAGAGGGAGTGACCAAATCCGGACGTTTTTACAAACCACAATGGTCATCTTGTAATTTCGAGACTGCAGGGACGGAAAGTGCTATTTCCAGCAAACCACAGTGACTGAATTTGTAGTTTACTCTTATATATATTTATTAATTGGATGGTAACTACATGGGTGATTGGATGATCACCGGATATTTGGATTCAGTTCAGATTTATTGGATTCTAGTATGCCATGCAAGAACTGAACTATCCAATTTGGATGTTAAGATTTTGGATCTCATCCAATCAAATCAATTATAATTAGATATCCAATTACAGTCTATCGACTCTAATTGGATCAGATGATTTTCTGCACATCCTAAGATATCTTAGAGTGACACATTTTCAGAGTTCAAAGATGTGAAATCAGCATGTTGTGGCAATACGACACAACGAAGTGTAAGCGACTGCACGAAAGGAGTGTACCTTTGCCCGAATCGGGATGAATATTTGTTCTGGGATGCATTTCATCCGTCTCAGGCAGCCTCCAAACTGGCAGCTCTTGCATTGGTTACTGGCGACGATCCAGAATTCGTGAGTCCCATAAATTTCAGCAGTTTGAGAAGGGCTTGATCTCTCGTATCTCAACTAATAAGACGAAAAGTTCTTCAAGTGTATCTTCTTCGCATCTTGTACTCAAAATATCATTCCCATAAGCTCCAGCAGATTTGGCTGTCATTGTTTTCATATCTTTATCGGTTTTCCTTATGACTTGCCAATAGGTCTTTTAAAACTTCTCAAGGCCACAAGGATAGTTACCCGAAGAGCATAAATATAAAAAAATAAGAGGTCGTTTGGTTCGCGGAATTGGATTGATAGTATTAAGCCAAGTCCCGCGGTTGAAGGATTTGACCATTCCTTTGCATAAGTCAACTAGTCAAGAAAATGAATTCCATTCCTTGGCCAATGTCAAAGATTTCATAATTTGATTTTAAGAAGACAAAAATAACATCTGAATCCAGTCTAACCAAGACGCCAGTTCGCCACCACCACCAATTAAGCAAGAGAGTATGAGAATGTCATGAAGGGGTATTACTGGAACCAACACTTGAAATCACTATGGCAAAAAGAGGGGAATTCTATCCAAATCTTTCATCCTCATAACAGGGAACAACAATATAAATGAATGTTAATTTGCAATGACATAATGTCGGGGGTTTACTTATTGGACACAAATTTTCTAACTGCATCACTAGATCGGTGAGCAAAATACTTCTGACTAAGAACTACATACGGGTACCCGATAACGGATAGAACATGTGCTGGTTTTGAGAAGGAAAGTACTTCATACCAAACTTGTTTGTTTCCATCCATCTCGATTGAAAAGCGCTCTTCTCCAGCCTGCTTTCATCAAATTTTCAATGAAAAAGTCGATTCAGAGTTCAGAATCACAATTCTAAATAAGTTTTAGGAGATCTACACAAACATAAATACAAATTCAGATTATATTACTCCTACAATTCCATGTAAACGACGAATATTGACTTTTAGGGTCACACATACTAGATCTGAAGTCCAAGATTGACATGCTTTTTGCTATAAATCTAACACCAACATTTTTACAATAGTTGATAAGAAGTAAAATGTACTTCAAAGGTTCCCTCAACTTAGAGTGATGAGTAGTTCCTTTGACAATTGGCACCATAAGTCAAGGTATGGCTCAGTCTTCAATTAATTGAGGAATTATACATCCCACCTCTGACCCTACTTACGAGTAGGATATATCGGGTTCGTTTGGTTGCACATGGATGCCAAGATCTGGTTACTTGAAGTCTTGAAAGATTATAGACGCTAGGGTGTTGTATACGTGTGTGCAGAGGCGGATCCATAAAATTTTCCGAGCATGTCACACATACTATAAAATAACACAAAAACCAATTATAAAATGTACGGTTTAACTAAAAGAAGTCATAAAAGTAGTTTTTTAAAACGCCCAAGTGGTTTCTTCATTCTTCTTTTTCCCCTCATTCTGCTGTTATTACAAAAAAGTTAGAAAAGAGTAAAAGGGTTTCGAATTTCCAACCTATAATGCCACATGCAATGACACTCCAGTAGGTTGCAACCACTTTTTGTTTAACTTTGGGGGAGCACATATCAAATTAAATTGGGTGCACTTTTAAGACCCTTAAAACTTTTTCCATTGTGTCGGAACGATAGAGCAGGGGCATGCAGACCCCCTAGCCCATGACTACATTCGCCACTGCTTGTGTACGTACAAGTCTAAAACATAAAAACTCACTTATTCCCAATGCATATTACAATAGGAACAGTTCAGAATTGCCTTGTCAACTAAAATAATACATTCCATAGACAAAAGAGGGAAGCACGAACCAGCAAGTGTCCTCTGAGTGTGCCTCCAGCAAAACCGAAAGAGGCAACAGCCGATTTACGGCTTCTAGTTTCGTTAACATACACAACCTGCAAAGGCATCATGACCCATGGAAGCAACTCCTTCACACAAACACAAAACTTCACCCCATTGTCAATTGGTGTCTTTGGATCAACAAATGTCCAGCTCAATCCAAAATGCCTATCAAATATCCAAACAAAAAAACAAACGTCAACTGTATGTACTCAAAATCACAAATCACAATCAGATTTCGTCCACAATTTTCAAATTAATTGGGAAATTAATCAATATGTAAACAAACCTCCAATTCTGGAGAGCAATCTTGCCTTTTTCATATGCATCAGAGCCTGATCCGACCAAGATTTTTGAATGATTAATTAAAAATCCATCTCTAGAAAGCTCTTTATCTTCTTTGAGCATAGATAATGGCTTTGCGGTAGCTCCCCTATACTTACCGTCATAATTAAAGGTACCTGACCTGATGCATAAACACAACCACCGGAGTTAGGGTTTTTGAGTTAGAATCATACTACAAAATTAGGGTACCACAATCACAGTCCAAAAGGGGGAAACAATCCAAAATATCTCAAATGTTGAAAAATGAAATGGAATCGAGCAATATAATTAGAATAACGAATTAAATCTTACTTGTTAATGCAATCCTTCTGCTCTTTGGAAGAAGGGCGAATCCAAGACAAGAACACCATAATCTATAATGAATAATTGCAATTTTGATTACGTTAATCGAGCAACTAAACACCACAACTTCACGAAAACTACTCAGAAACCGATGAAATTGACAAACTGTAGTTTAAATTTGAGGTGATGTTGCAGATCATTACTTATTCTTATTTTGAGTAACGTTATTAAGACTCAAAGTTTTAAATATTTAAGTATTTAGGTAATTGGTTGAAGTATTAACCGGTTATTATATTGATATAACAAATGATATAGTATCCAATTCGATATTATTTGTTGACCTAGTGATGTTTTAATTTAAAATTAGTTTTTTTAGTCTAAAATTAGTGAATATTAAATTATCTAATTATTTAAATATTTAAAAATTTATATCTTAACTATCAAAATAAAAATTTTAAAAATACATTACTCAAAATAATAATTAAATTAAAATACGTTATTTTTTCATACAATTTACCCATTAATATATATATCATGTATGTATATATCATTATGCCGGCGTGATCGAGGGCCGGTCTAAATGGATCTCTTATCCCCGTTGGACAGCGGCCACAAATACACTCTTCTCCCTGACATGTGGAGTTTATTGGGGGGGAAATTGAAGACACGTTACATTTTTATGTACTTTTTGTTTTTATTAAAATTAAGTTTATATTTTCTTTGATAACATGTATTTATTTGATTGGTGTATAAAAATAGAGCATGAGAATTTAAGATAGATGATTTTTAACTTGTTTGGTCACGTTTATTTTTTAAAAGATGATGAAGTCTGATTTCATTTTTGATTTATAAAATATGGTTCTGAAGTCTGAAATTTGGATTAGTAAGATTATTTGTTTTTATGTTTGAAATCCGAATCAGTCAAACTAGTACAAAAATATAAAAATTAATAAGTTTTTATAAAAATATAAAAGTTAAATAGTTTTTGCTAACAAATCTCTTTCAACCCCCATGATATGAACCATTTGATAAAGAGCGAATTAAGATTAAGAGTCATTAGGAATACGTTTACCACTTAAAAGAACAGTTAATTATAATAATAGTTTGGATCCATAAGTTTCGTTCATGTATTTCTAATATCCTAAATTTATGTATGTTGTTGTTTTGTTTAGTTATTAAGATATCATCTTATTGCAGAGCAATCATTCATCAAGATTTTATTGGTCATTGGCGAACTAAATTGTATAAATTTTAAAGAGATGTCAATCAAACAAAAGGGTCTCTGACGCTCATATACGAAATAAACATCAAATAATACAGTAAAATACTTAATAAAACTGATAACCAACCGAACACACTCTCGCATTTTCATAACCACACGAGTCTATAAAATTAAATCGAGTGATACAATGAATAAATCCAAACATGAATTAGGATTGAGGTTTCGAGTTTTCTTTTTTGAAATCAAAGACATTTTACGCTTTATTGCAAGATTACATTTCTATTAATAAATTATATGTTAAGGTAAATATTGCGTTTTTTATTTATTTATCAAGATTACATTTCTAACATAATTGACGATATCTATATTATATTATAAAACATTTGACAAAAACTCTTAAAAATTATATTTTATACGTAAAGTACTGTTTATTATTGCATATTACTTAAAACTCAATATTGCAAGTAAATTGTGCGTAAGTACAAYTTATTAAAGCTCCATATCTTAATTCGTGTAATTAATTACAGATAAACATAATCAAATACAGGATAAACATCTCATTTTAAATATAAAAAATCTAAAATATAAATAGAATAATCATTGAGTTCTAATAGAATACTTAATTGTTATCTTTATAAAATGTTATATTATTAAACCAAAAATAAATTATTTCGTTATTAAACTTAAATTAAATTAAAATTAAAAACTAAATTAAAGAAATTACATAAAAATGAGAACTTTTAAATAGTTGATTTGATATTAACATTGATATTTTGTTTTCAAAATTATACGATATCTTCAAAATTATATTTTATTCAAAAATAAAATCATTATTATTTCTTAAAAACACATAAAATCGTATTATAACATCAACAGAGACAAATAATAAAATAGAACGTTAAAATCGAGATGTGTCTCGCTGCATTGCACGAGTACTCTTCTAGTTATTACATTTATGAACCATGTAGTAGTATTACTTATTCTACTATGATAAATTTAAAGTACATTTTCAATACATTAAATAATAATAAAAACCACCTGTATTTTCAAATTAGATTATTACAGACTTACACTATACATTTGTCGAGTTTTACTAAATTGCCATCGAAGACCCCACCGTGGTATGCGTCACTAAGATCACCAAGCGTTTTAGACTACTGGACTAGATTGAAAGTCTATAATGATTCTAGACTGCAGCGTAAAAACATACGGACATAGACTTTGTGACTAACTTCGTTGTACAGGCGTATCTTCACTGAAAGTCATAATAACTAAGTCTAATTTTTCTTATTGGTATAGTTGAATTAGAAGTTACATTGAATCTGATGTATAATATCAACCATATCATTTATTATTTTTTTTAAATTTCGAAATTAAAAATAACGTAAATGTACGCTACTTTTTAAATTCTTAATTCAACTCTAATCAAGATCCTTCGAAAATCTGTTACATATAAGACCTACAGAAGGAATTGATCAAATCAGTTTGAATCGGTTACTATTTTATCTGAACACATCATTAAAACCGAACTAATCATGTTCTGCCTACCTAAATCAATCAACTCCGTATTCATCACAAAAGCAAAAAAAAAATTAAGATCAATCAAAATCAATCAAACCCTCATTTATCAACCAAACCAATTCTGTATATCAAGATCATGGTTTTAAATAACTTGTTATGCCGTCAAGGGTTGGTTTCGTCGTCACATTAACCCATGTGGCTCAACTATAAGGTTGGCTTCTTACAATAACCCGTTATGTCGTATTATTTTGTAAGACATGGTTTTTTTTAACCTTTTTTATGCATATAACTTGAGGATAAATAATAATTATGTACGACACCTAAACTTTAAATAAACATTAAAAATAATCATAAAAACTAAAAATCCTAAATAGATAAATCTTTACCCTCATTTCGGTACATAGATAGTCGAACAATAATTCTTTGAAGATTGAAGAAAGTAATAAGTAAAGACATAAAAAGATTTAAATCCCAATTTCCAACTCTTAATATCATTTTCTTATAAGTTTGATATATCTATAATATCTTATAAACCGGATTTATCAAAAGTCTTAAAAACAAATTTTAATGCATAAATTACTATACATTTATGCACAAAGTCTTAAAAACAACTCATAATGCATTAAGTACTACTACTTTATGCATTCAATCTTAAAATCTCTTAATCCACAATTAAAATAATATATAATACAAGTTATTAATGCACATTATTACTTTTTCTTTTCATGTTCTCAAGATACTTTTGATACCTTTCACTTATGTTTTCACTCTCTCATACTTCTATGTCTTCTCCCCATCCCCCAAGATTCAAACTAATATCCACCATGAATTATTAAAAGTTCTTCCATTCATCTCTAATTCAATTACTCTAAAACTCTCGGTCTCTTGATTCTTTGCTCTTGGTGTAAATCGAACACGTTTGTGGAATCGTTTAAACATGTTGGATTTTAAACTATCGATAGACTGTATTTGAAACCATAACTCTTATTTATTCAAATTGTATTAATATGTAAAGATCAACTGTAACTTATATCATCGTTAAATCTTTTCCAATAAAACCAATGAAACTTCAAAATTGTTAAAATTCACTGCTCCCGCCGCATTGCACGGGTACATAACTAATATGATATAAATGATTCTTCTTTTCCTTTTAGTTTATAACTATATTGTTTTAATTGTCATGTGGGATTATCCATAACACTAACACATACAAGTATATGTACATACATAAATGTATACACATATTGCCTAGGGCACTCTGTTGAAAAACGTCATGACTTCACCATGACTCATAAAACTTAAACCATGACCATGCCACCATATCATTTAGAACCTAGATCAAGACCGATCAATCAACCCCTACTCGAGAAGTCAAGAACAATTCAAAAAGCAAACCATTTCCACAATAACCAAAAGGTATCAACAAGACCAGTCCCAAAGGCCGAGTTTAAACCCGTTTCTAGGAATGCAAACAGAAAAACAAAATCTAGAAACAAAGACCATAACGGCATTCATATTGGAGATTAATATCCCATTCTCTATTCTATTATCAACGATATACAAGAAAATAACATTTAAGCAAGCAAATACAGAGTCAAACTTTTGACTTGCTTTTTGATTTCTTGAAAGTTCACATGTTTTGTATTTTCACAGTTCTATACTACGAGATACACCTCATTGAATACATAGCCACAGAGGAATCAACCGCGGGCGCACCATAAACTCTAGGGTGGTCACTCTCTAAACCATAATCCATCATCGGACGGTACTCAAGATCCTCATCATGATCGTACACAAATTCTGGGATCTCAATCTCGTTCCTTTTTACATGCTCCCACAAATATCCTAATCTGCTCACGTATTTCAGCTTTGCATATAACCTGCATCCACCCACACACGATCAAAAACAGCTTATAGTTAAAATTTTGTACTAAAATTTAAAAACCGATGGTTAATCAAAGTTATCATTTCAGATGCCCACCAAATTCTTTTTTAAAGTCATTTTTGAAACCAAACTCCTATTTTATACAAATATTATACATAAAACCTATTTTTTTCAGATAAAAAAATACTATAAAATCTTTATGCAAATGAAAATCCTGAAATCGAGCTTACACAGATTCATAATACAAAAAAAAAATTAAAAAATAAGAATTCAATTAAAAAAAATTGACTAAAAAAGTTAATTTAAACAAAGAAATTGGCTATTTTGTCCATTTGCAGAAAAATAGGCCTACCACGAAAACCATTAAAAAACACCACGAAATTGACTTTACGATTTCTCAACTATTTTGTTTGAAAATCTCATCAATGACTCCATTATTTGATTATTTATGATAACCCAAACAACATTGCATTAGTCAGCTGTACCATACAATTAAGGGGCTCTTTAGTAGTTGTTGAACGGTTTGGAATGATAATGATCAAAATGATTTATAGTATAACATAAAATAAAATATAATTATTTAGTAATTATTTATCATGAAATTAGGTCGCTGAATGTCTAAAGAAGGCCAAAATACTAAATGGATTTTAGAACCATCAAGAAAAAGAATTTTTTATGACAAACAAGATTTCACTCTTCACGATTAAGAGACCGCCTCCTAATGGAACGGTAAACAAACACTAATTGCATAACAACCCTCAAAACCATTGGGGAAGTTAGGTGATTTTCAATGCCGAAATTGTAAAAACCAGATAATGTAACAACTCGTTATGCAAAAAGTTACAAGTTATTTTAGCATGACAGTAATAGATTTGACGATCTCGGCACTGCCAATACCAGATTTGATCGAAAAATTTTGAATTACCGACGGAGAAAGTATAACGTACCCTCCGGTAAAGATGAATCGGCCAAAAGTGGCGAGAAAAATTCTGGACTGCAGATCTGGATGAACAAAGTAAACCGCCTCCAGATTCTGCTTAACGTTGACCGGAATCCCATCGTAAACAGATCGGAGAGAAGATATTCCAGGAAAATTCTCACTCTTATTAACATCGGTGTGAACGTAAACAACGACAAAAGGTCTCTCCAATTTGGGGAAAATCTTCACTTCCAAATACTTCTTCAACACGTCAACACTCAAACTCCTCGCTGTAAAAGAAATCCTATTACGTCAAAATCGACGATCGGACTTCAATCAACAAAAACTCATATAAAATTGACAGAAAACTTTACCTGGAAAGTGTTTTCCTATGATTCTTAAGATCTTACGACCGCGCTTATCTCTGCCTTTGATCTTGAACAGATTGAATTTGTCGATGAGTTTTATTTGCTCCGGCGACAGTTGTTCAGACATGGTGATAGGAAACTTGGGGAAAATTGAACAAAGACTGATTCAAAACAGATGATTTGAAGATGAGGATGAAGATAGGATTGATTATTTATATTTGGAATAAAGAAAAGGATGAAATCGAAAGGGATAAGCCGATGGAGAAGATGACACCGGGGAATCTGATCCGACGGCGGATATGCGAAAAGAATATTCGAAATTCTGACCGACTTTGATGGGGAACGGCACAATACGGTGTCGAGTTTTCACCATTCCATACGTCCCGAGAAATGTGCCGACTGTTGACTTATCTGGATCGTTGATTTTAGGTTGGGATTTTGAGTGCCCATGGTTTTTGATAATTTGAGCAATAATTGGAATATAAACGAGTAAACTACAATTTTGGTCCCTGTGGTTTATATAAATCTTCGAAAGTGGTTCTTAGACTTCAATAACTATAATTATCGTCCTTATTGTTTATATTTTGCCTTGAAAATGGTCTCTGGTCACTAACTCCGTTAAAAAAAGGACAGTTTGGTCATTTTACCTCTCCCTTTTTCCTTTTCTCTTTTTCGTTAATCAAACTATAATTTTCTTTTGTCCTTTTCTTTTTCTTTACTCACACATATTGTGTATATATATATATATATATACAAACACATATTGTATATATATATATATATATACAAACACATATATGTATATAATCGTACACACCACCCTCTCTCACGCACACACATACAAACTGGAGAAGAAACCCTCTTCGATCTATAAACCATTATATATAATCACATACACTAATCTGTACATGTATATTATATATAACACACACCACCATCCTCATATACATACACATACAGATCACCCAATGATCTCCCCACCCGTATTTGACTCATGGCGACCACCCCTCTTTCCGACGAGCACAACACCATCTCATCCTCACTTTTGTTTTTCGACCAACCATCGACAACCACCTGCAACTCCGACCAACCACCATCCCAATCCATCATTCTTCGATAAAGATGATCTCCCCCCACCCATTTTGACTCTCGACAGACACCCTATCCCTCCTTGCCCGTTGCCCCCTTCCCCTTCCACTTTCTTTTCCAAGTGAGTACGTCACCAACATGGTCGCTTCACCTCCTCACTTTTGTTTTCCAGCCAACCTTCGACATCCACCTGTAACTCCTGCCAACCACCGTCCCAGCCTCCCTCCTTCAACAAGGATGATTTCCCCCAACCTCGTGTGACTAATGTAGTTAGGTTGTGTTTGTTTAAAGGATGATCGAATGTGAGGATTTTACCAGCGGAGTAGACAGATCGGGTAGGGGGTTCTTTTTTCGGTGTTTTGTATGTGTGCCTATGTGAGGGTGGTGGTGTGTGTGATTATATGTATATATAATACATACATGTATGTGTATATAAGTGTGTCTGATTATACGTATACACGTGTGTCTATGTGTTTTGTTTTATATATATTGTGTGTAATTGTATATAATGAACATATAGAAAAACAATTACAGTTTTGGCCCTTAATTTTTTATTTAAGTAACAACAAGAAAGAAAAAGGACAAAGAAGGATAGAAGGACCAAAATGCCCCCTTAATCTCACGGAGTTGGTGAACATGGACCGTTTTCAAAGCAAGATGTAAACAGTAGGGACGATAATTATAATCATTAAAGTTTAAAGACCACTTTTTGAGATTTGTGTAAGCCACAGGGACGAAAATTGTAATTTACTCGATATAAATTATTTTAATGAAATTATTTATATCATATTGGAATATATTTTCTTTTCAATGATTTCTAATTGTCAAGACTTTTAATTAAGAAATATGTTGATTATATTTAATTAAAGATTTTTTTATTTAATATATTTTACTCTATTATAATTATTTAATCAATACATTATTTAGTATCRAGTCACAATAAATAATATTTAATTATAATTTTGTTGTTATTTGATTAAAATTTAATTTTTATAATAATATATTATTTTAATATAAAATAATTTCTAGATAATTTTTAGAGTTAATACGACACTTAAAAAATATATTAAAAAATCTATACTATATTACAAAATATTTGACAAAAACTCTTAAAAACCATTTTTTATGCATAAAGTACTGTATATTTATGCATATTACTTAAAATTCAAGATTACAATTAAATTATGCATAAGTACAACTTATTAAAGCTCCATGTTTGAATTCGTGTAACTAACTGCGGATAAACATAATCAAACAAAGGATAAATATCTCATTTTAAAATATAAAAAATCTAAAATATAATTAGAATAATTATCGATTTCTAACAAAATAATTAATTATTATCTTTATAAGAAAATTATATTATTAAACCAAATATAAATTACTTCGTTATTGAACCTAAATTAAATTACAGTAAAAAAAAATGAATTAAAAAGTTACATGAAAAATGAGGAATTTTAAATAATTAATTTGATACTAATATCAATATATTTTTGTCAAATTTTTATGATATCTTCAAATTTGTATTTTATTCAAAAATAAAAACATTATTTTTTTTTCAAAAATCACGTAAGACCATATTATAACATTGACTGAGATAAAAAATAAAATAAAATATTAAAATTAAGATGTATCTTACTGCATTGCACGAATACCCTTCTAGTATATTATAATATATGCTTAAAGATTTAAATTTAAACAATAATAATATATTTGTATGTTTAGATACCGATGCTATAAGATATCCATATATAATATATTGCTGACATGGTAAGAAAAATATTTTTCTTTTATTATAAAACAATTTCAAAATTTAGAGGTTTTACCAAAATTTGTTTCCTTTTACACCTCATTTGATTGATATGTTGAAAATTGAGATTTTGAAGATTTTTGTTTTAATAAAATTTTCAGGAATTTTTTTAAAATGGAGAGAATATAAAAGAGAAAATTAAATTATTTAAATTTGAAAAACTCTTAAAAAATATTACATATAAAAGATAAAAAGAAATCCTGCCAACGAGATTTCTTGAAATTAAATAATATAAGAAATAAATAATATCTTATGAAATATATTTAATATTTTAATAATACTATAAGGATACTCGTACAATGTAACGATATACATTTTGATTTTAATATTTCATTTTATTCTTTATCCTAGTCAATGTTATAACTATTTTAGATATTTTACATAATAATATTTTCGATAATTATTCTAATTATATTTTAGATATTTTATATTTTAAAATGAGATGTTTATCCTCTATTTTATTATGTTTATCTGCAGTTAGTTACACGAATTCAAACATGGAGCTTTAATAAGTTGTACCTATGCATAATTTACTTGTAATCATGAGTTTTAAATAATATGCATCAATATACAGTACTTCATGCATAAAAAATAATTTTTAAGAGGTTTTGTCAAATGCTTTATAATACAGTATATATAATTCATTTGTAACCTCCAAAATAAGAAACTTATTGGAAATGAATATACATTTTTCTTGAATATTTTGACTTTTCATTTCCGTTTTACTAATAACCCAAATTGCTGATAGCATTCTCGTCTACATATGTAAAAATCTCACTTTGAAGTTTTGCTCACAAGATTTATATTTCATTGCGTGAAAAAATAAACATCGTTGATATTTATATTTACTGTGTAAAAAATATTGTTACTGAGTTAAACCTGGGATTTTCAAGAAAAATCATCAAACGTCAAGAAAAATTTGATGAACGTTGCTTCGTGCGGTCATGCCTCGCTAGAGGAGATACTAACTGTAAGATTTTGATGATTCGTTTCCGTGGTGGTCCATAAAATTCATGATTCAATTGATGCTCAAGGATCAAAACGAAGAATCCAATGAAAAAAAAATACATCGGGAGTGGATTGATTTACGGCTACTACCTCCCGGTCTTTGTGAACAAGGAACCGTCTACCAGTTGGGAAGCTAGACATCAAATAAGTGGCTTGATAAGGATAGCTAAGCTGGCACACCAGTGTTGGCTGTTGGCACACCAGTGTTGGATGTTGGCACAACACTAGATAGAAGTAGCTTTTAATGAGGAGAGGGAAATCTGGTTCATAGTTTTGTACATATTTTAAGTGGGTTCGCTTGGACTTTTCTATGTATGAATGATATTTTATATGGGATGTTGGTCGTTTATTTATAGTTTTTACATTAATCGATCTGGAATTAGGTGTAGCTATATTACAAGCTTATGTTTTTACTATGCTGACCAAGCTAAAAGTCAGTCGACCTCCTTACTTCATTACCGCTCCTGATCCCCGGTGGAATTGATTTTTCTGAAAGTCAGTGAAGTAAGTATTTTGGTTCCTGCCCATCACGCTCGACACCATGTATGGAAGGTTTCTTCGAAATTAAAAGACCAACCAAATATCACTGCCTCCGCAATTTTCATTGCGGACCTAGTTAAATGACAAAAAAAATTACATATTTCACCTACGACTGCAAAAAATTACATTTTTCACCACGTCTGCAAAAAAAATTACATTTTCACCCACGTTCGTAAAAAATTACAAGTGTTAAAAAATGAAATGTTTTTTTGTCATTGATATATTGACATGAAAATTGCGGAGGTAGTGACATTTGTGTAATTTTTGGAAAGAAATGGTTAAAAGGTAAAATCAACCAGCCAAAATGACTATTTTAATTAATTTTCTTATTGTTTATTACAATGATGTAATAAGGAAAAAAATGAAAGTAAAATTATATAATAAATAAAGAATATAAATGGCATTATTGTTTCTTCATTTAGGGAACGTTTATTAAAAACTTACTAGGTAAGTATCTAGCAATATTTCGTACCTTACTGATTAAGCATGACAAGAATTGAGAATCTTAACCGATAAGGGGCATGCATAGTAAGGATTGAGAGTCTTACCCGATAAGTGATAGAAAAAACTTTTATCCTGTAAGTGAGTGAAAAGTACTCTTACCCGACAAGCGGTTATCGAGTTTAAAACGTTTACCAACAATCTATTTTGATGGTCAATAATGTTACACGATAAAATAAGGATGGTGTATTTTGCCGGTAAGCATTAGCGGGTAAAGGGGTGTTTACTTTGCGGTTTAATGAGCTTAATTGGCTTATTTTACAACTCATTTAGGCTGTTACTTGCGGCTTATTTACAAGAAGGTGACTTAATCGCACAGATAGATATGTTGTGTTATCCCCATTCAGCCAAAAAAAAAAAGACGTCCCTACTTCTTATACTTGACGACCTTCAAAACCCTAGTCGTCGTTTCTTTTTCTCTCTTTCTCCAACAACCATCGAGCCAGAAGAGGGTGGTAGCTATGATCGGCGACCTTCAAAACTGTAGTCGATGTATATTTCTCTTTTTGCTTCTACACCTTGAAAGCACTTTTGTGTCTTAGAAATATCATTTACCTTAAAAAAATAAACATTAATTCATCAAACACGACATTATTTAGGAGGCAAATCGGTCATTTATGTCATTAAAACTGTTGATTCATAAAAAAAAAAAATAAACAATAACACCAATTTATCCAAATATACAAATTTATCAATATAAAATTTAATATTTTTTTTGATAAATAACCCTTAAATATTTAATAAACGCCCCCTTGACCCTTTTTTCTTACTAATTTCCTTAAACAAACATAAAATTAAATAAAAAAATTCTCAATATTTGGAATCAACTTAAAATTAAATAAACAAAGTGGAACATGCCTGTTCCATGGGGTAAGGGTGAAACATGCATGTTCCACTTTGTTCCTGTCCGTTCCACATAAAATTCATGCCAAACATGGGACAGAGATCTCTGTCTTGTTCTGTCATATCTTGTCCTTGTCCAGTGTACCAAACGCACCCTAAGTGACTAGGGGCGGACTCAAGGCTGTCCCTATGGGGCACATGCCCATCCCCTACAAGAAAGAGGGTCCAATTTTTTAATATATAGTAGTAGTTCAAAAAAATAGTAAATAAAAAAAAAACTTTTTTAGTATTTAATAGAACCCATAAATAATTTAGTATTGTACCAACGATCCAAATTATATTAATTGATTACTTTTTGGACAAATAAATATCTAAAAAGTTAATTCATCATTCATTTTATAGTATTGTATGTTGTTTCTCTAAGTTTAAGTCTAAAACTACTTGTCTAGAAAACCTTGATATTGTCCGTCATTATCTCTTGCCAGCTCTTTTGATTATTCCATCTGCATGAATTTTATTTTTGTATGAGAATATAATGGATTTTCTTATTATTAACTAAGAAAACTTCTATTTTTTTGAAAAACGTTATCAACCATATGGGACAGTCCAACTTAAATCTATATTTATGATTTCAAAAGTACCCGTATTTTTCATACATTATTGACTCCTTATTACATAATTGTGAGTGCATGAATCTTAAGTAGTCTCCCATCTTTAAAATAAGAACATATCTCAAACTACAACCAACACGAGATTTTGATTCTAAAATTTATGGTTTCGACAAGAATTGTTTTACCCTAAAAGTATAAAACAATGATGAAAAATATTAACATTTGGTGAGATGAGATGATTTATATCGATATACATATCTCAGATGATGTCAATCTATATATTAAAGGTATATCATAGGTTTCTTTTTAATGGAACAAATTGATGATGCTATGTAAAAATGATATGTTAAATAACATTAATTTAGAAACAATTATTGATTTATTTTGCGTCTAGGAATACTCGAAAACATGGTTTTATATGAATTCAATGTTATTTCTGATGATACAAATAATACACTGAAAGATATTTTCATACTTATTGAGGGTCCTTTTTTACATTTAATTCAGGGCCTATAAAATGTCAGGAACAAACCTCGGTGGACTTGGTACGGTACCGACTTTCCTTCGTCAATATTGTGTGCCAACCAATTATAATTGGTATGCAAAATTGTATACCATGTACTAACCAACTAAACTTGGTACCAATTTTTTTCGGTTGCTACTTGTTGGTACCAACTTGTACTAATTTCAAGTTATACATACAAAAAAGACTAATTCAACATACTCAAATGTTCAAACAAAAAAGTTAATGTAACAAAGTTTAATATTCAATATCTGGAAGAGAAAAAAAACTAATTCAAAAAACATACTTTATATCGTACCACCAACCAATTATCTATATTATATTACTAAGCATTTGACAAAAACTCTTAAAAACCATTTTTTATACGTAAAGTACTGTTTATTAATGCATRTTACTTAAAACTCAATATTGCAAGTAGATTGTGCGTAAGTACAACTTATTAAAGCTCCATATATGAATTTGTGTAACTAAATGCAGATAAACATAATCAAATACGTGATAAACATCTTATTTTAAATATAAAAAATCTAAAATATAATTAGGATAATCATTGAGTTCTAACAGAATACTTAATTATTATCTTTATAAAATGTTATATTATTAAACCGAAAATAAATTATTTTGTTATTAAGCTTAAATTAAATTATAATAAAAAACAAATTAAAGAAATTACAAGAAAAAAAATGAGAACTTTTAAATAGTTGATTTTGATATTAACATATATATATATTTTAAACTTTTATGATATCTTTAAATTTATATTTTATTTAAAAATAAAATCATTATTATTTTCTTAAAAACACATAAAATTGTATTATAACATCGACAGAAATAAATAATAAAATAGAACATTAAAATCAAAATATGTCTCGTTGCATTGTATGAGTACTCTTCTAGTAATTGATAAACATGTCGATCGATTTAATTTGATACGAAATTATCACTCCCATAAATAACAACACCCTTAAAATATTTTTTACCGAAAAAGTCAAATACGAAATCAATGTTAAAAGTGACTTTTTTTTGGGAGGAGAGTAAAATAGGAAAAAGGAAAAGAAGGTACGGATATACGGTTTTAGACCCACATCGGTGGGGAGATGGGTTTGGAGGAGGCGTGGGGTGCTATAAAAGGAAGGGAAGTGGGAGTGTTGAAGGCATCTTTGCGCTTGGGGCAATGACGCAGCTAATGAGGTAATAACCGAGGCGCGTCAATTGCTGGTTGAAAACTATTTCCAAACCCCCTCCTTGGCCTTGGGTACTCCCCTTGGCCATCGAGAATTTCTGGAAGGACTCCCTTCACTGGGTAAAGTCCTACAATTCTTATTTCCAATGATTATTTTTTATTTTTTTAAAATTAAATAACTTTTTTAATCTAAATAATTTTTTTGAATTGCCTTTTTTAATCTAGATTTTTAAGAAATTAATCATTCTTGGTATGCATTTGAAATCAGGAAATTTGATGTAATAATCCAGACATACATACAAGAATAAACCAAACACATACAATTATTTAAATTGTCTATTTTATCCATTAAAAATTGTTGAAATTTTACATCTAAATTATATAATTAACATTCATTTAAATGAATATATGTAATTAACAGTGTTTAACACATTTATATTCTATTAAAATACATTAATAGAAAAATGTGAGATTGATTTGGTAAGGATTGCTTGAGAGAAATGATCGATTAAGGACGCCGTTGTTGAGGATATGGAGAACACTAAGAGGCAAATAAAAAGTTGGTTTACCTCTTATTAGATAAAAGGAAAATAAGACATAAGTGCCTCTGAAAAAATTGAAAAAAAAAACAAACAGACCGAATGACCTTGTCTCTTAACAAATCAGACATAAGAGGCTAATAAGAGTTTTTTCTTATAAAAAACAAACAAGGCCTACAAGTTTATTATCCTACATCGATAACCTAAAACAAAGCTTTATAAAGCTTTTATAGAATGCCCAGAAGCAGGACTCGTAGGTGCTATATATATATATATATATATATATATATATATATATATATATATATATAATAACAGATCTCGATTTCTTGTTCTATAAATTTCCTACATTTTGCAATTGGAAACTACAACAAAACCATTTGAACATTCTGTGTATGCAATATATGTGGGAGTTCTACATTCATGATGGTTGACTGTTGGCCTCAGCTGATTGT
The DNA here is from genome assembly GCF_001531365.2 of Cynara cardunculus var. scolymus. Taxonomy (NCBI): domain Eukaryota; kingdom Viridiplantae; phylum Streptophyta; class Magnoliopsida; order Asterales; family Asteraceae; genus Cynara; species Cynara cardunculus. Next base: position 17,248,804 of record NC_037528.1, on the reverse strand, counting down.
TTAGCAAGCTCTGCTAACTCTTGGCTGAATTCACCGGCTTCGAATCCCGATTCTTTTGCCAGATCTGGGAACTCTTGATACCCTTTCAGTACCTGGAAACAATAAATAATGCTTCAGAGATGGAATTTATCAAAGCTTTTCACATGTGAATAATATAGTCTCCGTCCACAAAATAAACACAATATTTCCTTTATCGGATAACCAATAATAACTGTTACAAGGTTTACCAAGTTTCAATCTGTAACTCTCTCTTTACCAACCAGAAATTCAGAACATTGATCTTAGTCCCTAAGAAAGCACGTGGTTTAATGAAATGATTTTCAGGGATTTCGATTTTATGAAAGGATTCGGAATTGTAGGGATTTAGAATCTTCGGTGTGTTTGGTTTGTAGGATTATGAATGAAATTGAATTTCATTCTTTATAAATAATTAATAAAAACAAATTATATTACATATTTATTTATTAATTGATTATTACAAAATTAATGTAAACAATATCGCATACAAATCTTATGAAATCCCATTAAATACCAACCACCCTTGTGGGATTTCAAATCCAGGAAATCCTTCATACCAGGCATGGGCTTGGAATGGAATTCAATTCCAAATCCAATCCAACATTTTTCAGTTCATCATTATTGCGGGATGCCTTCAACATTTGACCACAATATGCCGGGTCAAATATTGCATTTATCTTGGCATGTTGGCCTAGCAGTATCCAGCCTTTGCCTTCTTGGAGGTCAGAGGTTCCAACTTCACTAAAAGAACAATTTGAATATTTAATTTTTTAATATTGGTGAGAAGGGCGTGTAAAAAAATATGATAGTAGAAGGAGAATAAGTGCAGCAAATCAAATGATTAGGACGTGAAAATCACCGTCCTTAGGGTATTTATAGTCCCCACTAACAAGGTTGTTTGGCTTATAGGCTATGATACCTCCAGGATTCCCTAATCGAATAAAATATATTCAACAATAGAATTTACCTTCCATGAACACACTGCAGAATTGGATTAAAGAGAAGAAGAGGATTAAAGAGGGAGATCAAATGATGAAATGATTACACATATAAATAGGTCAGACAAAACGTAGTCCGGAGGCTACCATGAGTTTAACTCACGTGGAAACTAGTGTGAGAGACACTGTTTCCAAACATAAAAATCTGATTTTGGGGATTCGCACAAGCGCCAACGTACTAGTGTTATCTTTTGACCATTTAATATAATATTTGTAAAATTCACACAACAAGGCCAAACCATCCTTCGCTAACTTGATCTCTTAAACAACTTGAAGATTATAAACTAAGGAAGAATTTATCACTCTACCAATGTGGGACAAGTGATACGCCTCAAACTGACATATTTATAGCTCATAAATACAAGTAAGATTCTACTAATTTTCCTATGTGGGACAAAATCTCACAATGAATCTCACCATGAAAACTATATATATAATAGGGCGTGTGAGTTTTATTTGTTGCATTTGCCGTATATATATATATATATGTATTATATACTTCAAAAAGAAAAAAAGAGTGTGTGAATGTCTAATTACAAAGGAAAAGGCTTAAAATATTTACATCACACCCAATTCTAATTTCTAAGTTACTAACAATTTATGTTTTGGAATGTTCCATGAGAAAGGGCAACCTTATTTTTGGAATTTTTTTTTTAAGATTCCACCTAATTTGTTACTAGTGAAGGGTATTTAGACATTTGATTAACAGTCAAAATACTAAAAAATTAAGCACTGGTATAGTATATGTTCTAATTATGGGGACGGGGCTGATGGACGCATTGTTTATGATAGCATACTCACCTTGCCATTGATCACCCACATCGGAAAACCTTCTATTTTAATCTTTGAACATTCCTTGCCTAGTTCAGTTCCAGTTTTGTATCCATCCGGAAAGCATTCAACATAGTCCAACAACTTTGCTGCTTCACGCCCAAACATCTACACATGTACCAGAAACCAGAAATCATTTTTAAACAATCAACACGAGTAATACATTGGATAAAAGAAACTACCAAAGACTTTCTAGAATACGCATCACTGTCTGCAATATAAAATAGAAATTTCATATTTGATGGAAGTCTAACATCAATGAACGATGTTCGAAAATAAGAGAGGGCAGATGAGAGCAAGTTATGCATAAATCACATCTACAGGTTCCATGAATTCTAGTTTGACAGCTTTGAGGGATTCTCCAAATGATTTAAAAGTCAAATTTCTTGAGCACAATCCATATATGTAGACACATGGATGATCCAAAAACCATTTACACTTCCCAGAGTATCAGCGCAGCTTCGATAGGACAAGGTTTGAGGAGCTCTCAAGACTCGGGGACGAAAGAGCTATGCTGTTGCAGATGTTAAAATATGAAATCGCGGTCAGGACCGTGATTCTTTTGAAATAGCGGTTATAGGCAATGGTAAAGCGGTCCAAAAATAGCGGTTCATATAATAGCTAGAATTATATATATGCATACATAACTCAACATACTTTATGCATTCAATAAAACATATATAAGAATAATGATGTCCAAATCCAAATAAAAATAATTGAACAATGTGAATACTTTTATTCAAATTAAGAGGTCAAAGTGATGGTTCCAAATCCAAAAAAAATAAATAGAATAATGGTGTCCAAGTTCAAAAAAATGAAAATAATAGCGTCCTAATCCAAAAAAAAATAAGAATAATGAAGCCTTGATATGTACAGTTAGCGGTCAATAGTGCCGCTAATCGCGGGACCGCTATTTGTCCCATGACTGCTAACCGCGATTGACCACTATAGCGGTGTGATTAACAGCATAGCAAAAGAGAACAAAAAAAGGTAGCATAGCATAGCATAAAATTGTGAAGTATAATTCCATTCTTGACAGCCTAAAAGAGAAAACACTTGTTGACTGAACCCAATAAGGACTTAAGTGCAGCTTATGCAGAAGCAAGTGGCTGAGGAGTACCTGTTTCTGCTCTAAACAGTGTGAACACCAAAAAGCTCCATACATTTTAGCTCCAATAGAACGCAGGTGTGCTGCAAGTTTAATAGCTAAAGGACTCGATGGTGCCTTGATCTCAGTTGGAGAGAATGGGAGGAACTTATCCCCAAAGCTGCATAAGCACGAAGGGTAAATAAAAGAATAGAGTAGAGATTATGTCAGACGAAAGGTCCTGATGCATAAATTATTCACGATAAAACAATAACATGATAAAGATGTAATATCAGCACAGCGGAATTTCACTCGTCAGAAAGGCTACGATTGGCCATTGAGAATCAAAAAAGAAGAGAGGCACGCATTATTTAACTTGTAATATATATAGGTCATGTGTGAGATCAATCTGAACACTGACAATGGTGCAACTTAAACCCTACTTTCCCTTTCCCAAGAACTGAACAAGGCAAATTGTAAATTATCATTGCAGATAAAGATTGAAGAAAAAAACGGGGAGAGATAGAGAAGATCAATAAGGATAGGAACTGAAAAGAATTTAGACACTATTGCCATCAGCGAACAAAGTAAGAAACTGTTCTTTATCAGCAATAAAATTACCGTGCAGGGGGGAGGGAGGAAGCACTATAGGAGTTGCTTAAAGCGGCCAAAACCAAACCAGATATGCATAACTGCAAACCCAGTTCTTCTCGGATCTTTTGCCACCCCAAAATCTGCAGAAATAATCAAATAAAAATATCTTCAGAGCTACAATGAGAAGAACAATTATGTGAAATCACTAGTAGCCCTGATCATTAAGCTTTTTCATGAACAATTTCAACAAAACAAAAAACATAACAATAAAACAAAAAAAAATCATTTCATTCACTTGGGTAGGCCATGCACATGTGTGACATCATAGTATTTACTCTTTATCCAAAGTAATATCTGGCTCAACTAACGTTAATATCACCCATCCACTCAGGCAATGTGGAGAATATCTTATTGTAAAAATGTAATCTGCTTAGAGGTGAAAATGTACCTTCGCAGTTGTGAAGAACAAAGAGAATGACAACAGGACTGATGCTAAACAGTAAGAACATGAAGCTCCTGGAAATTGTGTGCTTAAAATGTACAAAAAGTATGCGCTTGCAGTTGCCATCGAGGTAGTTGTCCCAAGTAAGATTAATCCACCATTACTTTCATCAATCCCAGAAGGCAAGTCCTTGGCTGCCAACTTTAGTGCAAGGGCAGCCACAACGCCATATGCAACCATTCCAATCAAGGGAAGAGGGATACCTGCAAAATCAGAAAAATCATTTTCAAGGTTCTCTTCAAATAGATCACCCATAATTTGAGCTGATAACCATCTATGCACCTGCCATTTAGTGTCTTAATACAACCATTTGTTATAAAAAGAAAATAACATAACAAAAATGAGCCATAACACATACTTGAAGCCAACAATATCAGATTCCGTTACTGGCACCAAAATTTTCTTGCAATGATGGTCGCTTATAACCACCTTGAAGCGTGTCCTTTCTATATATATAGAGCCTATAGAGTATTATTGCCCGCATTTTGAGATACCTCTCATATGTAACCATTAATGGCAGTATGATTCACAAGTGAAACTTCCCAACAGCATTTGACAAAGCTATGAGATTGAAAGAGGAAGTTACCTTTCAGACACATACATAAAATACTTTCTTGTCCCGGTTTATCTTTTTTAGTTCCTCAATATTGGAAAGATTACATCCAATAGAGCTAAATAAGGACCACCACGTGAAGGCAACTATCAATCCTTATAAAATTTATAGAAGTGAACTTCAAATTCACCATCTTTTCTAATCAATATTCCAAAAAGTCTTGAAGCAATTGGATTTTTAAAGTCGTACACTTGCACATGTGCTTCATCAAAATGACATTTTATTTTCAAGTTAACTTTCGTGGATTATAAACCCAAGAAAAATTACTTAACATGTTTGGCAATGATTTCTCTATGTTTGCATTTACATTTTTTAACAAGTGTAAACCATAACTCACGAAATGGTTTTTGATAAACATTTACATTTCAGAGAACCAAGATAGCTCACGAAACTTTTTGTAAACGATAGTTATACATTGCAACATATTTTCAAGGTTTTCACGGTTCACAATATACACATTGACTTTAATGGGTTGAGGCTTCGAAACCAAAAAGTACAATTTCTATGTTTGACCATAAACTTTCTACCTTATAATTTCAAAACCATAACTTTGTCAAAAAGTTTTTCATTTTGTCATCAAACTATAATACAACTCCGTTCATTTTACAAATAAAACCTATAAACATAAATATTACCAAATGATACATAGTTGTAACATGTCGGGTCATAGGTGTCCTAATTTCCATCCAATTCGATGCGACTAAAGCACAATAACAGTGACAATCCCAACTCCAATCTTCCAAGTAGAAACAACTTGTTTGTAAAAGTTCCATCCCTTTCACTTCAGTTGCAGCTATACTTCTACTTCCCACCAACACAATTCTACCAAGTGATCCGCTGTCATTTTTAGAAAACTGACATAAAGTAACATTTTTACTTTAGACCTCAAGGCTACTACTAGTCAACTTCAAGTTCTGATGACGATTTTGTTTAATTTGTCAAAAATCTAAGACTAACTATTCTCTATTCAAAGTATTTGTTATAAAATGCATTTCGTTTTGAAATTTATGTAGAAACATAAAATAAAGAATATGAACTTCCAAGGTCAAATGAGTTGGTTGTCTTCAAAACTAAACTGTATACGTATTAAGATAATAACAATATGGGTATATAGACGAAGAGAGTACCAAAAACCACAGCATAATTGCTGTTGAGGATATCGCCACAGGAACCACCTCCAATGGGGCAAAATGCATCTGAACCCGTAAGCTTTGAGTAAGTCAAGTAACCTGTTTCAAGAAACCCTAACCCTCCGAGTCCTGCACACCAACTGTATGACGAAATGCCAGTAGAAGTGGAAGAACCAGAAGACAGTGAGGTGGGTTCGGATTCCGTAGCATCTCTAGTCGGGTCATTCAAGCACTTCACCTGTAGCGATACTAATCTCCCATTACCCCAACCCCGATCACTCTTCAAACCGAATCAGACAAACTTTCCATCAGATCAAACTCAAATACGTACTACCAGAATATGTTTGGGAACTCCACTTCCAAAGTCTAGGATTGGAATTTGAGCAAGATGGGTTTGAAATTTGGAACTAAATAAGCGTCGATTCCATTCCAAACCTCGAAGTTCAGGCTCCCAAGCACTTACAATGTAGAGAGAGAGAGAGAGACAGATAATAGTACCTTGAGTTCGGTCGCAAAGGGAAACGCAAAAGAAAAAGGAGGATGACAGCTACGAAGCTTTCCATGGGAGAATACCATAGAAGGAGGCGATGAGAGGTTGAAGAAGGTCGCCATAACTCTTCTTCCAGTTCGGTGCCCAATTGGCCGGTACGAGTCTCCACTCTATTTTGACTTCTCCCATTTTTTTCACAAAAATCTCAGCGTCACTAGAAATTAATAATTATTTATCAAACAGTATACACAAATAAATTCGGTTATTATTTAATTAAAAATGAAATACAATAAAATAAAACATGGTTTATTTTTATTCTTATTTTAAAAGACTATTTTTTAAAAATTACATCAAAAACATAAAATTATAAGTTTATAACCAATTTTTATCGAATATTACAATATTGATTATCGAATATTACAATATTGATCAGTATGAATTTAAGTCACGATAATCTATACTATATTATAAAATACTTTTAAAAATTATTGTTTACGCATAAAGTATTGTTTATTTATGCATACTACTTAAAATCCAACATTACAAATAAATTATACGTAAGTACTACTTATTAAAGTATCATGTTTAAATTCATATAGCTAGCTGTAGATAAATATAGTCAAATACTGTGACATCCCGTCACTTCTGAGCTTCAGGTTAGCATCCTATTGCAGACCCCATATTAGAATTTATATTTCTCTAGGATCTCGTCTTAAGTGATTAGAACCTTTCTGGTATTAGCTCTTAAATTTTGTTGGGAAGGTCGTGTTTTGGTAGAAGATCAGATTAAGTTATCTTATGCAATGCCAAATATTTTTGAAAATACGTTAGATAAAAATAAAGTTGATGTTTTGAGTTTTCCTTAATTTAAATTTTGCAAAAGTTCCATTTGAATGTCCACTTGTTTTATCAAAAGTTGGAGTTTGGAGCTATTTGTGTTATTTCATCTATGTTGGGAAAATTTAAGTGGGTTTAAATCTTACTTAAGAAAAATAAAAGCTTTGTTGGGTTGGGCCTTTAAAGACCAGCCCATTTCCCTCAATAAAATCCTTATATAAATACCCCACATCTTTTGAAAACTCTCATTTCCAACTCTCTTGTTCTTGTTAAACCGTATCCCTCTCTCTCTAAAATCATCCACCTTCCAGCCGATTTCCTTTAAGCAAAATCTTCAGGGTATTTCTGTCAAACGCTGAAGAACAATCAAGACTTTAAGAARAAKGTATGATTCTGGTTAACCCACTTTACAGAATTCCAAACGTTTTCACCCATCTACTTCCCCYATTCGATCTTTTAGAAAGTTCGAGAGAGTTAAAGAGGAGAGATTATGCATCAAAGACATGAAAATGTCTTCATAGGATGATAATCAATGATCCATATTCTTTAATCTCTAAGGAAGTAGAAGAGATTTCCACTGCATGCGGAATTGGATCATCAAACGTTATGTTTTGAAGCATAGTTGAACCTTGCATGCATTTCAAAATCAGTTTTATTATCTTCAAGAATGTAATGGAATCGGAAAATATTTTCTGGAAGTTGATCGRGGATGATRGCTCAAAAATTAGAGTTTAAATTCTTGAAAAATGATGAGTTTGAGCCCCCATATTTGTTGTCATTCTTGGAGCATGCAATCTGTTTTGGGGGCGTGTAACTCAAGATTGTAGGGTATTTACGAAGATACTCAAGCCCACTAAAAAAATTCTTGATATTATAAATTGGCGGCTGTCATCATTGTTTTGGATAATGTAAAAATGTCATCATAATGAGGATTTTGAAAGGTTCTTTTTAAAAAGGTAAAATAATAAAATATTAACTTTAATTTAAAAAAAACTTGATGGCATTGCATGGAAAGTAACTATGCTTTAGCTTGGACAAGAAACCTTAAGTGATTTTACCGCTGGTTGTTGGTCTGTTTAAGAAGGTCGGGCGAGCATTGAAAGCTTCTAGGGTCAACCTCTGGATATTCATCATCAAACTTGTGAGTTCTCACGGCCCCACTTTTAAATGCTTTGTTTATTGTTTTGGGGAAAAAACATGTGATTGAGCAAACTATGCATGATTATTTGTTTGAAACCATTGGACTAAGAAACTGCTTAGTCAAGTTCTGTTTGAAACCTCTGGACTAAGGAACTGCTTAGTCGGGTTTACTATGTTATGTTTTGTTAACTGTTATTGCACTTGGAATAAATGCTAAATTGATGTGCTTGGGAGTATATTTTTTCAAATAAAAGTCCCCGTCCGTAAACGCTACTTGTTAACTCGGGTACATCCCCGGGCCGTGGTATTGTGGATACCCGCTATTGTGTTGACAATCCCACCCAGAAAGGGGTGCACATTACCTATGTTTTCTTGTCTAATCATGTGGAATTTGGACTATCGCTGAATTAGTACTTCTACGAACTGTGGGACCTAAGTAGTGTATGGGCTACCTATGGTTGTTCGTAAATTAATGGGGCAAGTTGGTCAGGTAAGGCTCAGTAGCGTCTCGAGATTTACATCGTGAAAGATTTACATTTATTAAGTGCAAAGAATTCGCATAAGTTTGCAAATATTTGGTTTATGCATTGAAATGTTTTATGCATATGGAAACCCGTGAGCTCACCAACTCTTTGTAGTTGACTCGTTTTATGTTCCATGTTTTTCAGGTCGTAAGTAAGATTTGTTTCACTTGGGAGCATACTCGTGACAAAGTTGATTTAGTTCGAACCGAAAATTTTGCAAATGAAGAATTTTATAAAATTTTGGTTGTAAAATTTAACTTGTTTTATTATGTAAAACTTAAAGTTGTTATCTATTAATTGTCGCTGTGACACGCTTGTCTGTTGCATCTCGCGTTTCCGCTTTAGCGGGGTGTGACAAATACAAGATAAGCATTTCATTTAAAATATAAAAGATCTAAAATATAATTAGGATAATCATTGACTTCTAACAAAATACTTAATTATTATTCTTATAAAAAATATATTATAAAATCAAAAATAAGTTAAATTATAATAAAAAGATTGAATTAAAAAAAATTACACAAAAAACAAAAACTTTAAAATAGTTAGTTTGATACTAATATTGATATGTTTATATATTTATTTTTGAAATTTTATGATATCTTCGAGTTTATATTTTATTCAAAAATAAAAAATATTTATTTTTTAAAAACACATAAAAACCGTATTGTAAATCCACATAAACGGAATAAAACGAAATAGTAAAATCGAAATATATCTCGCTACATTGCGCAGGTATCCTTTAGTAATATATACTATATTATAAAGCATTTGACAAAAACTCTTGAAAACTATTTTTTATACATGAAGTACTGTTTATTTATGCATATTACTTTAAATTCAATGTTACAAACAAATTATACGTAAATATAATTTATTAAAGCTTCATGTTTGAATTCGTGCAACTAACTGCAGATAATCATAGTCAATACAAGATAAACATTTCATTGTTCTTCCCCCCATCGTTCTCCACAAACTGTTGAATCCATCACTCACAAAGGTATGTCGTTCTTCTCACACAAGTACTCGATTGTTCTTCATCGTGCTTTGCTTTACCCGCATGCCTCGCCATTGCTCCGATGAGTTTTATATGTGTGTCCGTGTATTTATGTCAGGTGTGCATATATGAGTGTGTATTGTGGGTTTTTTAAGAAGACGAAGGCTGTGGGTGTGGGTTTGTGTATGTGCTTTGTATAGGTGTGGGTGGATGGTGAAGGGAGGGATAAGAAAGAAAGAGGAGGGTGTTGTTCGGGGTTTTCAATTGGAGTAGAAACCTGTTCATTCATCTTGGTTGGAACTGTAAGAATTAGATTATTTTTTTGACTCTTTGGTTTCAATTTTGAATAGTTGAGAGCATAAAGGAAAAAAAAAAACAGTTGGAAATTCATTATGAATAGTTATACATGTATCCATCCACATTTTCATCAAAACTGTTGTTTTATTTAAACAAAAATAAATACTGGGGGTAAAATGGTCATTTCCAACATACAGACTGTTTATTCAGCACAACAACCGAACAATAACTTATCTGTTAATATACAGACAACTATATCAATACAGACAACTATATCCATACAGGTCTTAACAAAAAACGAACCGAACATCCCCTTAATAAGCTTAATGAGTGAAATAGCTTATTGGCACAACCAAAGTAGAGTGTTTACTTGTGCCTTATTCATGGTGCCTGATTGGTTTGAGTTTGGCTCCAAATATCAAAAGTACCATAAGGTCTCATGTTCAAATCCACTGAAGAATAAAAATCTTCGTGTGGCCACGGAGGTTCAAATGCGGTGACTCCGGGCTATCTGCAAAGCAGGTGGTCGCCCTGGGATTAGTCGACTCGCATAGCGGGTTGGATATTCAGGTTAATAAAAAAATAAAAATAAATAAACACTCTTAATACCCAAACATCTGAACGAAGCAAACTTCACATATATTAAGAGGTAATTTTGAAAAAAACAAACAGACCCTTAAAGGCTGAAGTGTAGATTAAGTCATTATTCAGTAGTTATATATCTCTTTTATGGGTTTGATGTTCATTGAAATACAATTATGTTGAGAGATTATTCTCCAAAATAGAAAACATTTTCAACTCATTTTAAAACACCAAAAAATACCAATGACTTAATTTATGAATTTATATTAACGTCACTCTGTAAGTTAGATTAAAAAAAAAACTAATTTTAGATTAAAAAAAAACATCTCACTAATCACGTCAGCAAATAATATTGAGTTGAATACCATATTATTCGGCACATCAACATGATAAGCGGTTAATGCTTTAACCGGTTATCCGGGTATTTAAATGTTTAAAATTTTACATCTTAGGTATAAAAGTACATTATCAAAAATATGAATCAAGTTAAAACACGTTAATTTTCATGCAATTTGTCATTAGAAGCTAATCAGTAAATTATACACTTCATACACATAAACAATTCCTCTTGAAAACACACAAAGTTTGAACTTGATGTCTCATTATTATTGCCCTACAAAATGTATACAAACTATCAAGTAAAAGAAATATATTAGAAAGGGTTTTATTGTGAAGTCATATAAGATGAGGGGTCTTATTTTGAATTAACTAAAGTTACTGGACGTTTTTGTAAAATAAGTAAGCGTCTGTCCCTTTTTCAGTCAACTTTTTCTAAATAGCGTCGAAAGTTGTCTTGATGCAACAACCCTCGAAGAAGCTAAAATCAAATTTCGCGATCTAGGGTTCTTGTCTGCAACGAAATGGTGAGTGCTTTCTCTATCTGTGGGTTTTGCTAACATTTTATGTATGTAAATGTATACATTCATATGCTTATATCCCACATTTTAATGCGTTGAACTCTATTATATGCAGGCTGACTCGCCTCGAAGAAGGTAAACTCTAAGATCCCAAAACTTGGTCTTGTTTCATTTTTCTTCGATTATTGCTTATTGGTGTGCGTTCTGCTTCCTAGGGTTTTCTATTTGTTAGTCTTTGCTTTTGATTATTGTTTTTATTATGTAGTTTGATGAAGGAAAGGGTTTTGTGAGGTGAAGTTGTTTCTTGTTAAAAATAAGACATTGTTGAGTATATGAAGGGAAGATACATGTTCTTGTTGGGAAATGGGAATGATTGTATTAGAAAGAGAACCAGATACTGAAATTTGAGCAGCATGTTATCGAAGTTGTATTTGTCGTTAAGGGGGGTTGCTACATTTTCTTTAATGAGTTTTGATGCAAATGTTTGAGATTCCACACACACTAAGTGATTTTATGGATAGATGTTTTAAACAACTTGACGAGAGTTTGAACCCTTGACATGTCAACTACGGGATTACATGTAAGTTCCCAGTTTCCTTGTAACCATGGTCTGCGAGACCAGGATATGATGCCTGTAAACTGCAAAATAAATTTACTGAATGCAATTAGCCTTTTCTGCAATTTATATGCCTTTGTTTTGTTAGTATTTGGCGCATGAATTAAGCATTCCAATGTATTTGAAACACGATTTTGTTTTAGATTATTAGAATGAACCTGTGTTTTTTTTATTAAAGATAACTTTTGACAGTCATTCTTTGTGTTAGCTGGGTCTAATTACCCATGTATGTTCATGGGCATGGCTACAGTAATTCGTGTCACTGTTGCAGTGAACGTGGCAAGGTTGTTAAAAGTGCAATTTCAATGATTAGAATCAGACTGCAATGTGATTCATGAGCAGATGATGCAATCCCATTTATTGAATCTATTTATTTTCTTAACTCCCAAACCCCCTTGTATAAGCCAATGGTTAGGACCAGGATCCATTGTTTCATCCCTTACTCATGATTTAGACAGGCATTTATGTCAAATTTATGTAAGCTAGCCCTTCTTGCAAGTCAGGATGTAGATTTGCATTCAGAACAGGGGTTAACTGGGTCTCATCTTGAAATATGTATTTGATTAAGTTATAATTTTTGTATGAAGACTGCCAATTGTAGAGCCATTAAATCATCACTTGCATCTGATATATCACTGAATAGGGTAATGCTAATGCATCATTGCATCTCATGTGATTTATGTTTTAACATTTCAATAGCCAAACCGTGTCCGAGAACCTCGGCCTTTATTCTTTACTTTTTATTCCATTTATCGCCTACATTTCATGCGTCTGAACTCCATTAAACTTGTATCATAGAAATTGGACAGAGTGAAAATGGGAAATTAAATGTAATAGAATTAGACTAAGCAAATGGGCCCTTAGTCTCTGAAGGGATTGGGTATGTATTCACACTTAGATTCTATTTTAGAACAATGATTAGATCAAAAGAAAATATAACTTTTCATGCTCCTACCCCATACAGTTCCCTCGTTTCTCTAATTCTTGTTAGACACATACATTATGAAGAAGGGAAAAGAAACCCAGATTCAAATGGTCTCCCAAACATGATGAAATTAGTAGATGTATGGGATGTTAAGGTATATGCATTATGTCACCTCATAGCCTATAGTCTATAGCCTAATGTTTGAAATGGTTCTTTCATAAAAACATAGAAGAAACCTCTTCTTGTGAAGATGAGGCATTATTCTTTAAGCCTTCTCTAACACAAATAGGTGTGGCCGATTATCAGTGATCAGTACTGTATCAACTAAACAAACAGTGCATGTGTTTTCTTGGTTATAAAATGCTTGCTGTAGATCAATCGAATGTGCAGTTGATGTAAGTTACACTGCCTATAAGATCTTAGGGTGCAAAGTTGTAGAAATGAGTATATTGTTCTTCTTGGATATTTATGGTAGGTGATCAATGTCGGGGTCCGGGCTCACATGTTTTCCCTACATTTTTATTGCTTGCTTTAAGTAGTTGATGTTGGGGTGCAGGTGTCTTTCTATTGTTAGAATCTGCTAGATAACATATTCATATAATTATGTATTCATGCAAAGAGTTCACGACAGTTTGGAAATAAGGAAAAGAGAGTACCAAGTAAATTAAAGAGCTGTGGCTTCGTGAATTATCATGCTCATGTGATGCAAATTACTGAATGTAAACAGCATTTTCTCAGTGGGTGTTTATTTCTACCTTATATGCTTTTAATGTATTCAGGTATTCACGCTCCCCTCTGTATGAAGCACCATCCAGGTCCAGGTCCAGGTCCAGGTCTCGATCTAGATCAAGATCCTGGTCAAGGTCAAGAGGCAGGCCTGTATCGAGATCAAGATCAAGAAGTCGTGGCAGGTATTGTTTTTGATTTGCCTTAGAATTCCTTGTCTTTTTCTTATTGAGAATTTGCTTCACTATGATGATGTATGTTTGTTTATTTGCCAATGTCTGTTTTTAACCTTGGCAGGGAAGAGGCAATAAATCCTGGAAATACACTTTACGTCACTGGTCTATCTACACGTGTTACACAGGACCAGCTTGAAGAACATTTTTCAAAAGAGGGAAAGGTTAGTTTAGTTAATGAACCTGATTCTTCTGGTGGTAGAAAAGGATAAATTTCGGGTAGCTGATGTACGGTATGAAATCGTAGCTCTAATCTAACTTCATGGTAGAGGCCTATATTTATCTTAATTAGGGCTTGCTCTACATTATTGATATACCAAATTGCCTGGTGGACTGTATCCAAGAAGTAAGAGCACACCATGAGACCTACCTAACTGGCTATTCTGCTAAGTGGAAGTAAGGCATCCGGAATTCCAAATGTATCATTATGCTGCTGTATGTTTATGTGGAGCAACCTAATTTAGCTTCCCTCACCACTTGCCCAGATTGGTGGGGCATCGGAAGTTGGGTATTCGTTTTAATTTTTTGACGTCCATCTTTGTAACACAGATTTACCATATGTAAAATTTGCTATGCTACTATGGTAAAGGCACATATCATCTCCATGATCATTGGCTGTTGTAGGGCAGAGTCCAACTCTTGGTATTGTTGCTTTTTCCTCAGCCTATTAGGGTACCAGTTTGGGATCATTCAGAATGCATGCATGCTTGTTGGGGTTGAGAACAAAAGCTGTTGGAAGAGAGAGCCTAATTCTTTTGGTGTCCGCTGTCATATTTTAATCTTTAAATTAAAAAGAATTGTTTCGTAAGACAGTAAACATACTACTAATTGTTTGTCAAAATTGTCTTCAATGTTATCCTAAAGCTCCTTCCATAAACTATAGGGTAAGCTACCCAAGGGCTATTGACGGTAGAGCCCAACCGTCCAGGAGGTCATGGGTTCAAACTTCAAACCTCACTGAAGGTTAGGCGTGTGTGAGTATTTCCCGTGTATAAATATTATATACTTCAAAAATAGGGTAAGCTACAAATATCTAATAACCTTCGCCATCATAGAAGGTAAAATGAAAAATATATTGCAACTATAGAGGCCTATGGCATATTGATACATAACCCTTAAATATCTGAATATTCCCTGCTGATGTTGAATATTCTTCCCAAAGCCTTATTTGCTTCATCTCCTTGCTGTCTATGGTGTTGTACCTGCCTACTCTGCACAGACCAAATCAACTCACCCTGGTTTCATGATTCATATATAACTTTCTATTACGTGCAAAGTGTAAGAAAGTTGTTGCTTTCAGCGGATTGACCATTTAAAAATTAAATTCAGGGGATTTATGTGTATATCTTATATTTGCTAAAACAAATTTCTATTCTGAGTTACTGGATAGAAATCCACATTTATAAACCTGTATGACCCATTCCTAAAATGAATGCATATCGTTCCTTTGCCATTAATGTTCTTCATGTTTTATACTTCAGTGATTAATGATGACTACTCTCCCTTTTAGGTGGCTAACTGTTTTCTGGTTGTGGAACCTCGTTCACGCATCTCCCGTGGCTTTGCTTTTATCACTATGGAAACTCTTGAGGATGCTAATCGCTGCATAAAACATCTTAATCAGTCGGTTCTTGAACATCGCCAGATAACTGTGGAGAGAGTAAGTTATCTTGACTCAGCAAGGGAAGAAGTGATGTTTCAAACTATCTTTCTTCTTAACTTCAAGGTTTACTGGCTATATTGCATCAGTTATGTTGGCAGCAATCAAAGTTGATGATTTCATCAATGCAACTCTTAAACAGCTTGATCAATGGCCAGCTAAAACCGCATCATTTCACATGCATCTGATCAACTAAACATACCAAGCTTATTGCTATATACCACCTCGGCATACATTCAACTATCAACTAATCAACGGTCATTATCAACAGCAAATTTATTCAACTATCAACTAATCGACGGTCATTATCAACATCTAACCAGGCTTTATTGGTATCGTTTACCCGAGGCTCATGGGTACTCGCCACATGCATTTTCTATTTATTTCTTTGCTCTTTCTTCTATGGAGATTGGGTCAAGTTTCCCATTTTCGTTCTTTGTTTGGGCGGAGCTTCTGATGATCATCGCTTTTTTTTTTCCTTCTCTCAAATTATGCATGTTGATAATGCTTATGCTATATGATATAATTAAGCCGCTTGCTTGTTGAAAGAACTTTTACTTGAAGTTGTTTATCTGGTTTATTTCAGTCGCGAAGGAAACGCCCAAGAACACCCACACCTGGTCATTACCTAGGCCTGAAAAACACTCGGGACACTGGTAACGTTTTCTTTATTTTTCTTCTTTATATGCTAAAGTTTATATGTCATCTGGTGCCGGATTGATGAAATTTGGTGTCATGTTTAGGCTATCGGGGTGATAGAGGGAGGTATCGTGGTGGGTCTGGACGTGATGACTATGGATACCGGAGGTCTCCACGGCGGTCACCGCCACCATATAGAGGTGGTCGTAATTACTCTCCTCCAAGGAGGTCCCCACCACCATATAGAGGTGGTCGTGATTACTCTCCTCCAAGGAGGTCCCCACCACCATATAGAGGCGGCCGTGATTACTCTCCTAGGCGCTCACCTTATTACGGAGGGAGATCAAGGAGGGAGCGAACAAGGTCTCCTCCATATTCTCCTTACAGGAGTCCTGAAAGGCACTATGGTCGTCGTTAGGTAAGGATTTTCTCAGGCCGCTGCTGATTGAAAATATGTGGTCTAACTGTGAATTTGGCAGATGTTTTTTCTGCCCTTTCCGAATGTTGAATTTGGCAGATGTTGATGTTTAACCTCTTGTGAACTATATATGTTGCGTTACATCCAGTCTTATGGTTTGTTAAAAGAGTTTTGTTGCTGGTTTTATATGGATCTTTATTTATGGAGGAAAACTTTAAGATGAGAAGAATTCAAGATCTTGTCTTTAGTTTATGAAACCAAACAAGCCCAGTATACCACATCCGACCCGTCGTTGGGGCCAATGTCCTTTTTAACGACTTGTTGAGTAGCGATCTCGGAGAGTGACCGACTGTTGACGTCTGCATCAATTTTTTTTTTGTAGTATTTGAGGTCTTGTGGCTGGGCTTGGGGCAAGTGTCGTTTACGACTTGTCCATTTGGTGTACCTTTTGAATATGATCTGTTGCCTGAATTCTTATGCTGCAACTTGAAAGATTGCCCAATCAGACTTTTTCAGTCGGGGCTTTTCTGGGCTTAACAGGCTTTTCAAGCCAGGCCTAGGCCTGGGCTTTTTTTTTTTTTGCTGTTGGGTATGGGTTGGGATTCTTGCTTGGCCCTTTTATTGCTATTTTAAGCTACAGCCTTGTAAATCCTTGGGGGTAGTTGTATACTTGTGTATCGCTAACCCTACCGGTCATCGTTTCAGGGTGACTGAAGGTTTGTTCGACTGTTACATTAATTTCAAGTATCATTAGATTGGTCGAGTTGTAGTCAAGCTAGCCTATATGTGTGTGTGTGTGTGTGAGTCATTTAGCCCTACACTTGAGGTTCCTTTTTTGATTAGAAATTTATTAGAACGATCGAAAAACAGTACATAAATAGTGATGGGTATACCCACCGAGCTTAAAAATTGCCTCCCCAATACATGCTTCGACTATATGAACTTCAATTTTGAGTAAAGCTTGCCAAAAGGTATTACTTTTAATAAATTTGTAGAAACAATTTTTTCTCTTTCTTAATCCTTCGTTTGGTCAATATTTATGGTTTTAAATGTGAAGCACTGGATAATTCTTAACATGGATAAGCGGAAGATAGCAGGGGTAGGTTTGCAACTTTTATAAATAGACGGCAAACGGGTTTGTATGTGAACCCATGTGATACACATGATGTTCATATGTAAACTCGTTAATTAGTTCACATGTGAATTATTTAACTGATTCATATATGAATCAGTTAATTAGTTCATATGTTAATTACATGAATCCACGTATGAACAAATAGTTCATACATGGATCACATAAGTTCATATATGAACCTGTTTGCCGCATATTTATAAAAGTTACAAAACTACTCTATTTTTTTGCATAACCACAATCTTTGACCAGTCAAAGCCGTAATTATTGACCAATTAAAACCGCAATTAGTGACCAGTCAAATCTGATTTTGGCCGTATAAAGGACTAGGATCACTTCTTTACTTCTCAAATATTTACCACTTCGTCAAATTAGCTAAATGCTTACACAGGGTCTACATGTAATAAAAAATGGAAAATATTTCATGCATTTAGCTAAAAAACACATGCATTTAATTAATTTGTTGGGGTTTTCGGAAAAAAATGAGTACCACTTTCTCATAAGTGGGTCCCATTTTTCAGGTATTTCATCGAAAACCTCACAAATTGTCATGTGATTTTAGCTAAAGACAGGAAATATTTTTCAATTTCTATGACATGTTATGGAGATTATGTAAGTATTTAGCTTATTTTACAAAATATTTTAATGAAATAAGTGGTTAAATAAAATAAATACATAAAAAAATTGATTATTTTGTTAGGAGGGTGTTTAAGATTGCTTATTTAAAGTGTTCATTAACTTATTTCGGTGTGGTACAAATAATAAAGAGTTTTTAGTGTTTGAATGGAGAAAGAAATGAAATACTTATACCGGTTTGGCACTAGTAATATAGGGTTTTTAATGAGTTAGGGGCTATTTATCAGACACTACCCGGTAAGTGCTTACATATAAAATTTAATACTATTATTTTCTTAACAGGTAAGATTTTAGTCCATCAAAACGACATACTATACAATAATTTACACGGTAAACACTTACCGTGGTAAGAGTCGTCGCCCTCACTTACCGGGTAAGACTCATGGTTCTTACCTCGCTCTTACCGGGTAAATTCATGGTCCTTATCATATTCATTCGATGAAGTAATCTGACTTGGTAAACACTTACCCGGGTAAGTGTTTGATAAACGATTAGTTACTTTTTTTTAACTTATTAACTTATTCCGGTGTGGTACCGACAATAAGGAGCTTGAGTGTTTGGATAAGAAAAGAAAATGGTATCTTTATCTATTTTATAAGTTGAGTTTAATACCGTATAAATTGATACTATATGTTTTAAATAAGCAATCCAAACATATGGCTATTTGCTCTTCAATTGTTGCCGTATTGTTTTCCACAAACGTGAAAAGGATTCAGGGAGGGTAAATAGGAGGATTTTATTCTGTCTTGGTATCCCGGCGGGAAATCGGAATCCTTAAGTCACCGGAGGCTCCGCCATAACCATGCACACACCTCAAGGGATTATACCTTTCTTCTCCACACTTCTCGACTCATGTTCTTCCACAAGAAATTTGCATAAACTCAAAAAACTACATGGTCGAATGATAATCTCAGGAATCTCCCGCCATGATTTCATTCGTGCAAAACTCGTCTCATCATATTCGGTTTGTGCTCAATTCCACGAAGCATCCATTATCTTCTCCATTACCAACCGCCAATCCACTTTCCTCTACAACTCCCTCATCCGAGCCTTCTCTTCCGTCAATCGGTTCTCCGATTCTCTCCTCCTTTTCCGGGATATGCTTCGTGCCGGTAAAGCCTTAGACCGCCATACACTGCCGCCCGTCCTCAAGTCCTGCGCCGGTGTTCCAGATTTTCACCTCGGACGCAACGTCCATGTTCTTGTTTTCGTAAATGGGTTTGATTCGGATATTGCTAATTCAAATTCTTTGGTTACAATGTATAGTAAGTGTGGTGATCTGGGTAGTGCACAGAAGGTGTTTGATCAAATGCCTGAAAGAAATGTGGTTTCTTGTTCGGCTATGATGAGTGGGTATGCATTGTATGGGAGATGTAAAGAGGTGTTTGAACTGTTTGACAGAATGATCCTTGATGGGTTGCAGCCAGATGGACCGATCTTCACCGCGGTTCTTGCAGCATGTAGTCATGGCGGGTTGGTCGAAAAAGGGAAGGAGTACTTACAGATAATGAAAGATTTTGGGTTGAGGCCAGGGTTGGAACATTGCACCTGTATGGTTGATATGTTGGGGAGGGCAGGGAGATTGGAGGAGGCGGAGGCAATAGTCGAAGGGATGGATGCCGCCCCCGATGAGGTATTATGGAGCGCGTTATTGGCCGCGTGCAAGACTTATGGGAAGGTGGAAGTAGCAGAAAGGTTGGCTGACAAGATATATGCAAGAAGGTTAGTTTTAACATAATTAAACACATTTCAGTTTTGTTAAGCATTGCGGATAGATAGTTACATGCTTTAAGATCTATGATCTCACTGATATCTTGATATATGGATGGTATAAAGGAGTTTTTTTTTAATGAAAATTTGAGGTATGTTGGCTGATGATGGTGAAGGAAGTTGGAAACTGAAATCTTGGAGTCATTTTGTTGACCTGGTAGGTACATAGATGATTAGATAGGGTATGAGAATTTAGAGAATAGAAGACAACTATATTTTTTATTAGCCTGTATATCCAACCCGCTATGCGAGCCGACTAATCCCAGGGCGACGACCTGCTTTGCAGATAGCCCGGAGTCACTGCATTTGAACCTCCGTGGCCACAAGGGGATTTTTTATTCCTCCTTGGATTTGAGCCTGGTACCTCCTGGTACTTTTGACCTTTGGAGCCAAAGCTCAAACCAATCGGGCACCACCCTTGTGGTTGAAGACAACTATTTTGGACTTTGTTTTGCAGATCTATGGAGAAACTACATATTGGTTCTTCTGTACTTGTCACCATGTATGATATAACTGTATATCATACTTTAGTTGTCTTCATATGTTGGTCTGTAATCCCGCACATGGACCAGTTCTGAACATTATAAATTCTCTCGGTGGATATTATTGTATTGAATGTCCCCTGAACTGTGATATCGCCCTGTTCTTGACCGTGCGGGACAGTGGGTGCTAGAAAGTTGATGATTGCATATGATCCGAGGCTTGCTGAGTTTTGCGGGTTCTGGAAGAATCGATTACGTTAGTGAATGTGTAAGTTCTACGCTCTCTTAGATTATGTGTACTTCGTTTCCAAATAATTGATGGTATATGGTTTACTTCACAAGTAATAGTTTTGGTTCAGTTTATTGACTAACTAATCTCTCTTAGTCGTTAATTTAGTTTCGTTAATCTTATGACAATGGAATATTAAGGTACATACCATCAACAGAATGATAGAATCTTCTTCAATGGAATAAGAAAGAAGGGATTTGATGGAATGCTTTTCTTGTCAATTGATGCATTCCATTATGTATGTCAAATTAGGGGTGTTAATCGGTTGAAATCCAATAGATTTAGGTTGATCTGATCCGGTCCAATCATCCGATCGATGTTGGACTTCGTCATTTGTTCCGATCCAATTAACATTGGACATCCAATCCAATGGATGATTGGATCCGATCGGTTCCATCCATTGGATATTACTATTGGTTATCCATTAGATCTATCCAATATTTTGATACAATTTTCACCCAATTAACCCATCATTTCAACCGACTATTCATATAGTTTCTTGATTTCAAAAAACACTGTATAAATTTCAACTAAAACCACAAGGGTGGTGTCTGATTGGTTTGAGCTTGGCTCCAAAGGTCAAAAGTACCTAGAGGTCTTAGGTTCAAATCCAAGGAGGAATAAAAATCCCCTTGTGGCCACGGAGGTTCAAATGCGGTGACTCCGGGCTATCTGCAAAGCTGGTGGTCGCCCTGAGATTAGTCGGCTCGCATAGCGGGTTGGATATCCAGGTTATTCAAAAAAATAAAAAATAAACTAAAAATTAATATCATAAATTGTTAATAATTATATATAATTATTAACTAGATGGTAGTTGAATGATAATTGTATTGGTAATTGGATATGATCGGTTTGGATTGGTTTGGCTTTATTGGATTTTGAACTAGCATAACCGAACGAACCAATATGGATGTTGAAATTTTGGATCCAATCCGATCCAATTACAATTGGATAATTATGGCCGATCGCTTCTAATTGAATCGGATTGTTTCCTTCACAGCCCTATTGTCAATTGCATAACATTATGTCCAGGATGCTTGTTAGAAACTTATGTTTGGATTTTAGTCTTCTTTAGTTGTTATGTTAGTTGACCTCACTCAATATTGCCAGTTTGGTGGTTTCGGTACCTGTCCATGCTCAAACACGACCTTTTCGGATAATCTGTTTATAATGAAGCATTCACAAATATTTACTCAACATATCTGTTTATCTTCACAAATTTAGAACAAACAGGGGCGACCCTTTCCAATTTACAATAGTTGTGGGAAATGGAGTACCACAATCTCCATGACTCGAACACATGACCTTTTCGAGTATTCTTACATCCTTATACCTATAAACCTAACGTGTTTTTTATTGTTACAGCGAAGATTCACATGTGAATATAATGAATGGGTCGGAAATCATGTGGTTAAAATGTCGGGTAGAGTGGGTGAATGGGCTCCCATTACTTTACCTCCAACATCTGGGAAATTCTCATAGCCTGGCAAGAAATTCACATTCCCACCTGCATCCACTTGTAATGGGTACCTAAGAAGATGACCTTGCAATGTTCTGAAATTCTCATCTGTGTATCGTTTCCAGTTATCTTCTGCTATCTTATTAACTATTTTAACACATTCCAGAGTTTCTGGCTCCTTGTAGGGTTTCTCTAGCGTCCTCAGCCCCAGCTGCTCAGCCCATAACGACATTCTGTAACCATAGACCTGAGAAACACACATATGATATCAATAATGTTACAATACGTGAACCTCTGATTCTCTATCTAAAAGAGCCCTTATGGAGGGATAGAATGTTCCTATACTGTGAGAACATGTGGAACCCCCATACTACTCTCCAAAAGAGTCCTTCAGGAAAGAATTTGGGGGGGGGGGAATTCAAACATATATTGAAGAGAAAGTGTCCAAGTCTAGGTGATGTGGGACTCTAACATGTGCCCTCCAACGGAGTGTAGACGCAAAGATGTCCTAGGGTGTTGAGTCTTGGACAAAGGTGTCCCAGATGAATAGATGATAGACTTGGCTCGGATGCCGTGTGAGAATATGGGAAACCCCTGTATTGCTCTCCAAAAGAGCCCTTGAAGAATAGAGGGGGTTTCAACATATATTGTAGAGAAAGTGTCTAAATCGAGCCAATGTAGGACTCTGGCACCTGCTTATATACAAGTTTTGATGGTCTGTATTTAGTCGATGTAGTACTCCAACATGCCCACTCAAACGGAGGTGAAAGAATGTGTCGAGTCCTTGGGTGGTTCTAGACCCCGGTTCTGATACCAAGTCAAAGCTCCTCTTTGTTAGCAACTTAATGAGCTTAATGAGACTCACAACTTATTCGATCAGCCATACATGACTGTTGGTAGTGGCTTAATGATATAGACAGTAGCTTATTCAGTAAGCTTATAGGGGAAAACTTTATGCAGAAAGCCATGTTTTTTTTTCGAAGTTGTCATTCCCAATTCAAAAACATGTTTATTCCATCTATGGAAAAACCCTCCCAGGCAAAAAACTTTCCTAATCTATACAAATAGATTAATCCACATGGACAATTTATCCATACAGAACTTAATGGGAAACCAACCAAACAGCCCTCAAGTCAACGTGGGACTCCAACAGCCATCCTTAGATTTACGACTTCCTTCTTTGTTAGAGTGTGTTTGTGAAATCTACAACTTATGAACAACAAAAACTGTCTCAATTGTTGTGATCCAATGTGACACTTAAACTTTTTGGCAATCATTTTAAGTATCTTAGAAAACTAATGGAGTTGTCAAACCTGTCCATATGGATGTCGCTTCTTTGCAGCCCAAGTGTGATGGGGTTGATATGAACCCATGGCTATTTCTGTGTCCTTTGAACCAGCCAAAGATCTTTGGTTAATGTTAGCAGATCCAATGATTACATACTCATCATCCACGATCATTCCTTTAGCATGGACATAGATCATGAACCTCTTGAACTTTTGTGAATCTGAGACCTATAAAACCAACCCAATATCAATTTTCAGTGAACTTGTAGACGGGTGTACATTTAGGAAACTACCATGGGTACATTTCTTGTAGAAAGGTCGAAAATACCTTATCATCTGCAGATGATGGATTCATTCTAAAAGGTACCTCTTCCCGTTTGCCAAGACAGTAGAAATTTAGATAGTCTTGAGGGTGTGCATCTAGCTGCATGGACTTGATTGCTTGGGCAACAACATTATACATCATTTGCATCGTCTGGCTCTAAAGATTAGAACATTTGGAAGTCAGATATATCCATCATCTCATTTTAATACTTTTGCATAACCTGGGGCTCTTCACAAAAACAGTGTCTCTATAGTCTATCCTCTGGAGTAGATGTAAGGTTTGCGTACATCCCACGCTACAGACCCTGCTCTAGAGCGGGATATACTGGGGTCATTGGTTTGGTTTCTCACTTCTATTTGCTTCAGATTGAACCATTTCATACTCTCTTTTTTTGCCATTTGGCCTACTCATAAAGTTTGTTACTACCTCAGAAAACAAGAGATATATTATCGAAATGATATGGAACGAATTTAAGAACGTGTAAAAGTCAAAAAGATACCTGCCAATAGAGAATCTCTTGCACGGTAGCAGAAGTCGGGATGCCCTCCGGCCACATTGGTATGACAACATAAACTGCAAATCTCTCCTTGCTCCTGATCTTACTTGCTATTTTTTGAGCCAACTCCATTGGGATTAGGTTATCAGCTCCTAAAAGTTGGCAAGATAGCATGCACTAGCCTCAAAAACATGTTACCAAATGCACATTAGAAGATATGAAATTAACTGCTCTACATTGAGGGGATTAGAAGAGATGGACTGAAGTAAAAAAGATGCAACACTTCAAATTTCAGAAGAAAATAATCTCTCACATACACTTCCATTAAAGTAATCAAAACATAGCACACTGCCAAGAAAGTACCCGCGTTTTCATATGACCATGCATACGATGATCCGATGAAATATTGGTTTTCGATATAGATGAAATGTTGAGCTGATCGGATTGCTTGGATATATGCTGTTTGAATACTTTTGTCTATAACCATACTTTTCGCAGTAATAAGATTCTGCAGGAAACAAAATGTCAACAAAGCATATGTCATATATATAGACAATTAGGTTGCGTTCAATATCCAGAAAAGACATGATATAACAATGTTCAACGTAAGATAAAATTGGACAGGACAGAACAAATAAAATTACTAATTTACCTTTAATGAGTTGTTTATATATTTTGATTAATTTATGTAATTTATTAAATTATAATAAAATAAACTTTTTTATAACAAAATATATCATCAAAAAGTTTTCATCAAGAGGATTGAAATAACACAAAAAATAAAAAGTTAATGTAATTTTGAATTTTATTTTATATCTTATACATAAATTAATCAAAATATAAAACCGTGTAAAAATAATATTTGACGATCGTAAAATGAAAGTTTAAAGAGTAAAAAATACAATAAATAATATATATATATATATATATATAATAAAATATAAAGAGGGAGACATATTTGATGTTTTAGAAGATAATTAGATTTTATTTTGAAGTTATGTTGGTAAAATATAGGTCTTTTCCACCTTGTTCCATGGAATGAGAGTAAAACATGATTGTTCTACTTCGTTCCTGTCTGTTCCATATAAAAATCCTGTCAAACATTGAAATCCTTATTTTGTCCTAAAAGCTTGAATTATTAACCTGTGCCTCTGCAACATCCACAGTTTTGGGGAATCCTTTCAAAGATCCAGAATCAATAGACCGGAAGATCTGCAGAGTAAGAGAACCACGTGAGGTTTATGCAGGCCATAAAAGGCTCTTTTTTGTTCTACGAGAGTTATTTGTAACCTGGACATGCCAGTTATCAGGATCGTCTTCCGTGGTCACGTGTATTAATGGATCATCTTCAGGAACGACGGTGTGATCTCCAGTTATTGGAGTAGGATTGGTAGGACTATCAATCCATGAGATTCTGTCGATCTTTAACAATGCATCGTCTTGATAGTGAGCCATTCTTTTGGCGATTAATGCGAATTCTCGCCATCTTGTAGCTTTTCTCCATCGTTGCTCGAAGTTTAGAAGGACATCATATGCAGCAGGACCATCAATCTTGCAATGCAAGTCATGCCATGGCTGCCTTGGGGCCCTGGTTCCTACCTAATTTGGATAAAGAAACTGACAATTGTGAAGACACAGATTTTACACGTATGAATACATTTAATTGCTCCGGAATAAAGAGCGTCCGAATGGAGGCTCTTATTGGGTTTCTGTTGGATTCTTATAAGAACATCTGTTGTAGGAAAAATGCGCATGTCCAATTACATGTTAATCCAAGTATTTAGAAAAGAAATTGGTTGTTTTGACAACTAGCTTCCACAACTAGCACTTGGACTTGGAAACAAGCTAAAGCTACTTTGAATCAAAAGAATGAAAAAGAACCGTTTATCCAGAAATAAAAAGGAAAGACAAGTTGGTTTGAGGTCCTCTTGTATTATTATTACTTTTTTATTGTTTCTTAACTATTTTTAGTTTGTTTCAATAACGTTCTAAAACATATATTTATTAATTTTGTTTTATGTTTCGTTTCTTGTAAATTTTTATGCAAGTTTTTGTATTTTGTTTTAATCAGTTTGAGTTTTAATTATCTTGTTATATTATTATGTTTTGATTATTTTTCATATATATATAAGTTAAATTAATTT
>NC_037528.1:17210945-17221995 GCF_001531365.2 Cynara cardunculus var. scolymus | reverse complement strand
TATAAATTAATAATTTAAAATTAATATAAAAAAGTGAAAAATAATAAATTATGTTTGAGTTTTGTTTTAATAATTTTATAATATATATTTTTAAAAAATTTATAAAAAAATTTGAAAGTGAGTGTTCTTATGAAAATCTTAATTTGAGTTTTAATCAATGTTCTTATTTTGTTGAGATGGTAACGATGTTACATGAAAAATAAGGTTCTTGGAGGCTTCTTCATTGCAGATGCTCTAAATACTCCGTCAATGTACATGTATTTTAAAATTATATAATTATTACATTTTTTTATTAACTAAATCCCAATTTTATTCTTAATAATAGAAAGTCTAATGAATTTTTTCAATCTCATAGTTATAAATAGAATTGAGAAAAAAATATGGACGTGACGAGAAGAGGAGAACCAGTGGTGGCAAAAACGGAAGATGGGATGAAATAGCAACTCACAGGGATTGTAGGTTGGTGAACGTCGTCCTTAAATATGGTATCAAGATCGTGAAATAACCGATGCTCGGGTGTGTCATATCGACCATCACAGAGATCAAGACCGCCTATAAACGCGCTAATCTTTCTATTATTACCATAAGCCTGAGTGTCCACGAGCACACATTTCTGATGGTGTGTAAAAGCACCTCCAACAACCTGAAACATGGAATAAGATAAAGAGCATGTCTAAAAGATAAAGATGCACAACCCCAAATCAATGGGATTCGCTGATTCACATGAATAGCAACCCCAAATCATCAACCATGACACATGATGCTTGATTTGGACTATGAACAAGACTCTGGCTTTGTACCTTTTTGTAATGTATCATGTATGCACTACCAAATTCATCAATTATGCAATAATAATTTGACAGATGATCATGGATGAAGGTAAATTGTCGAACCACTTAAATACTCCATTTGGACCATTTATTTTTCATATATGTTGGAACCCTTCTATTCAAAAAGCACTTTTTTGGAGGGTAATCTAATGAGTTTTCACATTTTCTCATTGGTATTGGAGCCGAGGTCTACTACTATGGGACAATCTGTGTCGGTCTAGCCTCTCTGTTGGAGGGATCATGTTACAATCCCATATCGGGGGACTTGAACCATTTCTCTTCCATATATCAACATAAAAATATGTAAAGAGATGAAAATAGATGCATAACTAAAGCCAGCCGAGGATACTGAATCACAGGTTACCTGTTGTTTGAAAAGGCCAAGCTTACTGCTTCCATAACGAGGTGAAAGCACACATTGCACAGATGAATGCTTGAAAAACTTCCTGGTCTCTTCATCATGAGTTTGCATTACCCCATTCTGCACCAATTAACCACTGACACTATTAGTTTAAATCAAATGTGTTTATTGGCTCTGTAGGAAATCAAACCACGTTTACATTCATAATGCTAAATTATAGGTTGATTTCTCACCGTGTTGACGAAGAGCTTACTGTGGGAGGTTTTATCATCCCAAACCAACAACAAAACCCTAACCCCTTCTTCAGACTTATATTTGAGCAATTCACCAAGTGTCAATTCTCCTCCTCTTGGCAATGGTCGATTTGGCTCTCTAATCAGTTTAATCTTGTGAAAAACAGACCAACCCACAATGTAGATCATATGATGAGCTGATGATATAGCATGACATATATCTTCCCAACACGAATTGTGCTCAAAAGCCTTACCCCCTTCCAATTCAATCTTAGGCATCTTAGATTCAGGCCTGATGTGAGCATCCTGATATAACGTCACCTGAGAACCTTTCCTCACCGGAAAATATGTGTCCCGGACGCCTTTTAGATCGGGATCTCCAGCAATGCCGTGCCGATAAAGCGGATTTTTATCACAGGATACAAACTTCATTTCCAGCCTCAGCTGTGAGTCCTTTCGTGAATTCTTCAGAGGGAACCAGTCAGAGATCACGTTTCCGGTGGCGATCTCATGTGCCCGAATGCTGACGGTCCCTATTAAATCAGCTCCGAAAATGTCATCGTCTTTCACTTCAAACTCCAAGTAAACAAGTTCGTGAGCTAACGGAATTTTGAACCGTTCGTCCCATCTTGGATTTTTGGAGTTCTTCAACACACGCGTACGTGCGACGGCTGCTTGAGGCACCGATACTTTGACGTAAGGATCGCTTGCAATGATCTTCCTCCCGCTGGAACGCAGTTTCAGGTCATCGGTTCCAGGCGGAGACTTGTCTTCCGGGCAGGAATCGAACGGCACGCAACGGAGGATGTGGCCCGTGACTACATCCATGTTTGGTAGATTCCGAGCTTCGATAATTTTGAGAAACAAATCACCATGTAAGAACACAATCCTTGCTGAAGAATTATCCGCCATTTTTTGCAATTTGAAAGACGAAATTAACAAATCGAACAAGTTAAAGCTCAAAACAACTGCAACACACACAAACTCTGCTCAGATTTTTGAGGTTTTTTAAGAAGATTTGGGAGAATAGCTAATTGAGCGGAAGGGAGCTGATAAAAATGGCGTCGCTACGATGCGTGTGCTCCATAAACAGCTATGCAACGTTGTATAGGAAATTCTCTGCGTGGGGTATGGGAATGCTTTTATAGTTTTACAGAAGTACACACACTTTGGGTTAATTACAGAAAACACCCTTAAGTTTTGTGGTTGCTTCCAAAATCAGTTTCAACAAATAATATTTAACCAGAAATCATTCTTAGCTGAAAACACTTGATCTTGATACTGATTTTTAATTAAATAAATATTATCTGTATTTTATTATTATTGTTTATTATTAATCTTCATCTTCTTTATTTTACTGCGACCACGACGACAAGTTGCCACCATTATCACGGTCCGCTGTCGTCACTATGATTCAATGCTGGAATCTGACCTCTTATAATCGGCTTTCCAGCATCTGCACAAACGGGTTGATATTTGATTTAATTTTTAAAGTTCTCAGTTGACACTAATACCAGTAGTTTTTAAGAACAAGTGTTCTCATAAGAAATAAACCCTTTACATATCTATTAGAAGGGTCATCGTGCAATATAGGGAGATACATCTCGATTTTAATGTTCCATTTTTTTGTCTCATTCGATGTTATAATATGGTTTTATGTGATTTTGAGAAAACGATAACGTTTTTATTTTTGAATAAAATATAAATATGAAAATATCATAAAATTTTGAAAAAAATATATTGATATTAGTACCAAACTGACAATTTAAAATATCTCTTTTTTTGTGTAAAATCTTTAATTCATTTTTTTATTTTTGGTTTAATAATATAAATCTTTATAAAGATAATAATCGAGTATTTTGTTAGAACTCAATGATTATCCTAATTATATTTTAGATGCTTTATATTTAAAATAAGATGTTTATTCTCTATTTGATTACGTTTATCTGTAGTTAGTTACACGAATTCAAACATGGAGCTTTAAGTAATATACATCAATAAACAATATTTAATGAATAAAAATGGTTTTTAAGAGTTTTTGTCAAATGATTTATAATATAGTATAGATATTAATGTTAGGATGAAATTTGTATTTTTTTTCCTTCATATATTCAAAAATAAATTTTATAATCTTTTTTTATTGTAGACAAATACATATATAAAAAATAATCCAGGAACAAAATATGCAATATACTTTTTTTTTTCTTTTTTGATTACTCTTGATATCCAACAGGTTATGCGAGCATACTAATCCCAGGATGGCCACCTACTTTGCAGATAGCCCGAAGTCACTGCATTTAAATCTTCATGACCACAAGGGGATTTTCATTCCTCATTCGATTTGAACCTGAGACCTCCAGACACTTTTAATTTTTATAGTCAAGCTCAAACCAATTAGACAACGCTTAATAAAAGAATTGTTTTGGTATAGCACAAGTGTGTGCTTTAGTCCAAAGGATAACTTTGATTCCCCATTTTCCATCACACCACAATGAAAATTTGGTATATTCAATTTCTTCTTTGTGATTTTGATCAATTCTTCCATTTATGTCGTCTTCATATGCAAGTGATCCTGTGGATTTTTTCGACCGAAGGTTTCTTCACGTGTCGTATTTTTGACATATTTTTTAGGTCGAATTCTGAGATTCATTGTTTTGTTAAGCCTTTTTGAACATGAAAATAATCAATGATTTTATGGGTCACCCAATTTGATTATGAAAAGGCAAAGTATCGGCAATGATACACGAAACACCCATGAATCATTCTCGAGTTAATTTGTACCCCATTTTATCTGAGACAACTCGGATTTTTATATATCCAAAAAACATCTGCACAAGTCTCGAATTTCCTCTTTTCTTTTCTATACAATAATCCTAGGATTAGTTTCAACTTTCTTTGTATATTGCTTGAATATTCTTACCTTTGTAACACTTACGCCTTGTTTGTTTTTTTGAAAAAAAAACCTTTTATTAGCCTCTTATGTCTGATTCGTTAAGAGGTAGGGTGATCCAGACTGCTTGTTTTTTTTTTCAATTTTTCAAAGGCACTTGTATTTTATTGTCTTACTTATCTGGTAAGAGGTAAATCAACCTCTTATTTGCCTCTTATTGTTCTCGAAACCTTTAGCAACGACGTTTCTCAATCGATTAACCTCAATTGATCATTTCTCTCGATTGATCGTTACCAAATCAATCCTCATATCTCTCAATTGGTGTATTTTAATAGGATTTAAATGTGTTAAATACAGTTAATAACATATTTTCTTTTAAATGAATGTTGATTATATAATTTAACTATGAATTACGTAATGATAATGAATAAATATGTTAAATTGTATAAATTTATTTGTAAATATTGTATAAATTTATCTGTAAATTCAACATTATAATTTTATAATCGGTAAAATAGACAACTTAAACAAATTCAAAGAGTAATCAGTTTATAAAAACAAACAATCTAATTGATTCAGATTTCAGACTTCAGCACCACCTCTTATTAATCAAAAATGAAATAAGACTTCAGACTTCAGCACCTATTAAAAAACAAACGCCACTTTATTGTATTTCACATACGTTTCATAATATCAAACACTTTATTAAGCAAGCAATCATAAAGTTTATAACTTAAAAAAACCATTTGGTTGAAGTGAGAGTCTTAGGGGCCGTTTACCCAATTACTTACCCGGTAAGGGCTTACCAATAGGAGTCAACACTATGATTTATTTTCATGCGTAAGATTTTAGTACATCAAAACATATCGAATGCAACAATTTACTTGGTAAGCGCTTACCTGGGTAAGAGTCGTCATCCTCACTTACCGGATAAGACTCTCCCTCATTCTCATCGCCTTTACCCGGTATGATTCTTGGCCCTTCTCATGTTCATCCGATGAGGAAATTTATCCGGTAAGCATTTATATCAGTTTAAACTTTGAATTTTTACATTTTCAAGACTTGATTGGACTATTATTAGGTGGTTCATTTAGCACACCTTTTCTATGATGAGAGTTGCTATTTGAACTCTAATTTGGGTCAAATTAATATTTTTGAAAATATAAAAAATGACGTTTGATGTTGTTGTATGTGAGAGAATTTATAGAAAGTCATTTAAATCTAATAGAATTGTTAAGATTTTCCATTAGATTAGTTTAGTCAACGGAGTTGTGAACTGTAATTGTGAAAACTGTTTCTTTCTTTGCCACGAGGGGTCTGTCAATCACTAACGTGAGGTTGGTACACAGTCATTATTGGACTGGACATGACAGAACTGAACAAAACAAGTATCTGTCTATTATTTGGTACGACTAGTATTAAGACAGAACAGAGCTAGACAAGTTTCCTCCCAAAAGTTATTTGATGATTATGTATATTATATAATAGTTATTATCAACACAAATAAAGTAAATAATTAAATAATGTAATTTATAAAACATTTTTACACAATTTTCATAGACATAAATTTGAATGAAAAAATTGATGGTAGTTTGGAAAAACCCGATTCGTACAAAGGAGAAATATGTTTTATTTTGTTTGGAAGATCTTTATTAATTGGCGAAAGTATAGTGAAGATTATTGCAACAACAATAGTTGTGGATGTAGAGGCATTGGTGATTGATGGACGATGGTGGTTGTAGAGGACATGAAGATGGCGATTTTTTCTTTCTTTTCTATTGAGTGCCGTGACGTCATTCTTAATAACTTATGTCATGAACAAAAATACGAACTTAAAATTCCAAACACACATAATATGTTTAACATAATTCGTTACATAATTGCGGAAACGTAAAATACTTTAACATAATCAATGCTAATTAAAATATCTAATCAAACATGATTCAAAAACATAGTCCCRTCTTTCTTCATTCACTCGTCTACTGACAAATGACACCTGAGATATATACATGTATAGTATAAGCAAAAAGCTTAGTGAATACAATATGGTTTCATTATCACATGCACACACAAAACAGCGTTTTAGCGTATTTTAATTATTATCTTGCAAGTGAGGCCTCGRCTCGTCACTTTTCTTTGCGTATGTGGCGTATTCTATGGACGAGGACTCCAAGACCTCRRAATTGCAAGCCCTCCTTTCATGTCCAACCCACCCCGTACGGTGGACGAATCTTGACGAATCATACTAGTTGCATATCATTTATTTGCAATACTCGCTCATTAATGCAAACCTCATCGTGATATGCAACATACATCTCATGCAAGTGACAACATAAATCACATATGTATCATCGTCATTTTTCACATTATACACATACTTGAATATCATATTGATAATAACAAGTCATCATAATCTTTCTCATCAACATCACCTTTCATATCATCCATATATTTAAATATCATGCACATCAATATAATCAAGTTATCATCATATGCATATAAACATATCATGCATATATCATGGATAAAATACTTTTGTAATAATCATGTATATATCCCATAAAAATCGCATAATGTACTCACCTTGAATCGTTAACGTTCAATAGGTCGTTCTCTCAAAAACGACAACCTACATGATAATTTATATCATTCCTAAGCATCTTAAATAATCGTAATTAAATTGACTACTATTCCTTAACAATCTTAACACGACTTTTCCTTTTATTGATCAACCCCCGATAACATCATATCTCATGTTTCACTCAAATATTTTCTTAAAATATTATTAATAATGTGACGTCGTTAAAACATTAATTGTTGCTCGTACATTTTATAAAACTTCACATTTTCTTGACTAATAAATATTTTACCAAAATAATTAAAATAATAGCTTGCAAAGTAAATAATGTCTTGTGACGAAAACGTCTCGTTTAAGATTTGCAAGTAAATAAATGTGACAACATGTCACACACGTATAAATAACGGTCGTTCCATAACTTTAAAGTTCAACATAATTAATACTCGAAATAATGTTTAGAATACCAATTTTCCAAGTCTAGGGGCATTTTGGTAAATCATAAGAAGCCACATACCAAATGTATAGCTTTACCAATTCCCTAATTTAGAACATTCTTGGTATATTTCAGAAGTCGAATATTAAAACGGTGTTTAAAAGTCCAATCCCAAGCATAGGGGCATTTTGGTAATTCTATTAAGCAATACTCAAAGTATTGTTAAAATACCAAATCCCTAAGTGTGAGGTCATTTTGGTAATTTCATAAAGATGATAATCAAAATAAAGCATAGATACCAATTCCCAAGATATAATGTCATTTCGGTAATTTTATAAAGCAAATACGTAAGTATCGCTAAAATACCGATTTCCMCGTTGTAGGGTCATTTTGGTAATTTCATAGGGATTAGATTTAAAATAACACTTAGATACCAATTCCCAAGACATTGGGTCATTTCGGTAATTTTATAAAGCAAATACGTAAAGTATTGCTAAAATACCGATTTCCAAATATATGGTCGTTTTCGTAATTTTATAATAATAATAATATAAAAATGAAGTTCATAGACCAATCCCCAAGACATAGGGTCATTTCGGTAATTTATGAAGCAAATACGTAAAGTATCGCTAAAATACCGATTTCCAYATTGTAGGGTCATTTTGGTAACTAAACGGGATAAATAATCGAAATGACGTCAAAATTTACATTTTACAAACTTCATATAAACTTGATGAAAGTCTCATAAAATTATATTGGATAAAAAATATTTTCTAGAACTTTAGGGGTTTAAATGTTAATCTCTGAAACTTAAACGTTTATTGTATAATAAAAATATCAAGGCATAAAATCAACAAATCGAAGACTAGCTTATTAGTTAACACATCCATGCGATGAGTTTGAGGTCACAGGTTTGAAACCCACCTGCAGCATGCGCCTTATCCCATTTTTATTTTAAAATGCAAACGGACGTGGGTCTTGGGCCGGTCGACCTGGTCCATGACCCAGCCCAAGACAGAAATGAAAGCAGGCCCAGCCCAAAAAATCAATGAAAACAGCAGCCATGGCTGCTCGTTTTCAAGCTTTTCGAGCTTCAAAATTGCTCGTTTCCTGACCATTTTTCTTCATTCTTTTTGTGCCAAACTCTTGGTAATATTTTTACCAACACTTTGACATAAAGAACACAAATTTTCGTCAAGAAATGAGTCTCATTTACTCATTTAAAATTTGATTTTAAAACTAAAATTTAACAACTTAAAAACATAAAAATGGAACAACGAAAACACAAATATGAGACATGAGACTACTGGGGTTTGATAGAGTACTTAAAAACGAAGCTATAGACATAAAAATCAAGAAATTTGGTTCAGAATCTCACCCAAAATCAGTGAAAAACCGAGATTTTCGATCCCGAACTTCAAACTCAAATTTCTCTCTCAAAACTCAATGATTTTTCTAGCTATTTGAACCAAAATGATCATAAACCGGTGTTCTATATTTATATGCAAGAGTTTTGGCATATTAGTTGACGAAATCGGACCAAATCGCGATTTTTTGCTGATGGGTCGTTTTCTTCAAACAAATTTGTACTTTTGGCAAAACAGGTCCCTCAACTTYGAAAAAGATGAGATTCAGCCTCCTCAAGTTTCTGACATTTACCATTAGACCCYTCCTGACGTAATATCTTACATTTTTTGTCCAATAATTAAAGGAAAATATTTTTACTTTATTTTTTTCTTTTTGTCTTTCTCTTCATTATTTATTTATTTAAGATTTCTATAATTATTTCCTTTAGTGATTTACATAAATATTTTTAACACTTCAAATAAATTTAAAAAAATATACTTAAAGGCTCATATAATATTATTTATATATTTAAAAAAAATGGGTTTTACAGATAACGGTGAGTATGTAGTTGTGACCGATGTGGAGATGGTTGGCAGTGGTAGTGGTAGTGGTAGTCGGTGGTGGTGGTTATTAGGGATGTGCAAAACCCGAATTATCCGAAATCCGAACCCAAACCCAAATGCCCTGAAATCCAAAAATAAGGTATTTATCTAAACCCGAATGCCCCGAATCCGAAAACCGACTTTTTGGGGAAAATTCGAGTTCGAGTTGGGTTTGATTTTTGGCCACCCGATCCGTCCTAAAACCCGAAATATATTTACACATATATATTTTAAGTACTTTATAAATATATTTAATTTATCTAATTATCTTTTGAAAATTCTAAAAATCTTAGTCGGTCATGTTTTTAATTTTTAAGCATATTATTGATTTATCAATCCTCTAATTGAATTCATATTCATCGTCAAAATCGATTGGATATATATTTTTTGCATTATAACGAAACACGAACCTGATCGGCCTCAACCCGGAACCCGACCAACCCGAACCCGAAGCAATCCGAAATCAAAATATTGGGGCTTGATTTTCATATCCGAAATCTGATTAGGTTTTTGATTTTCCCACCCAGACCTGTCCAACCCGCCCGATACACACCCCTAGTGGTTATGGTGGAGATCGAGGTACTAGTGGTGGCGGCGATGGGCGATGGTGGCCGGTAGTGGTTATGGAGGTAGAGGCAGTGGTGGTCGACAATGGTAGTGTTACCTACAGTGGTGGTGGTAATGGCGGAAGTGAGGTGGCCCACGGTGGTAGAGGCGGTGGCGATGGACGGTGGTGGTGGGTGATTGATGGTGGTGAAGGAGGTTGTTGTATTAAAGGAGGAGGTGGAGGTGGTAGCGGTGGTGGCGATGGACTGTGGTTGTAGAGCTGACAATGGGCAATGGTAGTCGGTGGTCGATGACGGTTGTGGACGTAAAGGAGGAGGTTGATGTAGTGGAAAAGGAGGTGGACATGATGACCATTAAAACAAATACCATATTCATGTTATACATCAAACAAGGGTAGATTAGTAATACTTTAGTTTCTGTCTCATTCTTGTCCCATCTTGTTCCATCTATTTTGCTGAAACAAGAAAAAAATATTTTTTTGTCTCACATTGTCCCATCTTATC
The DNA here is from genome assembly GCF_001531365.2 of Cynara cardunculus var. scolymus. Lineage (NCBI taxonomy): Eukaryota > Viridiplantae > Streptophyta > Magnoliopsida > Asterales > Asteraceae > Cynara > Cynara cardunculus. The sequence goes on along the minus strand of NC_037528.1, from coordinate 17,211,651 downwards.
ACAGTTCTTGTCTCCCAAACGTAAAAAGGTGAATTCTTGTCCTGTTCCATGTTACGTTAAACATAATACAGTGAATTGTGTTTCGTCCCAACTTATCTTGTCTCATATACCAAATGCAACCCTCAATGAACATTGATAAATGATAAACCCCAAAAAATTGCTTACACACCATTTAGCATTAAGGGGCCGTTTAGATTTTTATGTCAATTACCATTATTTCTGTTTTATTGAAACTCTAAAAGGTTGTTTCTTTACTTTTTAATAGTTCCATTAAGAGACAACCTCTTAATCATTAATAGATAAATCTTTTTTGGCAAAAAAAATCTGTCTTTTAATGATTTTAAAACCATCTGAATGATTTTGCATCCTATATCTCCCTTAACCATTCAGCGTCCTAATTAGGAGTGTAAATGATGCGAGTCGAGCTCGAGTATCACGATACTCGACTCGAACTCGAAACCAAATTTCCAAGCTCGAACTCGACTCGAAAACTCGCGAGTAGTAAAAATCAAAGCTCGACTCGAACTCGATAACTATTTCTCAAGCTCGAACTCGAATCAAACTCGAATCAAGCTCGACTCGAACTCGATAACTATTTCTCAAGCTCGAACTCGAACTCGAATCAAGCTCAAACTCGAGCTCGAACTCGAATCAAACTCGAACCAAGCTCACCCATTCAAATTTATGAAATTTTAGGATTTTTCTC
>NC_037528.1:17199611-17210455 GCF_001531365.2 Cynara cardunculus var. scolymus | reverse complement strand
GAGTAGCTCGCGAGTTGTCTCGTATCATTTACACCCCTAGTCCTAATTTCATTGTAACAAATTATCAAACAATTATATTTCATTTTGCACTATATAATAAAAGTCTATTAATTATTCTGATTAGTTAATCATTTTACATCAAACCATTAAGTAACTAACAATCAACCCTAATTTTTGTTTGTTGACTTTATTTATTACAAATATATTTAATAATAAAATCATAGTTTCTGGCCGTATTGTAAGTCAAATTTTTGGTTCTCATCCCTCCCATCTCATTTATTACAAATTTATCTTCAATTATATACTTTATTACATAATAGGTTCCTATTATTAGACTTTTTTGACCGGTCGATTCAGTTAAAAAAGCAGGCTTGAACAATCAAAATATAAGTGGATTTAGGCGTGACTGTTTAAATTAAAGGCAGGGCTCGGGTAATAAGCAGAAAAATTCGGAGATACACGTCCAACTCGTTATTTATTTATATCAATTAATTTTTTTTATAAACAATATTTTATTAAAAAAAATTAAAAGTGGTTTTGAGTTGGACTACTCCTACGGAGTACTAGCTACCTCCCAAAATATATATTATATGTGATATGTCATATAATATGTTTGATATCTCGATCTTGAAATATTATATGGTTAAAATTTTCATTGTTCAAGAATCTGTACTTCGAGCCCTTGGTGAGGAAAAGTGCATACTCTATATTTTAAAATACTTTTTCTTACACTGTGTACATTAATATTTTTTTATTGACCTGGATATCCAACCCGCTATGCAAGCCAACTAATCTTAGGACGACCACCTGCTTTGCAGATAGCCCGAAGTCACCGCATTTGAACCTCCGTAGCCACAAGGGGATTTTTGTTCCTCCTTGGATTTGAACCTGAGACCTCCTGTACTTTTGACATTTGGAGCCAAGCTTAAACCAATCAGGCACCACCTAGTATATTTTACATTTTTTTAGTTAGAAAAAGAAGCATGTATTTTGAATAATTTACATAACTTACCCTTTTATATAAGTTTTTTAAATGTAAATCCTTTAAGCCCATTATCCTGTTGGCAAGCGCAACTCAGGTATGGTCAAGTTCTCAAGACTGTACAAACGGGCTTGAGTTTGTTATATTCGACCTGTTGGACATGAAAATATGTTAGGTCTGTTTGTGGCACGTTAGAGATGGCCAAAAACCGGTCCCGGGCCAGTCCCAATCGGTCCTCATCTTTCTCATAACCGGCCATAACCGGTCCCGGTCTCGGTCCCGGTCCCAACCGAAAATGATAGGACCGGTCAAGGTACTTCATAACCGGCTATAGGCCGTCGGTCCCGGTCCCGGTCCCAACCGATCCCAACCGGTCCTTGCATTAAAAAATAAGATTTTTTTTTGATTTTTTTAATGATATATATTTTTAATACATTATAAAATTTATAATTGAGTCACTCAAATACACTTTAAAAATGTGTTTTCTTATAAAAATACATTATAAAATTATTTAAAAATACATTTATTTATAAAATTATTTGAATTTTTGGGCCGGACCGGGCCGGTCCATAGTCGGTCCCATAACCGGTCCCGGTCCCGGTCGGCCCCGGTCCCACGAAACTACCAAAAACCTCAACCGGTCCCGGTTTTCGGTCCCATAACCGGTCCCGGTCCCGGGCTGGTCCTTTGTCGGTCCCGGTCCCGGTCCTCCGGCGGTCCCGGTCCCGGTCCTCCGGCGGTCCCGGGCCGGGCCGGGCCGATTTGGCCATCTCTATGGCACGTACAAACTAGCAAATGACCACCTCTAGACATGCCATGTTCAAGAAATATAAAACCCTAACCTTGTTAAATGATTTTTACAATCTTAATTTGGACATTTGAGTTTTGGTATTGTAGTTATATGATTTGTGCTCATTACGTTTTATATATTTGTAGAGTTAACATAGAAAAATATCGTGCAAGTTTAGTGATTGTACTGAAGAGAACAAATGGACGAAGGATTGTGGCTCGTTACGGGTTCTCAAGTCTTTGAAGTCACTTAGAATGAAATTTATTTGTAGGAATTAGTATGATTTGCAATATTTCATTGAAATCCCATTATTTCAAATTCAGTCTTTCCTTCAATCCAGACAGTCAGACAAAAGACTGTAAAAGAATTTAATTCCAAGTCCTACTAAATCCAACAAACCAAACGGGTTCCGACGTTTGGTTTGAGGAAATGTATTTGAGAGGTTTGTACTTCATGAAATGATTTGAAATGTTTGGTGCGTTTTATTTGTAGGAATTGGAATGAAATCGAATTTCATTCTTTACATATAATTTATAAAAACAAATTAAATTACCATATATTAATAGATTACTAGTTGTATATCCGCGCAATGCGGCGGGGAGTCACAAATGTAAATGATTTGAATAAATAAGAGTTATGGTTTCAATGGACTCGAGCGTCGATAAATTATATGATAGTTAAAAATCCAATATATTTACACCAACCTAACCTAACCTAACCTAATTACTAATGAGTCGTTAAAAGAAGAAATTATTTTACATAATATTTGTATTTGCATCGACAAATATGATAAAAATGATTAAATAATAGAACAATACAGAGAGGTTCAAATGAAACCATACAGAGAGGTTCAATGAAACCAACAAAAACGGTGGAAACCCGAAAACAAATTTCAACCTTTAGATAGATTTAATCCAACGAATATGATCAAAAAGGTGGTTACAACACTGGAAGGCTCCAATTCATGGGAATTTCCATATTTCGTTTTACTTTGGTCTTTGGGTAAGATGGGTATCGAAGCTCTCCAGCAGGATCCWTTCCAACTTGAACTTCCTATATAAACATAGAATCCCCACAAGCAAATTAACATACATAATAGCCAAAAACCAATCATCATGACGCTATATACGCCTGTATCCAACATACAACCTATATACGCCTATATACTACAAAGGTTTGATCAGAATGTTAGATGTTTCTCAATGTTAAGAAAGGGGTATAGTAAGTTCACAATTTTAACCAACAATAACATTGTTGTTGGAACTTGGGGTCCATATAAATGAATGGGGAGAAATCCTTTTGTCATTTAACTGCCATGTGTCCAATTTCAAAGCTGCCTTTTTGTGTTAGACTATAAAAACTGCACTAATCCAAACAATTATAAACTGCACAAACTACACTCGTTGTCCATATTATAAAGATTAGACTATAAAGAATGCGAGGGAGATAGATATAGCAAATTTTTTTAAAAATTAGACTATAAAAATTGCCTCGGTTGGTTGATTTATTGCAGAGAAGAAACCCATGTTTTTATTCCTAACTACACTTTTTTTAAATATTAGAGGTACATAATACAATATTATTAGGAGGGGACTCGGTTCCATTGTGAATCAACATCCTGGCAGTCAACCATCTATTCATATGCTACCAAGATTTTTCAATATCAAATTTATTTCATTTTCGGACTAAAATTGGTGATATAAGATGGGGCTTATCAGGTCTTAAATGTTGCATGAGAATAATATCATAATATGAAAAATACGTCATACTTGTTTCCTTAATCTCGACCTTCTGGCAGATTCTTGATTAGACTGTTTTCTCCTCTCCCTTTTCAATTCTCGGACAATCTGCTCATAGTTATTCACATAAAACAAATTTTGAGTTAAATTTAGAGAGTACAATTTCCATGTAATTTGTTCTAAACTCTAATACTTTCCCCTTTCTTTCTAGGTCAACATTTTCCTAAGAAATTACAGTGATAAGACCCAAAGAAATGTTACTTAGAAAAACACAAAGAAAACAACAAAACCAGGAATAGTTTGGGACTGTTTTGGTACAAACAAGCAGTAGTTTGGGACTGTTTCTACAGCAAAACAAGCTGTAGAAAATGTTAGACTACATAGCTATGATAAACATGTTTGAATTGCTGCTGCTTCATAGACTATAGACATTGGCCAAATTAGCCAAACCAAATAGACCCTAACTTACTCTTACCGAGTTTAGACTTCAAAGTAAACTGGAATGCATGTGATGATAAGCATCTTTGAGCCCTCAGATGTTGTTGCAGCGCATGCATCAGAGGTAGGATTTTGTGCCTCACAAGCAAATATATCCACCCTTCTCTTATTCAACTGATCACCAATGGGAGAGTCTGTATCCTGAGATATAGTTCGACCTGACTTCTTAACTTTCCTCTGGTATGAAGCCTTTGCTGAAGCTTCAGATGGATTCTTCTTGTCAACAGAAGCAACATTCTCCGCATCAACAGGTGTAGACTGTTTACCAGAAGATATAGAAGCTTCACTTGGCCAAGTCACCATGACTGTTGAAGAGTCAAATACCCCCTTACCAACTTCTCTTCCTTGAGACATATCCTCAGATTTATCAGCATCCGGTTTCAAGGAGGCAGCATCTAAAATAGACACAAACCTGAAACCAGATAGACCCTTTTGTATTAACTATAACAGATAAACACCTTATAATAGCAACATAGATCGACTTTCTAAAAAAAACTACAAAAAATGTTTTTCCTGCATTAAATGAAAGATGAAGAAACATGGACCCTTCTTCTCAAGAATTGGTGCAAGATTTCTCTCTTTCCAACTATCCTACAGGTATGTGACACAACAACAATATCACATCCRAAGTGTGTGCCTRTAATTATGCATGTGATCATTTGCACAGTTGCACTAAGATCAACTTTGCTCAAATTTCATTCTTGACAAACAATTAATGTACTATTTTTCAGAATTGGCCCAGATTCTTCATATGAGCAACAGAAAAATGTGAGAACACAATTTAATCCATGCTGGRAATTCAACTGAAATTTAWAACTATTTTATTTGGTGTCTTACARATCCAGMCACTTGTGAAAAAGGCACTTCTAAATGAAAATACTGAACTTGAGAGGCTATAGCAAAACCTCAATCGAGGCTAAACCAGAAAAGTGATGCAAACAGATCTCATATTATGTATTCCAGGAGAGGAACAATTAAAGGGTAAATCAATCTTTTGAATAAGTGAAGTAAAGAAGCAGAGGCTGTAAGTTTGTGGTTACAAGAGTTAAGGAAGGAGATGAGCAGCTATAAAAGAGAGTTAAAGTGAGGTGTTAGATATGTCTTTTTTGATATGTTGTGAGATCAATAAAACACAGTTCATTCGGCCAGTTTGATTGCAATTCATAATTAAATTGCATCAAAAAAGTGATATATTAAAGAAACGTTAGAAAGAAAAAGGTGATTCCTCATAAAATCGATCAATAAGAAAAATGAAAAATAAAATCGATCAATAAAGAATATAAAAAAGTCATATTACCAATTTACCATCACTCAATTGATTTTTGCCGATCAAATTTACCCTCAATCGTAACCTTGCATACCTACATATAATAGCACACAAAGAATGCAGGAAATCATAAATCACACGTTTAGTTGAAAAGGATGTTAAAATAGATTCCTTCCGGAAAACATACTTCTCAAAATACCTGCCATATATATGGAATCAAACATGTACAGCGCAAAAGAACCAAACATGGATAAGGAAAGTTTCATAAAATCACCAGCAAATAAAAGATGTTTATAAAATAAAAGATTTAAAAACCAGAAAAACTTACTTAACCATTGCATAGGGTCTGGCTGGAGTCTAATGGGTTTGGATAAGTCTGCAAGAAGAAAGATTAAAACAACAATTACCAACTGTCATATAGCTATTGCATTAGTAATTTTATGCTCCCATAATTGCATATCACAAACAATGGGAGAGGGGGTAACAATATGAAAAGAGAGCAGATTCATTTTTTCAGAGTGGACCTGTGAACTATGCCAATATGGCATGAAGCTCCAAAGTCTAAGGACCGATAGAAGCAATGGCAAAATGAGGCCGAATTGGCTCCGATAGTGCTTTGTTAAACACTTCTTCTACAGCAACCTAACGATAATTGGGAGATAAAAATGAAAATTGTTGAATGGCAGGGTTCCGAATATAATTTACAATTGATACAAAAATTAGGGCTTACATGGAGAGAAAAATTGAAGGAACAAGCGGAGGAGAGTTTGGGGCGACRAAGGACGCGATCGCAAACGAGGTTCCAAGAGCGGCTAACGCAAGCGGCGGAGGCGAATGAAAAGGCCGGAAGTATGGCGACTACATACAAACCCATAGAAAACTCAAGAACCCTAACCTATAAAAGTGAAGATTTCGATAGGAATCAACACGCAAAAACAATTAATTCGAGTGCTAACCCATAGAAAACTCAAAAACCCTAACCAATCAAATGAAGATGGAAAACAAAAATATTACCTGGATTGGAACCCTAGCCATATTTGAAGCATGGATCGAGAGCGCATCGTCACTTTAGGAGGGAATCGATGAGAGTGAATAGAGAGATTACACGGTGATCTTGAATAAGTAACCATCATAAGGGAGCATGAATCGTCAATTTTTGAATCGAATTTCTGAAGCATCTCGATGACAGTGTATGGAGCGATGAGAGCTTCTCTTGGGAAGATAATCTTCTTCACAAGCTTATCTTGGGAAGATAATTTTCTATTAGAGGAGTGTGAAGGTAGCATTAGTAACTTGTACATTAGGCATTAATTATTGTTTTTAAGACTCAATGCATAAAAAGGTAGTATTTTATGCATCAAAACTTGTTTTTAAGACTTTTAAGACTCAATGCATAAAAAGATAGTACCTTATGCATNATGCATAAAAAGATAGTACCTTATGCATCAAAACTTGTTTTTAAGACTTTTACCAAATCTCATTTATAAGATAGTATAGATATAGATATAGATTATAAAGCGAATGATTTTAACATCTTTTGTAACATTATTACAATCCCATGAAATGCCAACAATCCCTACAGGATTTCTAAATCCAATGCTTATGGGATTTAAATTCCAGACATTCGTTTAAACCAAACCCAAACATGAGATTGAAATGAAATCCAATTCAACAAATCTACGAACGAAACATTTCTCGTTTTAGGGTTATAACAAACCTAAAATTTGTACCATAGCTTCTCTCTCTTTCTCTCTCTCTCCCGCCCCTCTCCCATATCGTTGCTCAACACTTCAATTATCTGCTTCTCTGCAAGAATTTAAAATTCAAGTTATTTTTCAAAGATACTCCATCATATTTTTACCAGTTTTTATCAAAAAACAAAAATGCCCTTATGTAAAGAACAGATATCTCCACTTAATAGACAAAAGATGCACGACATCAGTTACATGAACGAATTCCATAATAAAATGCACCATTCAAGAAGAAAATTATAATATAAAAAGTAGAGGGACTAAAACAAGAATATCAACATAACACAGGGCTAAAAACTGTAATTTACTCTAAACTTGATATATAAAATCAACCTTTTGAAAAGTTTGGTAGAAATATTGAAATTCTAGAAACAAGAAATTTTGGAAGTCTCCCCGCGTTCCCCAAATAAAAGTCAAACAAGACGCTTTCTTTCTTACAGCCTTCAAATACCCTCCAAATCCCCCAATCTCCCAAACCTCCAATTTCATCAATGGCGTCGATCTATACCTGTAACGAATGCGGCACCAATCTCAACCTTCACACCGCTAATCTCTTCCCTCCCGATTTCTACTTTGAGGCCGGCAACAAAGGCACTCTTTCGTTCGCCGCCGTCGACTCCTCTAAGTTCAGATTCGAGAAAGAAGACAAGATCAAACCCTTTTTTGAGACCGTTAATTACTGGGGGATTCAGAGGAAACGAACTAAAATGATTTGCAATAGCTGTGGTCGGCTCGTCGGGTATGTTTATGATGACGGTCCGCCGATGATGAGTGGAACGGGGCAGTTTGGTTTTGGACCCAGTCAGGCTATTCCTAGGGCTCCCAGGTATCGATTTAAGATTAAAGCTCTAAGAATTACTTCGGAGACTTGAGAGATTTTTAGGGGATTTGATTGATTTTGGTTTTTGTTGTTTGGATTTGTTGATATTTGTGTATGTACTTAATGAATTATGATACTTCGATGGATTTGAATTGGGTTTTCTAGTTATTTGGGGTTTCATGATTAGATTGCAATTTTGACCGCAAGAGTCGAATATGATCGATTAGGTAAACAATTGCGTTAGTTCTTGAGGATGAATTGTTAATTCGTTGATATATTTTGTGGGTTTGAATCATTGTGAGATCAGAATTGGAAAATGTCAATTTAGATTTTGAATCTGGAAATTTCTACTTTGTGTTAGTTCAAAGTGAAATTGGGTTCGACGCCACAAAGGTCAAAACCGGCCTAATGATGTTTTATTTTATCGGGTAAATTAGTATGATAACTTGTTGAAAAATATTAACTCGTTATCATGTTGATATATCGAGTGAGATGGTATCTAACTCAATATTATTTACTGACGTGGTTGGTAACATGAATTTTTTTTAATCTAAAGTTGGTTTCTTTTTTAATCTAATATTAGTTTTCAACCGGTTATCGGGTATTTAAATATTTAAAACTTTATATTTTAAGTATTAAAATGAAAGTTCTGAAAACATATTACTCAAAATAAAAATCAAGTTAAAGTGCGTTATTTTTTCATGTAATTTGTTTTATTTTATTTATTTATTTTTGCCAAAATTTGTAATATTTTTTTGAATTACATAAAAAAACGTAATATTTTTATGTGGTATTTTTTTTTTTTGAGAATTGGCTTTTTAAAAGTAAATTATCAAAAAAATTAAACAAAATATATCCAATGGGGTATGTTATGAAACTTAAATATTTTGAGAACTATGAACTATTTATTTTATGTAATATTTATGATTAATAATATGATATATATATATATATATATATAGATATACGATGAATATTATGATGAACGTTATAATGAATAATATTAATTATTATTTAATGTTATTTATTTGAAATACTATGTAATATTAAGTGGTTAACGAGTTCTTAAAATACTATGTAATATTGGGGGCATTTGTTTACCTATTAATAGTTTTATTAAAAGGCAGCTTCTGAATCATTAAGAGGTGAATTTTGTTTGACAAAAAAAAGTATATCTCTTAATGGTTCTAAAACCCTCTGAATGATTTTATATCTTGGGACTTCCTTAACCATTAAGCGTTCTAATTTCATTGTAAACAATTACCAAACAATTATATTTCATTTTGTACTATATCATGAGAGTCTCTTAATCATTCTGATCACTTAATCATTATGCACTAAACCATTCAACAACTTCCAAACAACCACTTACTATGTTGTATTGGTTATATAACAAGTCTAAGTCAAGCAAATATATTATATGGGGTTTATAATCACGAATGCCATAAATTATATTACAACTAATCTCCGTTAGTTACTGTGATGATCATACGATTTGTCAATTTCACACGAGTGCTCATCAAACGCATCACTCAACCTTCATTTTTGGTAGCAATATTACCCTCCAAGAATTAAGAAGTGATCTTTAATCCCTTCGTATTTTTCAAACAAACATCAAATTACTGGGAAAAAATGACGCACATTTGTTAGTACATGGAAAAATAATCACAATCTGATATTTTTCTGTTGCAATTACAAATGATTACATTTCAACCACAAGGGTGGTGCCTGATTGGTTTGAGCTTGACTCCAAAGGTCAAAAGTACAAGGAGGTCTCAGGTTCAAATCCAAGGAGGAACAAAAATCCCCTTGTGGCCACGGAGGTTCAAATTCGGTAACTCCGGGCTATTTGCAAAGCAGATGGTCTCCTTGGGATTAGTCGACTCGCATAATGGGTTGGATATCCAAGTTAATAAAAAAAAATGATTACATTTCTAGTTATAGATATTCGATCAAGAATGTTAGAGCTTGACATAAATACAAAAATTCGACATGTATTCAGATCTCTTAGATTACAATAAACAGTAATTTAAATTGGATACTGATGAAGACCATTTCAAACTATTAAGACGGATACATTTAGATAACGATCATATATCATAGATATGTGTATGTATCTGTGTGTACGATCTTTCATGTGAAAAACATGTTGACTTCAGTCATATTTACTAAAATTGGTCATATTAATAAACTTAAGTGTTTAATGATAAAATATATTATTTAATACTAGAAGTGTATTTGTGTAATGCATCGAGACACATCTCGATTTCAATGTTTCTGTTTTATTCTTTATCTATGTCGATATGATTCAGTTTTATGTGGTTTTGAGAAAACGATAATGTTTTTATTTTTGAATAAAATATCATAAAAATTTGAAAAAACTATATTGATATTAGTATCAAACTAACTATTTAAAAGTTCTTGTTTTGTGTAATTTCTTTAATTCAATTTATAATTGAATTTAACGTAATGAAGTAATGTAATTTAGGTTTAATAATGTAGTTTTTTATAAAAATAATAATAATTAAGTATTCTGTAAAAAATGAATAATTATCTTAATTATATTTTAGATTTTTTATATTTAAAATGATTATCCTAATGTATTCACCTTCAAACAAAAGAACATAATGCATTCGATGTTATATTTATGCATGGCATGTTAAATCATATCTATACTATATTATAAAACATTTGACAAAAATTCTTAAAAACCAATTTTTATGCGTAAAATACTGCTTATTAATGCATATTACTTAAAACTCAAGATTGCAAGTAAATTGTGCGTAAATACAACTTATTAAAGCTTCATATATGAATTCGTGTAACTAACTGCAGATAAATATATTCAAATACAGGATAAACATCTTATTTTAAATATAAAAAATCTAAAATATAATTAGGATAATCATTGAGTTTTAACAGAATACTTAATTATAATCTTTATAAAATGCTATTTTATTAAACAAAAAATAAATTATTTTGTTATTAAACTTAAAT
>NC_037528.1:17164097-17199594 GCF_001531365.2 Cynara cardunculus var. scolymus | reverse complement strand
TAAAAAATGAGAACTTTTAAATAGTTGATTTGATATTAATCTTGATATATATTTTTTCAAATTTTTATGATATCTTCAAATTTATATTTTATTCAAAAATAAAATCATTATTGTTTTATTAAAAACACATAAAATCGTATTATAASATCGACADAGACAAATAATAAAATAGAACATTAAAATCGAGATGTGTCTCGTTGCATTACACGAGTATCTTTTAGTATTAAAAATATAAAAAGTAAATACTGAGTTGTTGGAAAAAAAAAGCTAGTAAACTGTCTTATAATAATGTATAACTATATAATTGTGCCTTTAACCGGACCCTATCCACCAAATTAGGGAAATCAACATAATTAGTAAAAAGCTTAGTTTCACTTTTTAACCATTTCTAATCCAAATTCACTTTTTAGTCAATCATTGCGCGTTTACACGTAAGAATTGGTTTTCCAGCAAAAAAAGAATTCTCCAAATTTGAGTAAAAATTGACTGAAACTAAATTTGAGTAAAAACGAACCTAAAAATGAAACCATATTTACTGATCAGCTATTTCTCTTTCATTTTCTCCAATATTATCTATTATTATTTAATTTTAAAAGTAAATTACGTTTTTAGTCCCTAAGGTTGTTGAATTTTTTATTTTTGTTCTTATGGTTTTGAAATTACAATTTTCATCCCTATGATTTACAATTCATTACCTTTTTTCTTACATATAATTTAAAATTTATTGTTTTTTTCATTCCTATGATTTACAATTTATTTTTAGTGATCTACGTTTAAAAGTAGTGTTTTGGCTTCAAGGACGAAAATAAAAGTAAATTGCAAACCTTAAACTGAAATTTAGAAACCACATAAATAAAATCTGCAATTTTTAACAAACTATAGGGACGAAAAACATAATTTACTCTAATTTTAATTAGGAAGATTGGCCAAAATGGCTATTTCTCTTGTAAAAATTGGTCTCCTTGCCATTACCCTTCATGATTTACCCAAATATGATTACGTCTGCAAGTTCCACTTTTGCAACTTACAAACCCAACTAAAAGACAATTTTATTAATCAAAATTGACCCAAGTCCATAATTACGTCAGTCAAGTCCACAATTTTTTTTCCAACTTTTACCTGATTGGTTTGAGCTGGCTCCAAATGTCAAAAGTACCAGGAGGTCTCATGTTTAAATCCAAGAAGGAATAAAAATTTCATTGTGGCCACGGAGGTTCAAATATGGTGACTCCAGATTATCTACAAAGCAGGTGGTCGTCCTGGAATTTGTCGGCTCGCATAACAAGTTGGATATCAGGTTAATAAAAAGAAAATTACTGGTATATTTATAAGGAATGGCTATTAATTTTACTTTTTAATTATCTAATGTTACGTGCCCAAATACCTCCTGATTTTAGGATGACGTCATTAGAGGTCCCCACATCATTTCCGTTATTCCTGAATTCTTCATCAGATATAGTAAGAAACTGAATATTTCAAAAATTAATACAAACACTCGAATCGAAAGGAACAACAGCTCATAAATAATCTCCGGTTCCAGCAGAATTCTAGGGTTTTGGACGCGATCTGTCTCTTAGGATCTTCAAAAATGGCATCGAAAGGGAGATTACACCCTCGGGGTCCTTCACGCAATTCGTCATCACCAACGCTCATCTTTTCGATACTCATCATCTGTTTATTCTTCATTTTGATTCTTCTCGCTCTTGGAATTCTTTCGATTCCAAGCACTTCACGCAATTATCCGAATGCTCATGATCTGAGCTCCATTGTGCACCGTATTACCAACGCTGACAGGTCAGTTTGCGTTTAGATTGAAGTTTATTTTAATTTTGTTGTTGTGATATTACTTGATTTTGGTTGGAATTGAACTGCTTACATTTTGAGTGAATATAGAAGTGAAGGCAGCGATGGTAGAGTAGATCATTGGGCTGAAGTGATCTCATGGGAGCCTAGAGCCGTCATCTATCATAATTTCCTGGTTAGGACGGTTTTTTTCCTTCTGTTCATCGAGTGTAGCATGTGTAGGCATAAATGTCAACATCTTCACCCTATCATTGTTGTTTGAGATCGTCTTTCGTACCTTCGAGCTAGTTGCTGTAGAAATAACACAATCAAATAACTTCTTATATTGTACTGAAATGGTTCTTCTGTAGATGAGGATAAGCATCGAGTGCATGAATTTTGTAGCCAACTGACCTTTCTAAAATAAAAATTCAATAGCTAACTCGATTGCAGATTTGCAGTTTGCGTAATAACACACTGAATGTATATTTTTTTTATGGCAGTCGCAAGACGAGTGTGAACATCTAATTAAAATTGCTAAACCTCATATGGAAAAGTCAACAGTCGTCGATAGCGTCACTGGAAAGAGCAAAGATAGTAGGTGTGCAGTTTCTTGTTCGTATTTCTGATTGTTTAGTAGTTCCTCCTATTTAGCTCCTTTTGCTAGGTGTTATTCTTGCTACTACTATGATTATGTTTCGAGTATCATTCGGTTACTTTTATCATCTAGAGATTCACGTCTTTCATTCAGGGTACGTACGAGTTCTGGTACATTTCTGGAACGAGGCCAAGATGAAACAGTTCGGGCCATTGAGAAAAGGATTGCAGACTTCACCTTCTTGCCTGTAGGTATGAATTTTAGGAGGAAGTATTTTCAATATTTTGTTCACTTATAAGTTCTGCATTTAGTTTCGCCTGTATTAAGGAAGTACCTTCGACAACCAAAAGAGCTGGCTTTCCTCAAAAAACCAGCTTTGTAGGTCATGCCATTAGTCTTGGTAGTTGTTGATCGTCCCACATCTTCGCTTTTGATGCTCTGTTTATATCGCCTCTGTAAACTCCATTGTTTCTCGTACTGCAACCACTAATCTATCTAGCTTTACTATCCACCTTCGCTGTGCCCATATTGTATCTCTTTAATCTACTCTAGTGGGTCCTGAGAACCTATTTGGCGGCTTTCTTGTAGCTTAATGCACCTAGTCACCTGATCTTACATAAACAGATAAACTCATTTCATTTCTGTTCAGAACACGGGGAAGGACTTCAAGTTCTCCACTATGAAGTAGGTCAGAAATATGAACCTCACTATGACTACTTTCTTGATGATTACAACACCAAGAATGGGGGTCAACGGATGGCTACAGTTCTGATGTACCTGTAAGTGATGTCTTCTTATCTCATATTTTGTATGATATCTCCTCACATCTTTTTAATTCTTTCACCATTTACAGATCGGATGTTGAAGAAGGGGGTGAGACAGTCTTCCCTTCTGCAAAGGGAAACATTAGTGCTGTACCGTGGTGGAATGAACTATCTGAATGTGGTAAAGGTGGGCTATCTGTTAAACCAAAAATGGGGGATGCGTTGCTTTTCTGGAGCATGAAGCCAGATGCAAGTCCGGATCCTTCAAGTTTGCATGGTCAGTTGTTTTTATATACATCAAGTTATTTATAGCTCAACATATCCTGATCGAGAGCCACATCTTTGTTTCCCATATTCATTGAGCTTCATGTATCAAATACCCTTTTCTAAGCTTGCATGACATAAGTTGTATGGCACTAACTCTATACTTTCTCTTCTTATTTCTAAGGTGGGTGCCCCGTTATTAAAGGGAACAAGTGGTCCTCTACAAAATGGATCCGCATCAACCCTTATAACGCTTAATTTTGGTTTGAAAGGTACTTCTATATAAGCTTAAAGGAGCGTTGATGTGTGTATGTTAATAAATTAGATAGAAGGATCAGCACATGTACACAGGCTATGTTAAAATTTTGTATAGCAACCAAGCATGTAAAAATTCCTACTTTTCTGTGAACACCTCTGCCCCAAATCTAGAGCCCACTTTTCACTTGAGTTGGAGAAAATTTAGCTTCAAAAGTACACGATTGTTATAGCGAATGAGTTCATAACTATTTATTTATTAGAGGTGTTCTAAAATAACATGATGCTTCTAGTCACCAAACAGAGTACAATTTGGTTACCCTTGAGGCATTACAAGTGAACCTGACTATGTATTTTGGCAGGGTTTTATATGTTCTCATCCAATTTATGTTATGGTGCTTGTATCTATAACTACTGCTGGAGAATGACATGGGAGGTCTACAATCAGAAAAAGGCCTTCAAATCTGATGACAACACTCATCTTTTACAACAATGTAATTTCTTTTTTCATATATGATCACATACCGCTAATTTTGATGCTCTTTACCACCCCTCTATACAGCTGTTTACTTGTCTTGAGGCTTAGGTTTACTCAACTGAATTAATGGACATTGAGATATATTACTATCAAAAAAGTTTTCATTCATGCGTTGTTTGATGTATTTATAAATTATGTGTAGTTATAGTTATCACCAATGCACAAGGGTAAGATGGTGATTGGTGTGTGTAGATATATATATATATATATATATATATATATATATATTTATAGTCATGCAAACATGTCTAATTGTTTATCATTTGGATTTAACAATTTCAACTGTTCGTTTGAATCGTATATAGTTCAAATCCAAGTCCTCCTAGAAACAATATATGAATTCCTATTAAACTAATATTTGGATTTTGGACATACGCAGATTTTGATCACATTTGTGGGTAGTTTAACCATTCTCGTACTCAGGATTTATGGATTGGGCTACCTTTAATTTAGTTGAGTTACTCAAATAAGATATCACGTATACATAAACATTTATCTTCTGTTATTACATGCCTGCCTACCAACCTACCTATACAATAACACTCGAGATACATAAACATTTCTCATCTGTTATTACATGCCTGCCTACCAACCTACCTATACAATAACACTCGAGATACATAAACATTTCTCATCTGTTATTACATGCCTGCCTACCAACCTACCTATACAATAACACTCGGATACACCCATAAGGAACTGAATTTTTGACGCCAGTTTCATTGCCACACCTGTTAGCCTGTGATCTCAGTTGGACTTGCATGCACGTTCCCCTGTTTTTGAACCAATGAAGCTCCTAATAACATATTGCAAAATGTCCCCATGATCAAAGTAGGCCAGTTCCACCTACAATTTAAAGTTATCATGAACACGACTGGTTCTCCACCACCAAATAGACAAAACCGCAAAAGGGTTCAGGTAGATCCGATTACCTCTGTGTCGAACCTTAGTGTACATTTGAATGACTTCCTGTTGTCTGTTTTGACTATGATTTCTTGTCCGGGAGTTATCTTGTTGATATCTTTTGGAAGGTCAATGGTGTAGCGTTCACGGCCAGTCAACTCTAGAGTCTCTGCATCCTCCCCAGGCGAAAAACAAAGTGGAATTATACCCATGCCTGCTAGATTACTGCGATGAATCCTTTCAAAGCTCTTTGCTATTACTGCTTTAACACCCTGGGTGTACAGAAAATAGGTCACATATGCAAGTATAGGGATCAAAAGGTCAAAGTCAAACCTATGACAATAGCAAGTTTACCATCAACTTTGGACCTTTTGCAGCCCAATCTCGAGCACTTCCAGTTCCATACTCGGCGCCAGCCAACACTATCGTATCTTGCCCCTCCCCTTTGTACCTCTGGTCAAAAGAAAACCTGGTTATATGCACAAAGTGGTATAGCTTCGACTTTTAAGGTCAACTAAGCTTCTTCCAGTTCCAAAATTGACATGGGTTCTTCACATTTTTACAGTATTTTTTTAAATACCTGAAACAAATAACGACTTTACAGACAGAAGATTCTGTCACGTGAGGCCTAACAAAAGTTTAACCCGTTTTGATGTGAAAAAGTTTAGCTGGCCTCAAAAGTCAAGAGGGTTCAGAGTATTACCATGGCAGCATCAAACACAGAGAGCTTTTCTCCACTGGGAATATGAATAGTTTTAGGTCCAACTTCTCCCTCCAATAATTTGTTCACCAGTCTTATATTAGCAAAAGTGCCTCTAACCATCACCTCATCATTGCCACGTCGACTTCCATATGAATTGAAGTCTCTCTTATCAACCCCAAGTTCCATTAGGTATTTGGCAGCAGGACTGTCTTTGTGGATGCTTCCGCCTGGTGAAATATGGTCTGTCGTAATACTGTCCCCTAAGGTGAGCAAGCAATATGCATCTTGTACCTTGCATGGACCTGGAGGAGACATGCTTATATCTTTCAAGTTAGGAGGCTCATGTATATAAGTTGATCTCGCATCCCACTTGTAGAGTCTGCTAGAAGGTACATGTAAATTATTCCATGTGGGTTGACCTTCTGTTATGGTCTCATATACAGATTTGAACATGTCAGGCAACACATTAGATTGCACAATCTGGATCACAGTTCAAAAAAGTAACACGGTCATGTAATCGCATAGGTAGACTATTATAAACCGTTGAAAGATTAGAGTTAGCTCACATCTGCTACTTCTTCACTAGATGGCCAAATGTCCCTTAAAAAGATTTCCATCCCATCTCTACTTAATGCAATCGGTTCTGTCTCAAAGTCGATATCAACCTGATAGTCAACGAAGAATGGTCATAAAAACATAGAGCCAGAGAGCAAGCATGAGACTCCCTCTGTTTCAGGAAATGTTTAACATTTGACTTTCTAAAGTCAAAGGTACCGTCAAATATTACATAAATTGTTTAGGAAAAGATGACTCTACATCACTAGAATGATAAAGTAAACTCAGGTAATGCTCTCAAAAATACTTTATATCTTGAACGATGCCAGAATGGCTTTAAATACAAGGAAGATGAAACAGAAACAAGCTAATTTACTGCTAAAAAGAAGGAAACTACTACTAAAAAAATGGGATAGCAACGACTCGGTTTATCACGTGCACAAAGTCTCACTAGACTTGACCAAATCAGCTTTATTTGAATTCTTTATTCCATGAGCTGAATCTCGAATATGCCAACAGAACCCTCCCTCAAACATGACCATGGTTCATGTCTTGTTTGCCCTTAAAAGAACACACTCCAAGCCTTTCTCTAAGCCCTTGAAAAACATCACGATGCAGAGGCTTAGTGAAAATATCCGCCACTTGGTTTCTCGTTTCAACATATTCCATAGTAATCGTTCCTTTGCTGACCAGATCTCTTAAGAAATGATATCTCACCCCAATGTGTTTACACCTGCCATGAAGAACAGGATTTCTTGACAGTTGAATTGCTGAAGTATTATCACACTTTATTATGTTTCCTCCGACTTGTCGCTCACCAAGTTCTTCCAGAATTTCCCGTACCCAAATCACTTGGCAAGCACATGAAGCAGCTGCTACATACTCTGCTTCTGTAGATGACAGGGCAACTATACTTTGCTTCTTTGATGACCACGAAACTGCAGCTCCATCCCACAATACTAAGTAACCAGACGTGCTTTTCCTGTCAGTGACATCTCCAGCAAAGTCACTGTCAGTGTAAACTTCCATCTTCCCTTTTCCTTCCCGTTTATACCAAATTCCATAATCCAAGGTTCCTTGAATATACCTCAACACTCTTTTAGCAGCTGCAAAGTGAACTTCTCTGGGTTTTGCCATAAAACGACTTATGAAGCTCACCGCAAATTGTATATCAGGTCGTGTAGTGGTGATATACATCAGACTACCAACCAGTTGTTTGAATAGAGTTTCATCAACTGGTTCACCACTCTCATCTCCCAATCTGCATCCAGGGACCATAGGATTGACCACTGCATTGTCCGTCATCTTGAAACGACTAAGTATATCAATTGCATATTTTCTTTGGCAAATATGAATGCCTGATGAGTCTTGCATTACCTCAATTCCAAGGAAATACCTCATTCTTCCCAAATCAGTCATCTCAAATTCAGCTTTCATGGTTGTCTTGAATTCTTCCATCATTTTCTCATCATTTCCTGTAAATAACAAGTCATCTACATATATGTTTACAAAGAGCAGTTTTTCTCCTTGCTTCTTTATAAACAAAGTATGTTCTGATCTGCTCCTTGTAAAGCCTTTATTAACGAAATGGGCTTCAATCCGACTGTACCAGGCCCTCGGCGCTTGCTTGAGCCCGTACAATGCCTTTTGCAGCTTATATACCTTGTGTTCATTGTTTTTGACAGTGTAGCCCTGTGGCTGCTGGACATACACATCTTCTTGCAGGGTTCCATGGAGAAAAGTGGATTTCACGTCCATTTGGTAGATGACCCATCCTCTTTGTGCTGCCAAAGCTAGCATCAGCCGGATCGTATCCATTCTTGCAACCGGAGCATACACTTCCATGTAATCTACTCCAAATTCTTGACCGTAACCTCTAGCCACCAATCTTGCTTTGTGCTTATCAACTTCGCCCCTTTCGTTTAATTTGGTTTTGTATACCCACTTTACGCCAATACACTTAGCATCTTCTGGTAAATCAACTAGACACCAAGTTTGATTCTTCTCAATCATTTCAATTTCTCGATCCATTGCAGTCTTCCACTTTTCTTCTTTGACAGCATCTTCAAAGTGGACTGGATCGTCATGGGATATGTCTACAATATGCACTTCCTCTTCATCTGAGTCAAACTCGTCACCGGTGACATAGTCTCGAAGGTAACTTGGAATTTTACGTTGTCTTCCCTCCCTTGATTGTGTAGTACTAGGACCAGGAACATCTGCTGGAAACTCCGGACCCGTGGCACTTGCTGGTGGATTAGGCTCCACGAGCTCGTGAATCTCTGCATCACTCTCATCGATAAAATCGTAATTTCCCCATGATATTTCTTCTTTAGTGGTCTGCATTTCTTTTGTTTGATTCCAATCCCATTCTTTATGCTCTTCAAACACCACATCTTTGCTGATTATGACCTTCATAGTTTCTGGATTGATTAATCTGTAGGCCTTTGACTCCTCGCTTACACCTGTCAAAACACAGACAAGACTTTTGTTGTCTAATTTGGTTCTTTTTTGCTTAGGCACATGTACATGGGCCACACACCCCCAGATTCGAAAGTGGTTGACTGTAGGTTTCAACCCACTCCAGGCTTCTTGTGGGGTTACATCTGGAAGTGCCTTGGTTGTGCTTCTGTTTAACACATAAAAGCTCCAGGTTATTGCTTCTGCCCAAAATATCTTAAGCATGTTCTTTGCAGATAACAGCGTGACCACCATGTCTATAACAGTTCTATTCTTCCTTTCTGCAACTCCATTTTGCTGTGGGGAGAAACTTGTGGTTAATTGCCTTTTAATTCCATGTTCCCTGCAAAACTTGATGAAATCATTAGAGAGATATTCTCCTCCCCTGTCCGTTCTAAGTGTTTTGATCACCTTTCCTGTTTCCTTTTCTACCTTACTTTTGAACTCCTTGAAGCTTTCAAAAGCTTGTGACTTTTCAGTCAATAAATAGACCCACCCCTTTCTACTATAGTCATCAATAAAGCTCAAGAAGTACCTCTTGCCAGTATGTGAACTTGGGGTTATTGGTCCACATATGTCAGAGTGTATTAACTCCAAAATTTCTTCTGCACGCCATGAGCTGGTCTTTGGTATGACTTCCTTAGTTTGCTTTCCTATCATACAGTCTTCACACACAGACTTATCAATAATAAACTCAGGTAGATCACGTACCATTTGTTTATGCTGCAGGGTTTTCATGTTGGTCTTGCTAATATGTCCCAACCTTTCATGCCATAGTGTTGCAATGTCATCATCACTTGAATACATGCATTCAGCTGTTCTTGACTCTGTGGTTTCGATAGCATCTTCACTAAGTGGATACATCCGATTGGTACTCATGCTGGATTGAAATACCAATCCTTTGTCTGGATGAAACACTTTGCAAATATCGGATTGAAATAAAAAGGACAGACCTTTCTGCTGGAGTTGTCCGATGCTTAGAAGGTTGTTCTTGAGTTCTGGTACAAAGTATACTTCTCTGATCACATAGGTTGTTCCATTCAGAATTAGCTTTATGTTTCCCTTTCCTTCTACTGTCATGCGTGTGTTGTTTCCGAGTTTGACAGTGTTGGAGAAGTTTTGATCCAGTTCCACAAACCTTTCTTTGTCGCTGCACATATGATTAGAGCAGCCGGAATCCAAAAACCACAACCGCCCCTTGCTTTATTTCTTTGTCCGAGTCATAAAACCATTCTCTTCTATTCCACCATCAGCCATGAGCATAACTTCCTCATTCTCATCAAAGCCAGCATAATTTGCTTCTTTTGCATTAGGACATTCGTAGGAATAATGCCCTAATTTGTGACAATTGTAACATTCAATCGTTTCTTTGCGGAAAGACGACTGTCTTCCTCTACCGCGACCTCTTCCCCTGTAATTGTATCGTCCTCTGCCTCGTCCTCTGCCATTGGAACTGTCACCTGCATCCACCTTCAACGCTTGTTCCTCTTCTCGTTCGTTCTTCTTGAACTTTTGCTCATGAACTATTAGTGTGCTTTGTAGCTCCTCTATGGACATTTGATCAATGTTCTTAGATTCTTCAATCGATACAACTACATACATATACTTTTCGGTCAAAGTGCGAAGGATTTTCTCAACAATTTTGACGTCTGTCATCACCTCTCCATTACTCCTCATCTGATTGGAAATCGTTAGCACTCTACCGAAATATTCCGGAACGGTTTCACTTGTTTTCATCTCTAATACTTCGAAATCTCTTCGAAGCTTCTGCAGCATCGATTTTTTCACCCTTTCATTTCCTGCAAATCGCTTTTGCATCGAATCCCACATTGCCTTCGATGTTTTTCGATCCAAGATCTGCTCAAACGTAACTCTATCAATTGCTTGATATAGATAGTGTTTGACTTGCAGGTCTTTCATTCGAAGCTCTTCTAATTTCTTCTTCTCTGCTTCACTTTGGGCAACCCCCACAGTAGGTTCTCTAATGCCTGGATCAATTAGATGCCACATTTGTTTTGCACGCAGCAAATTTTCCATCATCTCACTCCAGTGTTCGTAGTGGCCATCGAACACCGGCACCTTCAACTTATCGTCACTCATTTACACTCCTTTTGTGATCGAAAGTTGCTCTGATACCAATATGATAAAGTAAACTCAGGTAATGCTCTCAAAAATACTTTATATCTTGAACGATGCCAGAATGGCTTTAAATACAAGGAAGATGAAACAGAAACAAGCTAATTTACTGCTAAAAAGAAGGAAACTACTACTAAAAAAATGGGATAGCAACGACTCGGTTTATCACGTGCACAAAGTCTCACTAGACTTGACCAAATCAGCTTTATTTGAATTCTTTATTCCATGAGCTGAATCTCGAATATGCCAACATAGAAACAATTTGATGTCATAAGAAGAGAATTCATGTCTACGGAAAGTACACGTTTGCCTTTCAACAGTCAAACATGTAACATGAATGATGGTGTACCAAAGAGTCATTTGGCCCAACGGTACCCAGGTTATTGGTAGAGCCCAGCCTCCTAGGAGGTCAAGGGTTCTAGCCTTGCCAAAGGTGAGGAGTGGGTGTGTGAGTATTTGCCGTATGTAAATATTATATACTTCAAAAAGAAGGTAGAGGAATTATGTACCGTGCCAGCAAGAGCATAAGCAACCACAAGGGGAGGAGAAGCAAGATAATTTGCTCTTGTAAGCGGATGTATGCGGCCCTCAAAATTGCGATTTCCAGACAGCACAGCTGCAGCCACGATGTCTGAAGGTATATGGAAGAAGCAGAAACTTTTTTAAAGTGAAAATATGGAGAGAATGAACTTGTTGCAAATACGATACCATTTTCAGTAATAGCAGATGCCACTGATTCGTCAAGGTCACCAGAATTACCGATACAAGTGGTGCATCCATAACCAACAATGTGAAAGCACAACTGCTTCAAATATCTTAGCAATCCACTGCAGATGCAATAGCAGGTAAGTGTACTAAAAATGCTTTCTGGGACCTTAAGTTGTACCTTTCGTTTGAAGAATTTTCTTACCTTTTCTCCAGATACTTGGTCACAACTTTGGAACCCGGGCCTAGACTTGTCTTAATCCATGGTTTCACCTGATCATAAAGTGAAGTTTGAAAGATTAGATATTTGAATACTTATCAGGCAACTAAAATTAGGTATCTAACAGACTAACCTCGACCCCCAGATCGCAAGCTTTCTTTGCTAACAAACCAGCTTGAAGCATAACAGTAGGATTCGACGTGTTTGTGCAGCTCGTAATGGCTGCTATAACGATATCTCCATGTCTGAGTTGTGCTGGGATCTCCCCGAATTGAAACTTCACAATCTTGCTTTGGTCCTCTTTTGGTATAGCATATCCCTACAAGTCATCCAACTGAAAAGAATTAGGGCCTGTTTACTAAAAACAAATCAGGTAAGTACTTACCGGATAAATTTCCTCATCGGATGAACATGAGAAGGGTCAAGGGTAAGAGCGATGAGAATGATGGAGAGTCGTACCCGGTAAGTGAGGATGACGACTCTTACCCAGGCAAGCGCTTAACCACTAAATTGTTGCATTCGATATGTTTTGATATACTAAAATCTTACGCATCAAAATAAATCATAGTGTTGACTCCTATCAATAAGCGCTTACCGGGTAAGCAATTAGGTAAACGGGGAATGGTGACTTGTAGGTTAAACAGTGCTACATCTCGGTCAACAAACCCCTTAGCAAAATGGGGAATGGTGACCAGACGCTACCAATGCCAAGAACACCTTGAGGACGAACCAGGTGCCATTCAAGTTAAACACTTGATGTTAAGTGTGACATGGCTCACCAGTCATTGTCAAACCTTGTCAAATTACCTGTTATGCTTAAAAGGGTCCATAAATTAGGATTAAGGGTATAGATAAGATAACTGCCTTGTCGAAAAGCTTGGGCAGCTTAAGCCATGGTGGCTCAGGCTCGCCAACCGGTGCAGCCTAAATGAGCCAAGCCCACTGGACTTGAATGGGCCATGGTGTAGTTTATATGTATTTAGCTAGTACTCTTAGCCTCTGGAGACTCCTAATTGTAACTATTTAGGGTTAGTGTATATGTAAATTTAATTCTAGAGGTTTATTTAATTTGATATGCGCCCATATGAGTCAAGCCGAGACTATGCGCTTTATAAGAGCCCATAAGAACCAAGCCTATACAAGTCGAGCCGAGACTCACTCAGCAAGGTACCAAGCTTCAAGCCGAGAAGCTTTCCCAGGGATCGGCCCAAATTACGATTTATATTTAACATTTAAGGAAGTTTCTAAGCCCACCTTAAATCCAACTTTATTGTCCAAGCATGCATGCCAATCAGCTTTCATTTCATTCAAAAGAACTTGATCATGAGGCCTGCAAATAAGAAAACAAAATCAGACACATGAGAAAGCCATGGAGGATACCAGTAGCTGTTTTCTGCAACAACGAGATAGTACCGCTTTGGCCCGGAGACACAAGGTTTGACATCTTGAAGATCCAACTTCAAGTGAGAGCTAAACACCATCTC
Source organism: Cynara cardunculus var. scolymus (assembly GCF_001531365.2). Lineage (NCBI taxonomy): Eukaryota > Viridiplantae > Streptophyta > Magnoliopsida > Asterales > Asteraceae > Cynara > Cynara cardunculus. The sequence continues at coordinate 17,186,227 of NC_037528.1, read as the reverse complement.
TCTCTCTGGCTGCCACAGAAAAAACCCGAGTCAGAAAACAAAGAGAACAGTGAAATACAAGCTTGAGTTACGGATTTACACGGGTCTGTACCTGACTGTAATCCATAAATAACTTGTTTGCCCGCAGATATGACTCTATCATGGATATCTACATATTCTCATAACTCGTTGTCAGTATAACGAAAAGAACAAAAACACAGACACTACAATAATATTGGGTTTATAAGACGCCAAAAATGTTTTTTATAAGACTCAATTTAAGAGTGTTGCAATAAGTTTACAAGACATTTTTTGGCATGCTAACAAGCCTTTTTGGACATTTTTATCACAAATGTCGTATTATTTATTTTATAAAACACTATTTGAAAATATGTCTTATAAAAACAAGTGTCCTATAAAAAGATGTGTTTATAGAATGCTATTAAAAAACGATCGATTAAGACACTTAGGGGCCGTTTACCAAATACTTACTCGGGTAAGCGCTTACCAAGTCACATTACCTTACCAGATGAATATGTCAAGGACCAAGAATTTTACCCGGTAAGAGCGAAGGCAAGGACCGAGAGTCTTACCCGGTTAGTGATGGCGACAACTCTTACCACGGTTAGCGCTTATTGGGTAAGTTGTTACATACGATGTCGTTTTGGTAGACTAAAATCTTACCAGGTAAGTAAGAGATAGCATTAGCGTTGAATTTTACCGTCAACCGCTTACCGGGTAAGTGTTTAGGCAAATGACCCCTTAATATTGTTGGGGTCCTATAAACCCGATTTAGTTATAGTGAGTATTTACCATTTCATCACTTCTGCCGGTCAGCTTTAGATATTGTAGGGTAACATGATCCACAGGAAAGAAACCCATTGTTGCACCATATTCAGGAGACATGTTTGCGATCGTTGCACGATCTGGTAACGCTATTTCACTCATGCCTTCACCTGCAAGATCACGTAACTTTGAATCTTCATATCACATGAACAAAAACCTTGTTCGGCTGCTAAACCTCCGTTCCAACATTTCTAAAGAAGTTACAAAATTCCTCTCTAGTTTGTAATTAAGACATAGTTTGTTTGATCCCCTTAATAAGGGAGAACTAATACCATGATGATTATGTCACAAGCACGAGGTTAATTACCATGGAACTCAACAAAATTGCCAACAACGCCATGTTGTCTAAGCATTTTAGCCACTGTCAAGACCAAATCCGTAGCCGTAACTCCATCTTTCAAGCCTCCAGACAGCTCAAAACCGACTACACCTGGAAGGACCATGCTCATAGCCTGTAGGCAAATTGTATATTTATCATTACGACCGAGAACATAACTCAGATTACGACTTTTATGGTTTAGGAGCAAGTTAGCTGTAGAGTCCCCTATGACTACCTTGTTACGGGTTCACTCATGAGCATTTTGGTAGAGTGTACCAACGCGATCTCAAGGGGGTGTGGGTGATTTGTGAGACTTTGAAGGGCTTAGCAGTTAATATTAATTAGTTGCCTTTTATTATGAGGATATATTTTGTTTATTATTTATTAGTTTTCAAAAGGTGGCTTAGTAATTTTTTTGGATTATTACCATTCACTACGGTAATTTCTATGCGTACACAGTATAATTTCTTAAGAAATTATGGTGGTTGCAAGTACGATTTCTTAATTCGAAATTGTATTTTTTGGTAATTGTAATGCCACATCTATATATTCTATTGATATGACAGTAAATAGTATAAGAAATTGTTTTAGGTCACATCAAGTTTTTTTTATGTTTTATGAAGTAAGTTTATAGAAAAAAGTATAGGTAATTTATTAAATGAGATTTTGATTATAAAAGAATACAAATAGTATGATCATTAATTAAATATATTGATATATCTTTTTTTATTAAATTACAAATATAACATTAATATATTAACAAATATTAAAAAATGAAAAATGTTATTAATATTACCATACAAATAAAATATATTACACAACTATGCCTCCAATTAATATAGTTTTCCATTTTTTTTTGTTAATACTAAACATCGTAACTTTCTTTAAAAAAATTAAAGCATAAATATAAACATTTATTTATTGAATAAAAACATTTTATAAATTAAAATACAACATTTTATTTAATTTATTCTATTTTACTTTATAATAAATTATTTAATATATAACAATTATCTAATTAATAAATTAATGGTAGTTTTATTGTTCTTTGATTAAAATATAATTTTTTTATGATGTGGTGTCACTTGAGAAGTTGGTTAGAAATCATCGCAGCGGAGAGTAATCTCAAGATAATTTCTAAAGCTGATGTGACACTTTAAAAGTTGTATCGTAAATTATGGCCCGTAATTGTTTTCGTTCATAGATAAATAAGATAAGAGTCCAGTTGCATTCTTACCATTCACCCAGGTCGAAGATCTTACCTGACCAAGCATCGCAGCTTCAGCTTCTATCCCACCAACTCCCCACCCGGCAACACCTAATCCGTCTATCATCGTTGTATGAGAATCCGTTCCAAAGACGGTATCGGGGTAGAGAATGCCGTTTGTATTAAAGACAACTCTCGCAAGGTATTCAAGGTTCACCTGGAAGCAGCGGTTTTTTCACTTATATCTATCAATACACGAAGAACGGAAGAAAATCTTTAGGGTAAAATGATACCTGGTGAACAATTCCAGCTCCTGGAGGAACTACAAGCATGTTGTCGAAAGCATTTGCTCCCCATTTCAAGAAAGAGTAGCGTTCTTTATTCCGTTCTAACTCGAGTTCCATATTGGCTTGTAGAGCGTTTTCCGATTTGTATACATCAACTTGGACCGAGTGATCAATGACAAGATCGACTGGAACCTGTATATGTAATTGTGTAAGTAGTCTTCCGTGCTCAAGAACATAACCTTAATCGTTAAGGAACATCTCATTCCTCCAAAAATTGCATCTTAAGAATCGTCTTAATGGTGTTGAAAATCTTACCAATGGATTAATTTTACTAGGATCGCCACCGAGCTTGTCCATAGCATTACGCATGCCCGCAAGATCGACAATCGTCGGAACACCGGTAAAATCCTACAGTATATAGCACATGGTACACGTTCACGTCTGTGTCATCACAAACTCACAACACGTAACTCGTTCAGAGGACCTCCAGTGAACCCCTTTTTAGGAGCTTTTTGTAAAGCTTTTTGGCAGACATATGAAAGGCTCCTAACGAAAATACCCTCTTTCTTTTACTTAAAGACGTTATACAAATGCTTATTGGGTAAACGTTTATAGGCATATCGGCAAAAGTCACCTGTCTTATAGGGCAAACATTCTCGGCCATCAAAATGAACCGTTAGCAAGTGCCTCTTACGTAAGGGGCCGTTTATCTAAATGCTTGCCCGGTAAGTGCTTAACGTTAGGAGTCAAACACTATAATTTATTTTTATTAGGTAAGATTGTAGTACATCAAAACGTTTCATATACAACAATTTACCTGGTAAGCGTTTACCCGGGTAAGAACCGTCACCCTCACTTACCGGGTAAGACTCTCCATCCTTATCATTGCTCTTACCGGATAAGATTCTTGGCCTTTGCCATATTTATCCAGTGAGGAAAATTACCCGGTAAGTACTTACCGGGTAAGCGTTTAGTAAACGGCCAGAGTCTTTCTTCCACACTTACCGAGTAAGATTCTCGGTCCTTGCTATACTTCTTACCGTGGAAGTGATACCCACTAAACGTTTACTATGTAAGTGTTTGGTGAACAGTCCCTTCACACCCTTAGTCACAAGCTTTCAATAGACTTCTTATTTCCTTTTTTTTTCTTATGGGACATTAGCTAATTTTTAAAAAAAATAAAAGCTTCAAGACCAATGTGGTACACGTTCATGTGATTGCATATGAAATGAAGAGAAGTGACACCTTGCCGTACCTGAAGAAGAACTCTGGCAGGTTTAAATGGAATTTCAACCTTTCTGGGAGAAGTGTTTTGCCAGTCGAGAATGTTCTCGACATCCTTCGTTGTCACCTGGAACTCATCGCAGTTGCGGAGTGCCGACTCCAAAAGTATTCTGATTGAAAACGGAAGCCTATCTGTCACATATAAACATACACTTCAACAAAATCATTTTTATAAGACGACATATTTCCAAAATGCCCAAACATCAAATAATTGTACATAAAAAATGATACAATAAGTTGATACGACGACTTTGGACGGCTAACAAATTTTTAGGACATTTTTGAAATAATTTTTTATATAATATGCTATAAAAGGGAAATTAACTAAAATAGTCATTTTGAATTTTTGATCACATGTTTTCACCACTTAGGGGCCGTTTACTAAACTCTTATCTGGTAAGTGCTTCTCGGGTAATTTTCCTTATCTGATGTACATAACAAGGGTCAAAAATCTTACCCGATAAGAGCAATAATAAAGATAGAGAGTCTTCCTTGGTAAGTGAGGGTGCCGACTCTTACCTGGGTAAGTGCTTACCGGGTAAATCGTTGCATACATTACCATTTTAAAGTACTACAATCTTACTCGATAAAATAAATTATAGTGTTAGACTTCTAAACGGCCACTTAATCATTTTCCTTGCTAAAATTACTAATATAGCTATAGGTCCAAAATTGACAGGTTCGTAATCTGTGGAGGGATCAAAGTGTAAGAAAAAAATGAAGTTTCTGAACGGATTCGTAATTATAGAGATGTAAATTTGAAAAAACACATGGCTAATGATTAGGAGTGTTATATGAACGATGATCAGAAACATGATCCAACCGACTATAACTCGAATTCTGGAGAACAATTTACAGCAGAAATTAGATGAATCAAGTGAAGAGTAGCTACCAATTCTGGTATCATTGAGAGAAGGTAAGCTGTAGTATTTGCCGAATTCACCACCGCCGGTTTTCTCCAGCGTCTTCATTATCCTCGCAAACGGATTCCGACTCCCTGCAAATGCAATTCAATCAATCAATCAAACAACCAACACACTTTCAAATCAAAATTCGATTCAGAAAACAGTTACGAGATTCATACTCACCCATCGATCACTAGAATTCAAGTTCATCCACTACTAGGGTTTCAAATCACGAATCTCTGTGTGTGTGTGTGTGTGTGTGTGTGTGTGTGTCACCGTTTGATACAAGGCGCATGAATATGGCGCCACTTCATTTCTTCGGTTTTAATATTTTCCATTTTCTTTTTTATTTTCTTTTTGGAAAATACGAGATACTGGGCCACAGGAATGAGGTAATGGCCCATAGAAGGCCCAAATATATTATTGATACAAATAATTGTTCTTAACTTATTTTAACACTGTTTATCCTAATGCATACCTGTAAATGCTAACCAGTATTAATCAACTCTCTAACTTATTTTACTAGGTAAGGGGTTATTTTGAAGTTACTGAATGATTTGATGTAGAATGATTAAGAGACTCTCATTATATAGTGCAAAATGAAATATAATTGTTTGGTAATTTGTTTACGATGAAATTAGGGCCCTTAATGGTTAAGGGAGACCCAAGATACAAAATCATTCAGAAGGTTTTAGAACCATTAAGAGACAGACTTTTTTTTTGCCAAACAAGATTCACCACTTAACGATTCAGATACTGCGTCTTAATAGAACTATTAAGAGGTAAACAAACAAGCCCTAAGATTACAGTATATCAAAATAGTATGTATGTAACAATTTACCCCGTAAAAAATAATCGAAATCAAATAACCCATTCGATTCAAATGAGATTTGGGTTAAAAAGTTTGGTTAACCGAATAAATATATCATATTTTATGTTCGGTTTTCGGTTAAGTTTTTTCTAATTTGGTTAAACTAAGTAAACCAAATAACATATATTGAAAGCAATGAAGAGTGAATTTGGAAAAATATTAGAGCAAATGTCTAACGAAATTCTTTTCGGTTTAACTAGTTATCGAACTGAATAACCTGAAACTGAACCTTATTTAGTTTAGTTATCGGTTAGTTTTAAAAAAGTTAAAAATCAATAACTTAGGGGCCGGTTATCAAACACTTGCCCGGTAAGCGTTTTGCCGGTAAAATTTAACACTATCATTCACTTACCGAGTAAGATTTTAATCCACCAAAATGGTATTATATACAACAATTTACCCGGTAAGCGTTTACCGTGGTAAGAGTCATCGACCTCACTTACCGGGTAAGATTATTACTCTTTACCACATTCATCCGTTAAACTGATGTGATTTGATGTTCAATTACCCGAGTAAGCGTTTGGTAAACAGCCCAAGAATAAGTGTTTTCTTCTAACACCCCTTATTACACATGTTTCTCATTTAATTTGGTATTTATTAAAGAATAATAGTTTAGATGTTATAGAAGAATAATGAAACCTTAGACATTGATAAGATTTCAGTTGTTAGTAGTTGTACTTGCTTTTATACTTGTATTTATGTGGTTGTTAGTAGTGGTTGTTGAGTTAGTGACACAATAATAAGTCAGAGAGTTATGGGTTCATTTATCAAACATTTATTTGATAAGTACTTACTGGTAAAATTTAATACTATTGTTTACTTATCAGGTAAGATTTTAGTCCACCAAAACGACATTGTATGCAACAATTAACCCGACAAATACTTATTGTGGTAAGAGTCGTCGTCCTCACTTACCGGGTAAGACTCTTGGTCCTTGTCTCGTTCTTACCATGTAAGATTTTTGGTCTTTATCATATTCATCCGGTAAGGTAATATGTCTTGATAAGCGCTTACCAGGATAACTGTTTGGTAAACGGCCTCTTAGTGTGATAGAATAGTTAGATAGACCCATTAGTATAAATACTACTTTAGTTCATGTTCCTCGTGTTCTTCGTATATGCAGGATCTTACACCACACCGGCTTGTGAGAAGGTTTGGATTTGACTAGCTTGATCCAAACCATTTAATTATCTGGGTCGAGTTTGATATAAGTGTGGCTCAACCTTGACGTCGTGCCATAAGTATAAGGAGTCGTTTACTAAATACTTACTGGGTAAGCGCTTATTGATATCACTTACCTTACCGATTTAGTATGGAAAGGACCGAAAATTTATCCATAGCAAGGTCCGAAAGTCTAACCTGATAAACGTTTACTGGGTTTGAGACGCTTACCACCAACCCATTTTGTAGTATTTGCCTAATTTGCCATTACATTACATGGACTAAACATTCCTAAATCACAAAGAATTTGTTATCTAACTTTTTACTTTAATATTCAACTAATTAAAAGATATTGGTTTTGTTTATATAATGTCAATTTACACATGCATTTTTATCTGATTCTTTCAATAATTCACATATAAACCTTTACTTATTAAATTCTCACGATATTTAATTTTCTTATTTGAACCGGTAAATAAATTAATATATATATACTGACATGTTAATCTAGGAACTTGAAATATTTTGAGAATCTGAAAACCACCTATAATATGCAGTATGCATGTTGAAAGATGCCATAAATATTCACGATGAATGTCATGACATATATTCATGACCATTATTATTCAAGATAAGTCATCATGACATATGTTCATGACTATCATTATTCAAGATAAGTCATCATGATCTATATAAAATAGGTGGTTACTGAGCTATCAAAATATTTAAGTTTCGCATGAATTACATGTGATTTTACACGTAATTTTAATGTAAAAATCTTATATGATTCGAACATTTTCTTACTCTCTTATTTGGTAATTGTTCTCGTATAAACATGACTTTCTTGATCTCTATATATAGTTTTTAAGTTACAACGTAAGTTACGAGTATGGCTTAAGAGAGAAGCCTAGCATCTTGTTTTTTTTTAAGTATATAATATTTATATACGTTAAATGCAACAAATAAGCTCACACACCCTCCTCACATGTAGTGAGGTTTGAACCTCTGACCTCCTATGAAGTCAAAAACTACCATACCACTAGACCAAAGACCCTTTGGTGCCTACCATTTTCTTATCGTTACCATCTTTTGTTGTGAATGAATTTAGTTGATCAAAAGTTACACATAAGTGCTAATAAAACAATCTTAATACTTCAACTTGTGAAACAAAACGTACAACTTTATGACATCTTAAGAACATCTCGTTTTAAAGGTATTTATTTCGTGGGTAACACAAACGACTGAATCAAATACGACGAACCGAAACATGATATATTTTTGAAAATTCATAAATATAAAATTCAATAAATCATTTTGAAAATTTGGATTTTGACAATGTGCCTAATTTGCCATTATGTAAACCTAACATTCATAAGCCAAAAAGCTACTTCTCATCTATTTTTATTAATTTTAAAAATAAATTAAATCAAAATACAACGTGTTTTGTTTCGGATTTTATTTTAGAAAACGTAACGTGCTTTTATTCATATAATGAAACATAAGATAAATGTCTGAAAAGAACCTATTATAGCTATATAAATAAAAAGTATTTTTCTTGAACAAATTGTATTAAACTTTCTTATTTGAAATAACTGATTGTAGATGACAAAAAGATACTTACGAAAGTATCTTTCCCTAGGTAAGTAGTAACCTAAACAAATCACCTTTAATTTTATCCGGGTTGGGTTCACGTGAGACCAATCTGTTTGCGTGAGATCACTTTTTTTATACTTGAACCCTCACAACAAAACACAGTGAAAGTAACCTTCACAATGTTTTTGCTGTGAAGGTTCGACTTTCTTTTACCTTCACAATGTTTTGCTGTGAAGTTTCAAGTGTAAAAAAATGGTCTCACAAAAAAAGGTTGGTCTCACGTGAACCCAAGTCATTTATGCAATTTACCCAAGTTTGAGATTTTGGAAATAAATTTAACCCTTAACCAAAGCAAAAGACGAAGTAAGAACGGTAAATTAAACATAAACCAAAATTAGACCTAGAAAAACATAGAAAATTGAAATATAAATAAAAACTTAAGTCTTAAGTTTAAGGGGTTGTTTGACAGTTGCTAAATGGTTTGTTGTATAATGATTAAGTGGCAAGAATGATTAAGAGGCTCTCATGATATAATGCAAAATGAAATATAACTATTCGGTAATTGTTTACAATGGAATTATGACGTTGAATGGTTAAGAGAGACTCATGATACAAAATCATTCAAAGTATTTTTAGAACCATTAATAGACAAACTTTTTTTGCCCAACAAGTTTCACCTCTTAACGATTCAGATGTTGCCTCTTAATGGAACTATTAAGAGGTAAACAAACAATCCCTAAGAGTATCTCCAACAGATTCTTTAAAATAGAAACGATAAACTTTTGTTCTCTATTTTATTCCAATATATTTTCTATATTGTTCTCTAAAATAGCTCAAAGTTTAGAAAATTCTCTAAAACTTAATGTGTGAAACGAGAAATTAAATTTTTTATTCATACCTACCAATAAAATTATTATTATTATTATTATTATATATATATATTTTAAAAAGCGTATTTTGATTATAATATGATATAATATATATCTAATCGACGTTGTAAGAACCAATATTGTAAAGAGTTCTTATAAAAACCTCACCTCTTTTGAGATCTTGTACAAGAACTTTGATTTTTACTATGCAGTTTGTGTGAATTTACAATCTATTAGTTTTTTGAAATAAATATTTGATATTTATATATAAATATATAATAATCATTAATATTTAAAAAATATATGAAACCCACAAAAAAAAATTCTTATAAGAACTATCATTGTAGACTTTTATATGAGTTCTTAATTTGATGAGTTAAAAGTAAGATGACGATAAAAAAATACTGAAAATGCTTTTAGAGATTTTATCTATACTATATTATAAAGCATTTGACAAAAACTCTTAAAAACCACTTTTTATGCGTAAAGTACTATTTATTAATGCATGTTACTTAAAACTCAAGATTGCAAGTAGATTGTGCGTAAGTACAACTTATTAAAGCTCCATATCTGAATTCGTGTAACTAACTGCTAGATAAGCATAATCAAATACATAATAAACATCTCATTTTAAATATAAAAAATCTATAATATAATTAAGATAATCATTGAGTTCTAACATAATACTTAATTATTATCTTTATAAAATGTTATATTATTAAAGAAAAAAACAAATTATTTCATTATTAAACTAAATTAAATTATAATAAACAAATATTTAAAGAAATTACATTTAAAAAAATAGAACTTTTAAATAGTTGATTTGATATTAACATTGATATATTTTTTTCAAATTTATATTTTATTTAAAAATAATATCATTATTGTTTTCTTAAAAACACATAAAATCGTATTATAACATTGACAGAGATAAAGAATAAAATGGAACATTAAAATCGATATGTATCTAACTGCATTACGTGAATACACTTCTAGTTTCTTTTAAAACGAAATTTACCTTATTGCCCTCTATTTTAAGAAAATCAAAAAATATATGCTTTAAGTAAAACAAAAGGGGAAAAGGTGAAAAGAAAATGAAGGCGAAGATTGTAGCCATTTTCGTCTCTCCATCTTTTGCAATTTGCAAACTTTAGATGTATTTCATTTTAGTAATCTATATATATATTAAAGGAAGAACCAAGAGTATTGAGGTGGCATCATGAAAATTGAGTATTGAGGTGTTGGTGAATTGTGGTTGAGTTTGATATATCCCACATTGGTGAAGAACTGAAAATTTTGAAGAATATGAAGTATATAAGAAATGTAGATTGGATGCCTTTGTGTCAAATATGGTTGGAAACCAATCAAACCAAATGGTAGAAAATATAGTACAAAATTTATTATACTATTATATCTTTATATATATATATATATATATATATATATTTATATTTTATTTAACTTTTCGAATTATTTGAATATTATTTGTTGATGATTTTATTAACAACTAATATATATTTATATAGACAATATTCAGATCATTAATCAAAGTACTTATATTACCGCGCAACGCGCGGTTCCCATACTAGTGATATTAAAAATAGCCTCTTAGTATTTAGCTCTTATTAGTTTTTTATGTCTGATTCGTTAAGAGATAGATTCATTCAGATTATTTTATTTTTTTCAATTTTTAAGAGACATTTATATTTTATTGTCCTCTTATCTGGTAAGAGGTAAACCAACCTCTAGTTTGCCTCTTATTGTTCTGGAAACATTTAGCAACAATTTTTCTCAATCGATTAACCTTAATCGATCATTTATCTTAAATGATCATTACCAAATTGATCCTCACATCTCTCAATTGGTATATTTTAGTAGGATTTAAATGTATTAAGTACCGTTAATGACATATTTTCATTTAAATGAATGCTAATTATATAATTTAAATATAATTTTTGTGGTGATGATGAATAAATATATAGAACTGTATAAATTTATCCATGAATTCAATATTATAATTTTCTAATCGGTAAAATAAACAATTTAAACAAATTCAGACAGTAATCAGTTTACAAAAACAAACAGTCTTATTGATTCCAATTTCAGACTTCAGCACCACCTCTTATTATACTATATTATAAAGCATTTGATAAAAACTCTTAAAAACCATTTTTTATGCATAAAGTGTTGTTTATTAATGCATATTACTTAAAACTCAATATTACAAGTAGATTGTGCGTAAGTAAAACTTATTAAAGCTCCATTATCTGAATTCGTGTAACTAAATGCAGATAAACATAATCAAATACATGATAAACATAATCAAATACAGGATAAACATCTCATTTTAAATATAAAAAATCTAAAATATAATTAGAATAATCATTGAGTTCTAACAGAATACTTAATTATTATCTTTATAAAATATTATATTATTAAACCAAAAATAAATTATTTCATTATTAAACTTAAATTAAATTATAATTAAAAAATAAATTAAAGAAATTACATAAAAAATAAAACTTTAAAATGGTTGATTTGATATTAACATTGATATATATATATTTTTTAAATTTTTATGATATCTTAAAATTTATATTTTATTCAAAAATAAATTCATTATTATTTTCTTAAAAACACATAAAATCGTATTATAACATCCACAGAGACAAATAATAAAATAGAACATTAAAATCGAGATGTGTCTCGCTATATTACACGAGTACTCTTCTAGTTAATTATAAGTGAAATAAGACTTCAAACTTCAGCACATCTTAAAAAAAAGTCAACTTAAAAACAAAATAATGTTTTTAGTATTTTTGGATAATTTATTTTTAGAAGTAGTATTGGAAAACAATTAAATAATATATCGTAAACTTTGTTAAAGAAAACGTATTTTAACTTCTTCTTCTTTTTTTAACAAAAAGAAAAATACTTTTTTCTAACAAATATGTTGTTTAAAATAAAATATTTTTTATTTTAATATAAATCATTTCAATAATAATTATAATAATGAAATGACAAATATGGTCCTCGAAAATAAAACGTGTTTATATGTAAAATATTTCCAATTTGTAATTTATTCAAAAGTAAAGGTCGAGTTTAATACTTTATATCATCCCTAAAATTTACGAACTTGGATTTGGTTTCTAATATTTTGTTAATTCCCAGCGATTTTATTTTCCTGTCTAAACATTCGTTCATTTTTCTGTTAAACTAATTAAATGAGGGGTATTTAAGCAATTTTACTATTTTCCTAATTTTAAGTTAAAACTAAAAAACATATTATAATTTTAATTTTGAATTGTATATTTTCTGTATATGTATAAGTTTGGATTCAGACATAAATGATTTCAGACTGTTTGTTTTTTTTTTTTAATTAAAAGCTTTTTTACCTCTTATCGTTCTCTTAAAATTAAGTGAGAATCATATGTCTGAAATCAATTTCAGACTCGCATCCCATTTTCATCTCCATCTCGCTCTCAGCTCTCGATTTCTCCATCTCCATCTCGCTCTCAACTCTCGATTTCTCCATCTCCATCTCGCTCTCATCTCTCGATTTCAAGGTCTCGCTCTTAGCTCTCGATGTCAACAGCTCACGATTTTTTGACTGCATCTCCGTCCAAGCTCTCGATCTCTCGACTGCTCTCGATGTCAACAGCTCACGATTGTTCGTGTTTATATTGATTCAGATTTCAGACGTAAAAACAAATAGTCTAACTAATTCAGATTTCAGACTTCAGACGTAAAAACAAACAGTCTGACTGATTCAGACTTCAGACTTCAGAACCACCTCTTAAAATTCAGAAGTGAATTCAAACTTCAGACTTCAGCACCTTTTAAAAAACAAACGCCACCTAAATGTCCTCTGAAATTTTAAGTGGTAAACGTATCCATTAATACCACTTAATTCTAATCCGGCTTCTATCAAATGGTTCATACTTTTTGGGGTGGGAAGAGATTTATCATCAAAAATTATTTATTTTTTATACTTTTTGTAAAAAAAATATTTTTCTTTTATATGTCTGTACTAGTTTGACCGATTCATATTTTAGACTTCAGACGTAGAAACAAACAATTTTACTGATCTAAATTTCAGACTTCAACACCATCTTTTATAAATCAGAAGTGAAATCAAATTTCAGACTTCAACACCTCTTAAAAAACAAACGTCATCTTATTCTCATACGATCTCTCGTCTATATATGTATATATGGAAAAGATCAAGAGAAAACCTTTGAAAAAAAAAAAAAAACCAGAAAACCATGAAAAAAAAATGGATTGAAAAATATATCAAAATAGCTGTCAAATTATAAATAATAAATTGATCGTTTTTTATGATAATCTGTTTCACTCCAATTTTTATCGTATTCCACCAATTTTCAATTAAAAAAATACTGGGTGATCTTTTTTTAAAGATGAATTAACCAGATCGATTGAATCATCTCAATCTAACGGTTCAAAATATTATTCAATTTTCTTTCTTTTAAAGATTATCTCCTACATATCTTTTTCAAAAATAATTACTTTATATTTAATTATTAGGAATAAATTATGGGGTCAACAAATAATGTTGGTTTACCCACCCCTAGTAGTTCACTTCACTTGCATGTTTGGTTATCTCTTTCTCCATTTTTTCTTCATTTTAATTTATTCTTAATTAATTTTCTTTAACTAATCTTATTTTAATTCATTATAACGGTACGTGTGTATTACATCTCGATGTATCTTGATTTTAATGTTTTGTTTTATTCTTTGTCTTTGTCAATGTTATGATATGGTTTTATGTGACTCTAGAAAAACGATAATGTTTTTATTTTCTAAATAAAATATAAATTTGAATATATCAAATTAACTATTTAAAAGTTCTAGTTTCTTTGTATAATTTCATTGATTCGATTTTTTTATTATAATTTAATTTAGGCTTAGTAATATAATTTTTTATAAAAATAATAATTAAGTATTCTGTTAAAACTCAATGATTATTTTAATTATATTTTAGATTTAAAATGTAAATTTTATTTTTTATTTGATTATATTTATCTGCAGTTAGTTACATGAATTCAAACATGAAGCTTTAATAAGTTGCATTTACGTATAATTACTTGTAATATTGAATTTTAAGTAATGTGTATCAATAAACAATATTTTATATATAAAAATGAGTTTTAAGAATTTTTATTAAATACTTTATAATATAATATAGATAATTAAAATTATAACAAAATCAAGTGACAGAATCCATATCTAATATCTTAAAAAGCTAAAAGCACCCATTTATTTTTATAACAATTGTCGTGTTATCTTTATCTTTAAATCATGTTGTTTGTTTATTGAATAAAATCATAATCAATTATTATCAGAGTACATAATCTTTTTTTCTAATATCTGTTTGGTTATATTTTTGTCTGTATTGATTTTTACTGTTTAACTATAACAACTGGTGAATCCAAAAATACAGATGAACAGGATCACATATAAGAGTGCAAAAAATCTTGAAGTCGAATAATTAAATTCGAAGAAAACGGTTTTTGATTATTTGATTTTCAGATTAAACGTGTTTGTTTGTTCAGTTATTTTTTTTTACTGTTTTGATTAAACCGGATAACACATTATACTAGTATTTCATTTATTTTAATTATATATGATTTCATTAATTATTGAACACTTTTAAATTGAAAATACTCGTAAATATTTATAATATAAATTAAACAATGTTTTATGGGTTTTTTTTCTTTAACTTATTACGTATGATTAAATTTTACATTTGGGCAAATTGCATGAAAAAGTAACGTACTTTAACTTGATTCCAATTTTGGGTAACGTACTTTCAAAACTTTCATTTTGGTACCTAAGATGTAAAGTCTTAAACATTTAAGTACCCGGGTAACTGGTTGAAGTATTAACCGGTTATCATACTGATATGGCGAGTGATGTGGTATCTAACTCGGTATTATTTGTTGACCTAGTCAGTGACGTGAATTTTTTTTAATCTAAAATTAGTCTTTTTTTAGTCTAAAATTAGTCTTCATTGGGTTACTCGGGTACTTAAATGTTTAAAACTTTACATCTTAGGTACCAAAATGAAAGTTTTGAAAGTACGTAACCCAAAATAGGAATCAAGTTAAAGTACGTTACTTTTTCATGCAATTTGCCCTTTACATTTTCTTATAGTTTTTTTTTTATTAATCTAGACATTTAATCCGCTATGTGAGCCGACTAATCCCATGACGACCATCTGCATTGCGGATATCCCAGAGTAACCGCATTTTTTTATAATTATTAATCATCAAATTTGTAGATATGCTACATTAATTGACATCGTGTATTTGGAATTCAATTAATGTAATTTGGTGTGAAGTTGATTAATTATAAAATGACTTGCTCAATAATTTTAGAATAAAAAATTAAATGGATGCTTATAATTCCATTAAAATTTGAACTTATATTAATTAATTGACTAATTTAAAAAAAGGGCAAATTGTATGAAAATGTAACGTACTTTAACTTGATTTCTATTTTGATAATGTACATTCAAAACTTCCATTTGATACCTAAGGTGTAAAGTTTTAAAATTTAAGTACTCCGGTAATTAATCAATTGAAGCATTAACTGGTTACCATGCTGATGTGGCAAGTGATTTGACTTACCTATTGAATTTAAAATTCAATAAAAAGTTTATACTAAGTTGAATACCATATCACTCGTGACATCAGCATGGTAACCGATTAATGCTTCAATCGGTTACACGGGTACTTAAATGTTTAAAACTTTACATCTTATGTATCAAAATGAAAGTTTTGAAAATACGTTACCTAAAATAAAAATCAAGTTAAAGTACATTACTTTTTCATGCAAATTATCCTATTAAAAACAAAAATAATTAAATATATTTCTAGTATGGAGTTAGCTTACCCACCAAGTACATAAGAAATCAAACAAATATTATATGCACTTACCTAATGTTTTGTTACAACATCTGTTATATTTTTTTTACATTATCTCTTCCTTTCTTTTATTTATTTTAGAGAAAATTTTAACATAACTGTTGGAGCAAACTTTTCCTAAATCTCTAAAATTTCTAAAACAATACAGCTTTTAGAGATATGCTCTTAGTTGTTACCAGTAATTCTGTTATGAACGGAAAATAAACTCTTTACTGAATTGGACATCCTTTTTATGATATCTCAAATTACAGTGAACATTTTTGAAATTTGAGGATTAAAATGATTAACATGAACGAGTTAGTTTTTTTTTTTTTTTTTGACTCAGATGGGAGTTACACAACCATGTTGATCTGACCCCTCACATGCGCCCAACTAGTTTTCTTATATATACTGTTGATATCTCGGTTGGTTTATCCATACATATACTCAAAACTCATTGTCTATGCACGATACTAAGAGATCGCTCATCTGATAATATGGTAATATGATTTAAAGGGAAAAAAATGTAAAATATGTTGGAGTAAACAATTATAACCGTTGTATATAAGATTTTACTGCAAACCCGATTACTGAAAATGTTCTAAATCACTTAATATTCTATTACATTTTCAGTGCTTTCTTTTTACGTTTTTTTTTTGCAAACACAATAACAGATTTACAACGACGATACAAATATAATTCTAAGAAAAAAGATCCCATAAGTTGCGTTTCTAGAAGTAAAAACCAATAAAATATTCATCGACCATGATTTACGCTCTCTTTCACGAAAATTAACATGACACGTTTTTCAAACTGATATATCATCGTCGCTTTATAAACCGACTTGTCACCTTCTATTTTTTTTTAAACTATTTGCTTTCCGTTTGATACTAAAAGATACATCATATCTCCTTTTATTTTTAAGTAAAGGCGATAAAAAGCTCACCTTTAGATCTTTGAACACCAATTAGAACATTTATCAGAGCATTGTCGGCATCAAAAGATCAAAAACGCGTTCGTTCACGAGTAATCCGTTACCTTAAGAAAAGGGAAAGCTAAAGCAATACAATAAAAGAGTTTGTCTTCTAATCAATCAAACGAAAAGGAAATCAGTGTCATTTTAAAAGTAGAAAAAGACGGCAGATCACATTTGTGTTGTCGTGTTTTTCACAAAATAAACCAGAGGTCATTATTTTGAATTAGAATTTTCGGTTGTTACGGGTACGATAGTGGTTTCTCGGGTCTTTAAAAAATATTTTAAATTTAATAATTTTATATAAAATTACAATATGAACAATCGTTATATAAAAGTATATATTAAAATATTATTTAAATTATTTTTAAAAAAGATTGCTTGTGGTAGTGAATGGTGATGTATGGAATAATAAAGTCACGTTACAGGATATATTCAAGTTGATTAAGGCATGAATTAAGTGGTGGATGAGAATCAATGTATGAAGATATGAAATGACAAAAATACCCCATCTTTTTGTATTGAACATGTGAGAATGACGAGGGCAATTTTGACAATTTCACAATTTGTTTTGTTGAATAGTAATTGTAAATCCATCATATTAATAGAAAAGTAGATTTAACTACAAGGGTGGTGTTTGATTGGTGTGAGCTTGACTCTAAAGGTTAAAAGTACCAGGAGGTCCCATGTTCAAATCCAAGGAGGAATAAAAATCCTCTTGTGGCCACGGAGGTTCAAATTCGGTGATTCCGAGCTAGCTACAAAACAGGTGGTCGCCCTGAGATTAGTCGGCTCGCATAGCGGGTTGGATATCCAAGTTAATAAAAAAAAAAGTAGATTTGTATATTTTTGTAAGTTTAAAGTTGTAAACGAGTAATAACTTCCATCAAGGTTTTAAGTAGAACTAGAAGTTATTGGTTTGGCTTAATGCTTTGGGATGTGGATGCTACAACAATATGAAAATAGTATTTTTTTATGACTGTATGACTGTATGTATGTATGTATGTATGTATATACGATGTTTATCGTCAAAAGATGTGACATATGTATGATACAACAAAAATTCATTTTGGTTGTATACAGGGGAGTGTCGGTAAGCAAACATGATCGATATTGATGGTTTAACTTATTGAGCGTTTGGTGTGAATCCGACAGTCCATCAATGTGTATTTCTAAACGAAAATGTTTATATGAAAATCAAGTTAGACCGTAAATGAACTGTACTCTTTGTGGTTGGTCAGATCTCATTTAGAATTCATTGGTTGTCAATAAGTGTTGTTAGTTTTTTAAGAGGTGTTTAATTTTGAAGTTTTTATCATATTTTTTTAAGAGATGTTGTTGAGGTCTGAAAACAAAATAAATAAGATTGATTGTTTTTGTAAATTAATTGTATGAATAATGTAAGAATAATCTAATTTAACGAAATTAAGAATCTTTTAGCATTAAATAAATAAAAACAAATATTAATTAAAATGTATAAAAAAACGTAATACTTTATTTATTTGTAAATCAATAAAAGCTATTAGCAACAAAAAGAAAACATAAATTTAAGATTAAAAATTAATTATGCGTAAGTACAAGTTATTAAAGTTTTATTTTTAAATTTGTATAACTAATCGCAGATAAACATAATCAAATACATGATAAACATATCATTTTTAAATATAAAAAAATATAAAGTATAATTAGGATAATCATTGACTTCTAATAAAATTATTATTTGTGTAAAAATTATATTGTCAAGCCAAAAATAAATTAGTTCGCTATTAGACCTAAATTAAATTATAATAAAAAATTGAATTAAATAAATTGTATAAAAAATGAGAACTTTTAAATAGTTAATTTGATATTAATATCGATATATTTTTTCAAAATTTTATGATATATTTAAATATATTTTTATTTAAAAGTAAAAACATTATCTTTATCAAAACCACATAAACCGTATTATATATCAACAAAGACAAAAACATTAAAAAAAAATTAAAATGAAGATGTATCTCGCTGCATTACACGAATGCCCCTCTAGTTAATTAAAATATATCAAAAAAATACTTTAATTATTTTTAAATCAATAAAAGTGTTGGTATTTGTTTTAAGAGTACTAAGTTTTGTGTTTTTACCGAACCATGTTGAATAGTCACCCATCACACGGTTTTTAAACCCAGCCTGTGGTCCCTTATTTCACAGAAAAATGAAGAGGCGAATTGATGTACTTATTGGATCTGAACCATAATAATATTATTTGATCAGATTATTGAATCATTCAGTTCTCAAATGTTCCATCATTAGGTACAAGTTTTGAAGCTCAAGTTTGTTATTTGCTTTCTGTATTTTAGGGTTCCAATTTTTTGTTCTGGTTTTAGGTAAATATGAGGACAATATGAAACTATATAATAAGACATGATTTTATATGTTGTTCAATAATATGACGACAAAAGGTTCTGAATTCTTAAGTCTTATTTTATCATGGAAAAAAATAACATTCTTATGATTCTAAACTCTTATTTGTAAGAAATATACTACCAAACTGGTCATTTTTTCCGCCAGAAAACAATAACATGTATTTTTTATTAAATCTTGAAGAATTTATTATTTTAAATTACTGGTGGATTACCGGCATCCATCGGTATTTAAAATAATAGATTTTAATCTTTAATTATTTTTCGACGGATTACCGACGGACGTTAATCTTAAAAAAATTAATCAAAAATCCGTCGAAAATCTGCCGGTAACTTATTGTAATTAGAGTTAATAATTTCTTAAATATTTAATTTGTATAATCCGTCGGAAATCCGCCGAAAATAATGTCGGAATATTAATAGCGACGTTTTTCCGACGGAAGTCAACGGAGGTTGACCTTTTTTGTTGGTTGCCAGAAATTCGCCGCTATTTTTCCGGCGGATTTTTCAGCCGGAAATAGCCAGTTTTCTAGTAGTGAATAAAATATTTAAAAAACAATACCTTACACAAAAAAACATACAACACGTTATGTATAGAAGAAACGTAAAAATCTTTTTGAAGCAGGTTTTATGTGGAGCTGATTAGAGTTACTGATAATCAACTTTTTACGCAAATTATAATAAAAACATATGTTTTAAGGTGAAAATTGGAAAATAGATTGCATTTATTTGGGTGTTGATGGTTGCTAAAACGCCCGTCCATCGAAAAGTCATACATGTTTGAAATTTTCAAAAACATCAGATTTCAAAGCTTCAAAATCAACTTTTAAATTAATAGATTCATATATGAATTATTCAAGTTTGATGTTTGTTAGTCATAAAACCAGTAATATATCTAAATCATTGACTACAAAATTTTGAAATTGAATTTTGACAACATACATATATTTTTATATTTAAATACGCTTTTTTATAAATTTAAAGTTAATTCAGATAAAACTTATAACATACAATGATCCCGATTAGCAGTTAAAAAGTCAAAGCTACAGCCCTATGCTACGATTGTGGCCACAAAGGGTGTGTACGACAAAATATTTGAACCGTAATATCAAAGCAAATTGAATTTGAATCTACTAGTTGGAGTTAGGCATGGTAATGGGGCGGGTTTTGTAATCCCCGTCCCTACGCCCGGTTTTTAGTAATAGCCCCCGACCCCGGGCTTCGGCAGGTACGGGGATTAACATTCCGTTCCCGGTCAAACCCTATGAAAAATATATGTTAGTTTGAGTCTACCGGGGATCCTCGGCCCCTGTTTGAGTCTACAGGGGACCTCAGCCCCGACCCCGGGACCCGTTTTAGCGGGGAATCCCCGTCTCCATTCAGATCGGATGAGCCGGGTGCCCCACCGGGTCGGGGCATCACCATCCTTAGTTGGAGTCATTTTATAGTGTCATGATTTGGTTTTTGCTTGCAAAAGTTTCAAACCACATAAATTGTATCGGTTTGTAATAAAACTACAAACAAAGCGAACAATATATTATATGTTTTATTTCTTTTATTCTTAAGTTTATAAGTATGCATTTAACACTAAACAAAAAATAAAACATTTAACACCGGGTCGGGGCACCACCATCCTTAGTTGAAACGGACACCAAGCTTTAATTATTATTTTATTTATTAATATGTAATATGTAACTTATGAATTATGTGAACTAATGAAGAGTTGTTATTTATGTGTAGCTTATGAATATTGTTCACCTATGAAAATATAACATATATGAACATGTTCGTTAGTGAACGTACAACTGAATGTTGTACATATATGTTCATCAATGAACAAGTTGTCAATGTGAACAATGTTCATTATTGAACAGTGAGTGCATGTTTATGCATGTTGACTGTTATTTTGTTAATGTTGATCATCCATATTATACAATACATTAGATACAATGAACTCGTTCGATTAAGAATGCTGATTGTTGAAGTGTTATTGGTTATTTCTCAAAATACATTCTTTATGAACAATCACAAACAATATAACTTGCAACAAATTGATAATTTCAAAATGGTTAAATTTAAGGAATAATGTAACTCCCATTTAAATGCATTAAAGTAATATAAAATATAACCTTACTATTTTTCCCCGATCATTAATTACATAGGAATCTATGATATATGGTACTAGAATGATTCTTATTGGTCTAAAGAGTTGATATAGTTAACACAAATGAATTGATTAATAAAAGATCACACATACACACACACATATCTATATATATATATATATATATATAATCTTTCATATGGTCAAGATCGGATTTGATTGGTCAATAGTTACGGTTTTGACTAATTAATAATTACGGCTTTGATTGGTCAAAAATTGCGGCTATGTGAAAAAATAAATAGAGTAGTTTCATAACTTTTAAGAAATTATAAATAACAAAAATAGACATGTTAAGAAATTGGTCATAACTTTTAAGAAATTATAAATAACAAAAATAGACATGT
>NC_037528.1:17149015-17162814 GCF_001531365.2 Cynara cardunculus var. scolymus | reverse complement strand
AAAAAGAAAGTCTCGTCTTGGATCCACAAGAAAGTGAGAAAGCTATAAATGCTGTGTTGGTTTGATGTTGTTTCCTTTCACCTTCTTTCAACGACCAAGTAATTTTATACAACACACCCAACGTGACCCTCTCTGTACCCGTCATCCATCAAAACCCTCCCTGCATCCTTTCGATCATACCATCAATCAAAACCCTGATTCAGAAATGGAGTTTTTTACACACCCATCTCGTTCTTCACAGATTTCTTCTGTTACATTTACAAATTTGGTTGTCAAAGTCAAAGATTTCTTCAGTTCTGCAGTTTCTGCGATTCTTGGGAACGTCTTCTCTGCAATTTTCACCTTTTTCTTCGCATTAGGTTTGTGTTTTCTTCTTCTTTTCTCATTGAATCTGATGGAGATTGGCTTTTGATTATATGGGTTTTTTATGTCGGTTTTCTATATTATGAATCGGGGTCTCTTGGTTTTCTTACTTGGTTCTCGATTTGATGTGTTCGTAATCGTCAATTTGTTGAATTCTGGTTTGAAATTGGGGGGTTTCGACGTGAACACATGAAGAAACGTCGTGTTCTTAGTCGTTTTAACCTGAATTATTGATGAAATGATAGTGAACCCATGAAGAATTGGTAGATTACTCTCTTTTTTTCACCATTTTTCTTGCTCTTGATTGATGTTGTTTTGAATATGCAGTGGGTACTTTATTAGGAGCATTAACTGGGGCTCTGATCGGCCAAGAAACTGAGAGTGGATTTGTCAGAGGTGCTGCAGTTGGAGCCATTTCTGGTGCTGTTTTTTCGATTGAGGTCTTCGAATCTTCACTTCTTTTGTGGCAATCTGATGAATCTGGGTTCGGATGCCTTCTCTACTTGGTGAGCGATTCTATCATCTCATGTTCTTATGCTACTTTTTATCATGTTTTTGATGCATAACCATTCACAAAATTGAAGAAATTAAGAGATCAAACACAAGTGATGCTGTACAAATTGATGATTCTTAGTACAATCCAATTCACCATTTATGAGTTGCAATCGAATCTGATATCGATGCCATCATCCATGATTTTCTGGATCAAACATACAAATCCCAGTTGTTGGGACTTGGGAGATTTATCAATAGAGAAGAAAGATGGATCCCTTTTTTTTCATTAACCTGGATATCCAACCCGCCATGCGAGCCGACTAATACCACCTGTGTTCCTGGTAGCTCGGAGTCATCGCATTTGAAACTCCATGGCCACAAGGGGATTTTTTTCTCCTTAAATTTGAACCTGAGACCTCCATGCACTTTTGACCTTTGATTTCGTTAATCTTAACGCATATGGAGTTTGGTAACGAGATACGACCGAACAAAAATTTGTTGTACTAGGACATGACAGGGTTTGCTTTTTTGAGTTTTGCTAAATGCACCTTATCCTAATAATTTCCTTCTCTTAAACATTAACGTCTAAGACTTATTTTTTAAATTTACAGTGCATGATCTGACCTAATTCTGATATAAATAAGGGTACATATCGCATATAGCAAAAACCCTTTTTAAGATTAGTAAATTACTAAACTAACCATGACCCTGTTGCACAATTCTTCCACCCTCCTACCTTACTCTCGTGTGTCTAGTTTTGTCTAGTGCCATCTGCGTACTGAACGCATCCTAAATACCGAAAATGGTCATAATATGGCTCTGGCTCGAAAATTTAAATCTCGGTTGTCGATGGATTCAGAACTTTCCAAATATCTACTTTTACTTCATGAGATCTCATGTAACCCTCTTGAACTGAAAAGGGATTTTTCCCGTTTGGATTAGGATTCGAAGGCATCTCAACAAAATGGTTGATTTAAAGCCTTCTTGACCCAAAATATATCGAAGTTTTCAAGAGATATCCGGTCAGTGTGAAGAGAAGAGTTGATAAACTTCATCGAATTCATATTTATCATGGAAAATGATGATGAAATGGTGATCAATTCTCGTAACTTTGTTTTTCTATCGAACTTTTAGTCTCTTTATTAGCGATAAACCCATCGCTGATGTCACTTTTGTCACATTTACGACAGATCGACGTCATTGTAAGCTTGATAAGCGGAAGACTTGTTCGTGAGCGGATTGGTCCGGCTATGTTGAGTGCGGTACAAAGCCAGGTAAAGTTTCAATCAATTCCCAGTTTGTGTCTTGTTTCTACAATCTAATGTGGAAAAATGAAGTTCCCTCTTTTCTTATTGTTGATATTTTGGTGATCAATTTAGATGGGTGCGGTTGAAACGAGCTTTGATGAGGTTCATAACATATTTGACATCGGTGGTTCTAAAGGCTTGCCGGAATATTCGGTTGAAAAGATACCTAAAATCACCGTTACAAGTGACAACAATATGGATGATTCGGGGGAGAGAGTCTCGTGCTCTGTATGCCTTCAGGTAACACGATTTCCTCGTAGAATTGCTTGAAAACAAGATTTCTTGATCCATAGGTAGCTAATGGAAGTGTCGAAATGTATCTGCATTGAGCGAATGCTTAACATCGGATTCATCTATACCACTTTCCTTTGTTTCTTTGGCAACCATAAGTTTACTTATTTTTTTGAGATTATTGAAAAAGTACAGTTTGATTAACCATAAGCTAACTTATTGAAACGCTACTTCAAACAGGGTTTCAATAAGCTTTGGGTGCTTTTTTTCTACTTCTTTCCGGTTATGCCTTTTATAGTTTTCCTTTTAATTTTTTAACATGTCCTTTTTGGATCATTTCACATCAAGTAGCGTTTCAATAAGTTTCAGGGACTATTTTTCATTTTCCCCAATTATACCCCTAGTTAGTTTCTAGATGTCCTTTTAGGTAATTTACATTGTCATTTAGCTTATCAGTTAGTTTTTACTTAACATAACTTGTTTATCAGCTAGCTTATCGTCTCACTCTCTGTTTCTTGAAACACTTGGCTCGAGAATTTTAAACGATTTTGGAGTCTTAAGACCAGATATGGATCGTCATTCGGTTCTTGTTCCATTCATAAAACTTACCGTATTTGATATTTCTTCAGGATTTTCAACTCGGAGAAACTGTGAGAAGTTTGCCACAATGTCATCATATGTTTCATCTACCGTGTATCGATAAATGGCTGGTAAGACATGGATCTTGTCCATTATGCAGGCGCGATCTCTGAAAATATTCTTCTCTTCTCTGTAAATTCTGAAAAATGCGACATTTCTCGTATTCTGACACATAGAAGATGTTTTTTTATTTGTCTATATAAACCGTAAGTTATATAATACACGATGTTTTGTATACGATGACGATTATACTAGTTAGGGTATATAATATGTGTATCATGATACAGTTGAGAGTCGATGATTAGGTATAAAAAGTTGACATTATTCTACATTCGGAGTTTTATTCCACTCGAGAACTTTGGAATCTCTTGTTTCTCGACTTGGGGTGTTAAATTTTGCAAGTTATTGCTTTAGAACGACGCTCTTTTTGTCTTTTCTTCATTGAAGTTTGTTTTTTAAGTATATAATATTTGTATATAACAAATAATCATGCACGCTCTTCAGTCTTCACACTTGGTGAGATTTGAACCTTTGACCTCCTGTAACCCGAGTACCTAAGTTGGACCATGACCCTTTGGTGAGTGTTGTTCTTTTTGCACTCTGGGGCTTGACTCCGTACTATGGTTACAAACAAGAATAATCAGATCTACAAAGCACACCTGCAATTGCAAAGGTAGAAACAAAATCACAAGTGTGGTACCTGATTGGTTTGAGCTTGGGCTCTAATACGTCAAAAGTACATGGACGTCTCAGGTTCAAATTCAAGGAAATGTTGCGAC
The DNA here is from genome assembly GCF_001531365.2 of Cynara cardunculus var. scolymus. Classification (NCBI taxonomy): domain Eukaryota; kingdom Viridiplantae; phylum Streptophyta; class Magnoliopsida; order Asterales; family Asteraceae; genus Cynara; species Cynara cardunculus. The sequence goes on along the minus strand of NC_037528.1, from coordinate 17,159,000 downwards.
TCCGGACTACCCACAAAGTAGGTGGTCGTTCTGGTATTAACCGGCTCGCATAGCAAATTGGATATTCAAGTTAATAAAAAAGAAGGTAGAAACAAAACCACGAATTATAGCCCGTGCAATAACAATAAACCCTCGAATAAAACATAACTTAAGACGCGCACGTGGACTGATGATCAACACCATCAAAATTAAGGCAATCTGAACAGCGGCAAACAAGAAACGCCAAAATAGCAATAAATAGTATTCTAACAATTAAGCTGCTACAAAACAGGTTTACAATTGTTATTTATACAAAGGTCGTCGGATTTTTGTAGATTTTGTGAAAACTGAGGACATTTTTATGAAATAGTAAAAGTTGGATGGCTTATTTGGCAAAACAATAAAATGGTGTGGTGGGTGCGACGGGAAAGATTCGCTGCTATTTTGGATTATTGTTGCGACCAGGTCAAGGATGATGTATAACTTCTTCTTTTTTATTTTGGCCACCCAATTTGTTTTCAAATACAAAATGTACCCCAACTTTAAAACTTATGTTGTCTATTTGTTAAAAATATTTTTTGTTTATATATATATATATATATATATATATATTTCAAATGCTATCATGTTTATTTGTACAACCAATGCAAACCAATTAATTGAGATATTTATAGAAATGATTGAAGTTCATTTATTATGATTTGAATATTTATGTAAAATAAATATAGTTCATTAATTATGATTAATACTTTAATATTAGGAAACAATCAAAACTTCTATTAAATTATATATTCATCAAATTAAATAGACGGTTAAGATTGAGTTGTATTGGTTATACAAATGTAAAGGATTATATAATAACTCACCTCTCTCTCTCACTCTATATATATATCTATATATATATATATATTGTTTCTATAAAGAAATCTAAAGCTTGTTAGATGTTAACCTTGAACGTTGATTGCCAAAAATTTACGATCAGTAACGGGGTTGTTTCTCGTCTCGAAGATCAAACAAACTGTTCACCGAAAATAGAAGAAAAAACGCTAGCATGTTGTTTTCCATGTCGCCTATATACATGTACACATTAATTTAAACAATATAATATATGTTAATTCCAAAAACCAATTATATGTTGTAGGATAAGTGTACCATCTTTTAAATGATATAATGATAGATATAATGATAGATATAAAGATAGATATATCAAAGTTAGATTAGAAGTGAAATATTTCGTAACTTATCCATGTAAAAAGGGCTTATGATTAATGAAAATTACATATATTTTTTTTTCTATTCTATTGTTGTTCTTTTTCAGTTATTTTATAACATTATAAAAATAAATTGATGTAAAAGAAAAGATTGTTAATGTTTGGTTTTATGTGCCGTCTTGAGGAGAAAAGACTTGGTCTCTAGATTTCAAAACCCATTAAGTAAATGGCACAGCAATTATAATATGTATTATATATTAGTATCGAATTATATATTATTTCTATTTTATATGATAAAATACATATTAAATTAGGGTTAAGTTTAAATGTAAAGACGGTCATTCGGGTCAAGTTCAAACGAGAAGGCGGATAATTTACGAGAAGGTGAGAAATTTCAACGTCATATATGATTACACGTAAGACACACACTTAATCATATATGATTAAACACATGTTGCATTCACCAAAACATAAAGGGTTACCTTGCTTCTTGACCTTTAGTCACATTCACCAATTCACCTGCATGCCTTTGGAATCGATATGTCTAATCATAGATGGATGATTAAACGTCTGTATCACATGTAATTATATATGATTTTGAAACTTTTCACATTCTAGTAATTATCAAATACCAACTAAACAATACACAAATGATGGACCAAATAATTGAGTTTATGAATGGGTCATACACATTTTTTTTAAAAGTGTGTGTTTGTGAATATATATATATATGAAAATAAGACAGGCTGAAAACAACATGAAACAATTTAAATTACCGGCTTAACGCCAAAAGCCCAATGCTTCCAATACCCCATCCCTTTGAATCAAGTTTCTTCAAGAACAAATAATCCAAGTGAAAAAAGACTTAGAAATTATGGGAATTTAGTTCTCGATTTTCCGAAAAAAGAAGACGGAATTCTTTTCATTGATGGCCGATAAGCAACCGGTTTCTTCAGAACCACCATTTCCGACCGAAAAGCTTGACGATTCGATCTTACAGAACAAGTATTTATGGTTAACTCTCGTCATCTGTAGCATCATCTTCTTTGTTTCCCTCTTGTTATGTGTATGCAAGAAGAAGAAGGTGTTAACGGCATTCAGGCAACGAATCATGAATAATAATGGTGTGTTTAATTACTTATCGAACTTTCGTATTTGGTAATGATCATGATTTTATGTGTGTTTATTTGAAAATTTGGGAAATTTTGTAGATAAGATGGATGCTAAGGAGTTGATGTTGAGGAAATTTAAAGTCGAGGAACTCGAGATTGCTACAAACCATTTCGCAAAAGAGTGTCTGATAGGATCCGGTGCATTTGGGAACGTTTACAAAGGAACATTTGAAGAGAATATAACGCTAGCGATCAAAATGCCGCACGATGAATCCTATACCAGTATAAAAGAATTTCGAAATGGTACCCCTTTGATCATTTCTCGGTTAATTTTCTTTTCGGTATGATGTGAACCATTCATTTTTCCATGTGATATAGAGGTGAGGCTAATCTCGAAGGTGAAGCATCGGAACCTGGTCGGTCTAGTCGGCTACTGTGAGCAAACGGGTCGGTAATTAAAACCCTATCTTATATTCGTCGTTCATAGTCTGTAACTCAAAATTGTTCTGACCGAATATGGTATCTGATTATAGGAAGGAGGGGAGTGCAAATATTGGTTTATGAATACGTTCCGAATGGTTCGTTGCTCGAACATATCGTGGGTAAGTTTAAAATAATTAACAAATTGTTCATCGATCGATGATTTATTGTATCATGTTAACTTGTTGATTCGAAACCCTAATGGATAAAATGTTTAAAGGCAGGGAGAGAGAGCCCTTAAAATGGAGGCAAAGAGTAAACATAGCCATCCAAGCTGCTAAAGGTGAGCATGTTTCTTTAAATCGAGTCAAAACCGAACCTAAACCTGACCACGATTGTCACTTGTCGAAGTCGGCTACATTTTGACCATTTTTTTCCGATACATATCTACTCGCATCTCAATGGTTCTTTTAGAAAGTAATCGGATAAGGTTTCATGTATTCTTACGTGGTACGAGAATCTAGAACAGACCCACTTTATAACTGTATATATGTTCACAAAAATCTGGTTTTCAGGCATAGCTCATTTGCACGAAGGAATTAAACCGAGCGTGATCCATCGAGACATAAAACCGAGCAATATTCTCATTGGAGATGGGTTCGAGGCGAAAGTTTCGGATTTCGGGTTAGTGAGATTGGGCCCAGCCGGGGATAACTCGTACGTGAGTAGCCAGATCAAAGGCACACCGGGCTACCTTGACCCGGCCTATTGTACGAGTTTCCATTTGAGCCCGTTTAGCGATGTTTATAGCTTCGGAGTTATTCTCTTGCAACTAATTTCTGCCCGGCCTGCTGTTGATACGAACCGGAGTCGATCCGGTTATCACATCATCGAATGGGTAAGAAAGAGTTCTATTTGCGTTTGAAAACTAGAATGGTCAAATAAGGAATTTCCATACGACCCCTTGTACTTTTTTGGTTTTTCATATCTACCCCTAAACTATTTTAATTACCAAAAGCACCTTTGAGAAGTTGACCAAGTCGTCAAAGGTGTACAATTTTTTTCTTCATGTTTATGACTTTAGCCTTGAAACCCGATCAAATCGACCGAAACTAATTTACATTCAAATTTAATTTATAGTTCAAGGAGCTACGTTGTAATTCAGTAATAGTACAAGGGGCTAAATGTAAATATATATACAGGTGAGACCTCATTTAGAGCAAGGCAGAGTTGAAGAAATCTTGGATACGAATCTGTTGCTGGAGCCATGCAACATGGAGATCATGCTTAAAATGGGCCTATTGGGCCTAAGATGTGTGGTCAAAGAGCCCAAACAAAGGCCCACCATGACTCAGGTTTTCAAAGAGTTAGAGGCAGCCCTCCGATCAGCCGATGGCTTCGTCCACCGCCAACTGCCGCCACGATCACTAGAGGCATCCACCGGTCGTAGGTCGTTAGAGCTTCAGGATCACCAAGTGGTGGAGCATGATAGTTCCATAAGTGTAGATGGTGTTGGGCTTCAACGATTTCGTGTAGACATGGAGAGTGTCTCCTTACAGAGCACGAGCCTGAGATGTTTAGAAGCAGATAGTTTCGTTTTTCATGTTGATGACGAGGGTAAAGCAGTCGAGGAAATGGGCCTTTGTATGGATGAGTATTTAAGTATGCCTCGAGATTGATGTATCAAACTACATAAACAATAATTTATCGATTTATATGGAATCACTCTGCTAATCCCTAATTTTTACCTGTAAAAATAGCTATTGGAAACATTTTATAACTTCTTTTCGGTTGCTAGAACAAAACATCCAAAAGGGTATTTGCAATGAATCCTCCTGTTAGGCCGTCACTGTAATAGACAGTCATGCATTACGATTGGAACTAGCAACGTCAAACCAAAACACCTAACAAAGCATTATCTCTTCTTGAAAAGAAGATAATTCAGCCGCACCTTCCAGCCGGTGAACGGCGGCCGTAACTATAACGGTCCTAAGGTAGTGAAATTCCTTGTCGGGTAAGTACAGCTTAACCTTGTTACGATCTCATTCACTCCAGTCACCAATTAACCTTCCAACCCTGCCATTTGCATCCCCCTCCAATCCAACATCAAGACAAACTGGGCACTACAATAAGACATGAAAACACCTGATCCCAATCCAACCTCAACATGTGGAATCATCTTCAACCATGTGTACCGAGACTGTTCAGGCTTCGGTTACACAAACAATTGAATTATGAGTGTTTTAATTTGTGCGACTAAACCACAAACCAGATTTGAAGATAAAAGGTAGATGGATGTAGTTGAAGGTAGATGAATATAGTTGAATAAAATTAAGTTAGATTAAAAGGTCAATTTATTCAAATACTCTCTCTCATAACACTTTTGATTGGTTGGTTTTACGGCAAGTGTAGCGTTATCACTCATCAACATCCGAAAATAGTGACCAATCAAACATAGTACAAGTTTCAACAAGATCTTGAAAGGCAATCTGAGACCATCCAGGTGTCAAATAATGTCCAACAAGGCATCTGTTATCCTAATAGGATATGCCACATGTAAAAGCCCCATTGGTACACCTGATCTCCAAGTTGAAGATGAGGCAGCCACAAATAGAGTGGGCCCACAGACCTCTTTATGTTACAGGTGTGTACCATTCTTTGAACTGAGAGTAGCAGTAGCAGTAGCAGGCATTGAAGAAGATGGCAACACAAGGTTTGGTATCATCATCTCTAACCTCCACAGTTGAGGGTGGTAGGCAAATCTTGGGTGGAAGAAGACCATTTCAAACCTCATCAAGAAAGCCTTCATTTGTTGTCAAAGCTGCTTCTACTCCCCCTATCAAGGTTCTCTCTCTCAATCCCCCTTTATATATATATATACATGTATGTGTGTGTTGATGAGTACTTGACATCTTCTCCTTTGTATATCAGCAAGGAGCAAACAGACAATTGTGGTTTGCATCCAAGCAATCTCTCTCCTACCTAGATGGCAGGTAAATCTTTCATCTTCCTATTTACAGACAAACTCAAAACCATACTCGTCAATTTGACCTATAAACTTTTCGAATATGCAGTCTCCCAGGCGACTTTGGGTTTGACCCACTTGGTCTCTCAGATCCAGAAGGCACTGGAGGGTTCATTGAGCCCAGATGGCTAGCCTACGGAGAAGTCATCAATGGACGGTTTGCCATGCTAGGTGCAGCCGGAGCCATTGCACCAGAGATTTTCGGAAAGCTTGGTCTCATCCCAGCCGAAACCGCCCTCCCATGGTTCCAAACCGGTGTCATCCCCCCAGCCGGCACCTACAGCTACTGGGCAGACCCTTACACCCTATTCGTTATGGAAATGGCACTCATGGGTTTTGCCGAGCACCGAAGGTTCCAAGACTGGTATAACCCAGGCTCCATGGGAAAGCAATACTTCTTGGGCCTAGAGAAAGGGTTTTCGGGATCAGGGAACCCCGCGTACCCAGGTGGGCCCTTCTTCAACCCGTTGGGGTTCGGGAAAGATGAAAAGTCAATGAAAGAGTTGAAGCTAAAGGAAATCAAGAATGGCAGATTGGCTATGTTGGCTGTGTTGGGTTACTTCATTCAGGGTCTGGTCACAGGGGTTGGACCATACCAGAACCTTTTGGACCATCTGGCTGACCCTGTCAATAACAATGTCTTGACCAGCCTTAAATTCCACTAAAGATTCTTTTCTTATATGTAATATCATGTGCACAGTTTATATGGAATACTATAAACTAATCATGTGTTAAGGTTGTCGGAACCTTAAATCGTTGCTGTTCATACACTAGAGATCCGGAAAAATTATGTAAATCCTCAGAGGAAAACCTCGTTGAGTTTTAATGGACGAGATTGAGATAAACGAGTCACCAGATCATGCGGCTTGAGCTACAGCTTCAGGTGCATCAGCCCTGCAGGTGCACATAGAAAATTATTATGGTTGCACTTAATACACTAAAGGCCCTATCTCGTGTAACATCTTAGGCTAACCGTACCAGATATTGTCCGGTCTGTCCACACCTGGACTCACGATTTTAAAACGCGTCTAGTAGAGAAGGTATCTAGTCGGCTAGTCCCTTATTAGGCAACCTACATTCCCCTCCCAACTGATGTGGGATCTTACATTTGGTTTGCAGGATTTGATAGGATTAGAGGGATTTGAAATTGAATTACATTCCAAAATCCAATACCATTGTTTGGTTTGAAGGAATGTTCACAAATCCCATGGGGATAGTTGGTATTTTTGTAATAATGTTTTAAAATATGTTAAAACACTTGCTTTTAATAATCAATTAATAAAAAGGTAATTTAATTATTTTTATAATTTTTTATATTTATTTTCATAAATTATATATAAAGAACGGAATTCAATTTCATTCCAAATCCAACAAACCAAAGATTCCAAATTCTTCCACGAATTCCAAATCCTTCAAAAGCATTCCATCAAACCAAACGTGCCCTAAAAATGCATCAAAATATAACGAAGTTTGTCTTAGTTCCTATTTTGTGTAACAAATATATTTGTTTTCTCATTTAGTGTAACTAACGTTCAATTCTTCCTATATTGTACCAATTTTACCTCATAAAGAAGTTTTTAGCCTACCGGGTTGATTTTGCCCTGATATTTTTCCATGTCTTGACAAATTGGCATCGGCACAAAACGAGAACAACTGAATGTCTGTTACACCAATTAAGGGAAAAAATCAGAGGTACACTAAATAGAACTAACACCAACTTCATGAATTTTGATGCATTTTAACCGTACACTGATCATACAGCTTTCGCTTTTGGGGCATATTTTAGGGGCAGTTTGGTTGGTTTTCCATTAAGTCCTATGAGAACAAAGCTGCCTGTGTGGATTAATCTATCTATGTAGATTGGGAAGGTTCCCGTTTGGGAGAGCTTTTTAATTGACGGAATGAGCATCTTCTTTTAATTGGGATGGCAGATTTGAAAAAAAAAAATTGGCTTTATTCATAAAGGTCCCTCCTAGAATCTTACTGAATAAGCCACTTTCTATATCATTAAGCCACTACCAAACAGTCATATATAACTGACCGAATAAGCAGTGAGGCCCATTAAGCTGCTAACAAACAGACCATTAGTTTTGTATAGCCTTTTACCTCTGAAGTCCTCCAACTTCCACTCTTAGAAAGTTTCCAATTTTCACACGACATCCCACTTCCTTGGATAGTTCATCCAAGAGCGTCTGCACAAGATTTTAATATTAAAAAGTTCAGTCATAGTTTCTATAATGTCGCATAAAACACGAATTGAGATACCCACATACCTTTACATTGATGGTGTCATTCACGATAAATTTTTGCTCCATCAGAACAACTTCTTCAAAATACTTCCTTAATCGACCTTCAACCATCTTTTCTATTGCTGCCTGTGGCCTACCCGAACTTTTCAAGACTGCTGTCTCACGCCACGTTAAGCCTGTGGCACGCCATGGCCCAATGCACTGTTTTTGTAACTCGATATTTGATTCTTCTAACCTTTTTAGTTTTTAGTATATAACCTAATTTGAATTGTTTTATATCATTGACTCATTAAGTAATAGTAAAAAACATATGTGTATGTATATATAAGTATATACAAATTTGTCGCCATAGGTCATACCTTGAAAAATGTTGTGGCTCCTAAGGCTCGAGCTTGACCTGGCCACGCCACAGGCTAATTAGAACCTTGACTCTAAGTCATGAGGTATAAGTTCATACCATTATGGCTAAAGCCGTGTTTTAGTACTTGAAAGTCCAAATTAACACATTGGTACCAGTATTACATTCTTTCATGCAAGTTGTTACACCCCCAATGGCTATATTTGATGCGAGCCAAGCCAAACTTCCTTGGCTTGTGAAATAAGTATGTAGGCTCGGACTTTGTTCAACGAAGGCTTAAGCCATGGCTCAACTCATTCAGATTCCGTTCCATTAAACTTATATAGTCATTGATATGAATCAATTGGCAAAATCAAGATTAGCGGCCAAAAATACCACTAATCGGATGCTTATTAAAATAAACCATGGAATTCGAGACCCAGTAATCTCCAATGTCTACGACAAGAATCAAAATACTAGAATCAATGCCAACAATGGGGTGGCCGGTCCCTTAAATAAAGCCGTACCCTAATCCTAAAAAATATACCCTAATCCTAAAAAATAGGAAAACATATTTATCCTAATAAACTAATTAATATCTATCCTAATCAACTAATTAAGAATAAGTAAATTGCAAAATTAAGATAATTAAGAATAAGTAAATTGCAAACAGCCCCCCTTTACTTGTTTCCTGCCTCTCTTTTGCGAAGCTGATATATCCGACCCCAGTGCGGGTCGGGCTGAGACGTATCATTACCCCCGCCTCGAAAATTCACTTTGTCCTCAAGGTGAAAGCCAGGGAACTGCTCCACCACCTGAGTGTACCGACACCTCCATCGCATCCAAGTGTGGTATTACCTCTTCCCCCTCATCATCTTCATCATCCATTAACATGATCCGCAGGGATTTCTCGGGGCAACGGTGTCCGGGTGTGAACTTCCCATCGCATTGAAAACATAAGCCCTTAGCCCGTTTATCCGCCAGTTCCGAGTCTGTCATCCGTTTAAACGGCTGCTCGTTACCCCCTGTTGTCGGTCGTTGGGTTCCCGTTGGTGGGGCGGCAAGCGGCCGTGAGCCCCCCACTCCGGTCCGCACTGGCTGACTTTTGTTTTCCCCTTTTTCCACGTTCCCATTCCTGACAGTTTTATTTTCATCCACCATCAGAGCTAGTTGGATCGCTTGGTCTAAGTCCATTGGTTGAAGCAACCTCACGGAAGTTCGTAGCTCCGGTTTCAACCCTTTTAGGAATGTACCCTGCATAATCTTCTCAGGAATACCCCTTAGCTGTGCCGATACTATTTCAAATTTCCCTATATACTCGCGTGCCGACCCTTCCTGTTTAATTGCCAAAAATTGTTCGTATAGGTCCCCTTCCTGAGATGACTGGAACCGCGCCAACAACCGGTTTTTTAATCCTTCCCAGTGACGAAAAGGATGCCTATCATCACTCCATCGGTACCATGCAAGGGTATTGATAAGCCTACTGTACGTTTCACATATAAAAGAAGATTTAAATAGTTTAATTGTAAGTAAGTGGAGGGTAGTTGGAGGGTAGTTTGGGTATTCTTCTGAATAGAATATTTGTGACAGCCTTTATAATGGGGAAGTTGGTTAGAGGTGTGGCATTCTGTTTTGTCAGTTTGAAAAGGAGC
>NC_037528.1:17135389-17146050 GCF_001531365.2 Cynara cardunculus var. scolymus | reverse complement strand
TGTGCCGATACTATTTCAAATTTCCCTATATACTCGCGTGCCGACCCTTCCTGTTTAATTGCCAAAAATTGTTCGTATAGGTCCCCTTCCTGAGATGACTGGAACCGCGCCAACAACCGGTTTTTTAATCCTTCCCAGTGACGAAAAGGATGCCTATCATCACTCCATCGGTACCATGCAAGGGTATTGATAAGCCTACTGTACGTTTCACATATAAAAGAAGATTTAAATAGTTTAATTGTAAGTAAGTGGAGGGTAGTTGGAGGGTAGTTTGGGTATTCTTCTGAATAGAATATTTGTGACAGCCTTTATAATGGGGAAGTTGGTTAGAGGTGTGGCATTCTGTTTTGTCAGTTTGAAAAGGAGCGTCAGCTCTCTAGGGAGAGAACCAGCCTCTCGAAAGCTGTGTAACCATTGTATTCTTTCTTTTCTTTACTCAATTCAATAAGAAAGCTACCGACAACAATCAATTTGCATCAGGTCTGTCCCTCCAACCCCAACACTGCCGCTCTCAACTTCTCCCCCGTAGTAACAAATCCCTGAACGTCGAAAAATCTTTCCATGAGGTACACCCACCCATATGCATCAGTTCCATCGAACAACGGCATCTTCAGCTTACGAAGACGGTGGTCCGCCCCCGGCACCCACCCCCGTTCCCCCGAAGGTCCTGAGCCCCTTCCATACCCACTGCCAAACGGCCTTTCAGTCTCAGATGAAGCAAACGTACTTGACTACGGAAAAGGAATTTCCTGAGTGCCGATGGGCCTGTTCGGTTCCCTGGCCGTACTGTTGGTTGCATGCCAAGGCGGCTGGGGCGCCCCATTCTCATCAAAAATCGGATTCGATTGATGCATTATGGGCCGTGTGGTGCAATCGGTGAAGATTGGCGATAGCACGGCTGCTGTCGGCGGTGGTGGTGGCTTTAACGCCTGGAACTGTTGCAACACGACCTTCATCATCTCCGCATGTCGCTTCTCCATTTCAGTGCGCAACGATTCCACGGTGGTCTCCAAGTTTTCGAACCGCTCCGTCGTCTCAGCGCGGAACTGTTCGACAGCAGCCTTCTGTTGGGTCAACTCAGCTTCAAGATCCTGAATCTTGGTCATGGTAGCGTCGATAAAATCACAGGCGCAAGATCGATGCTCTGATACCAATTTGATATGAATCAATTGGCAAAATCAAGATTAGCGGCCAAAAATACCACTAGTCGGATGCTTATTAAAATAAACCCTGGAATTCGAGACCCAGTAATCTCCAATGTCTACGACAAGAATCAAAATACTAGAATGAATGCAAACAATGGGGTGGCCGGTCCCTTAAATAAAGCCGTACCCTAATCCTAAAAAATATACCCTAATCCTAAAAAATAGGAAAACATATTTATCCTAATAAACTAATTAATATCTATCCTAATCAACTAATTAARATAATTAAGAATAAGTAAATTGCAAACAGCCCCCCTCTACTTGTTTCCTGCCTCTCTTTTGCGAAGCTGATATATCCGACCCCAGTGCGGGTCGGGCTGAGACGTATCATTAGTTTATTAAGCTTATATAGTCATCCCTATGGGATTGTATAGACTCATATAAGCTCGAGCTTCGGCTCGGTTCATAGGGGCCCCAACATACTCCCCTCAAATGGCACTCGATCCAACCATAATTGAACCCTTCATTCTCTTACCTCCAAACTTTTAGGTCCAACAGAAAAGGTACCAGATACTTGTTCTGAACTCTCAGCGGACAGCGCCAACTTGGCCAAAGATGAGGCCTGCAAGGATAACCATTTAGACGTAATCAATCAAAAAGTAGATATGTTGAACTATGTGGACATCCCGATTCCTGACAATAAACCAAACCAAACAAACCCAATATATTTCCTCAAAAGCAGGGTCTAGGAGGGGTGGGATATAGGCAAAGGGTAAAGCGGTTGCTTCCGTGAAGACCCCTGGTTTGTCCAAATAGCTTTCTTGCCAGTGAAAATGGTACTGAAATATTTCATTTCTGCTTCATTTAGGAATTGCATATGCAAAAAATATGATACTAACCAAGTACTGAAATATTTCATTTCTTGCAACAAAATCAGTTTCGCAGTTAAGTTCGATAACAGCAGCCTTCGTATCATTCTTAGCTAGCGCAAGCAAACCCTCAGCTGCAGTGCGAGATGACTTTTTTGACGCAAGAACGATACCCCTTTTCCGCAGTTCCTTTTGAGCAGCCTCTGTAACATAATTACCATGCTATATTCAACATAAACACCAAAGAAACCCAATAAGAGAAAAATATAAAAGCAAAAGAAAACTTACCCAAATCCGAATTGCAATCAATAAGAGCAGACTTGACCTCTTTAATAGGAGCACTGGTTCTCTCCCTTAACTTCTTTATAAGGTTCATATGCTCTGAATGTGAAGCATCGCTTGAATATTTACTCACAAACGAACCAGTTCCGTTTCTTTTGGGTTCAGAAATGAAGTTTTCCGTAGAGTAACCATATCTGGAATGTATAGGACTGCTCGTTCGCCTGCAAAGATTCTCGACCGACTGTTTTGCACCTCTAGAAAACATCATTTCAAACTGCAGATCATAACCTACAGCTTTGAATGATAAGGAATACTATAGATATCACATCGGTTTCACTCACGTGATATTTAACAAAAAGAAGGCAAAAGGATACAGCCATTGATCATATGATGCAAAAAGTTGTTCCATGAATCAAAGAAATGCAAAAATTGTATATTAGGCCATGTTTGGCAATCATAAGCCGGTTTACTTTTTAAGCTTATTGGAAAAGCCTCATTCTTCTTCTGAAAAGCTACTTCATATAGTTTTCTTTTGGAAGGGTGTCTCAGGCTATGTCTAGACTAATCCCGGCAAATTGTGACGGCAAGAAATCAGTCCTGATAAACTCAGTGGTCATAATTGTTGTTTAAACCCTGGGCAGATGTGATATTCCCCCACATCCCCAAGACCTCTCAACCACTATGCCACAACCCTCGTGGTTACTTCAGATAGCTTATTGGGGCTTTTTTCACCTTTTTCCAATTATGCCATTTATATTTTCCTTTATAGATAACTTTACATTATCATTAAGTTTATCTGCTAGTTTCACCAAACATGACTAGTTTACAACTAGCCTCAAGCCCAAGAAAAGAAATTCGACAAAATTCTACATGATTGTGACCGATGTCATGATACAAAAACTTCAGAAACAGATGTTAATGATGACTTTCACATTGATGATTGATGAATCTTGACACCCTGGGAAATTTCGAAACAACACCGTCCATTAATATGATAACAAAAGCACCGGTATCGAAAACAAGATAAACTTCATAAAAACACCGAAAAGACTGAATCATCTGCCCCAGAAAACAGGATCCCAAAGAAACATTACTATGAAGAGCTTCTATGAATTCCTATAGCATCATTTAGAAAACAAAATCAGTATATCCATGTAGTTGGCAGCACCAAGATCATCAAGATAGATATATATATATATATATATGTGTGTGTGTATACATGTATATATATATAGAGAGAGAGAGAGAGAGAGATGCATAGAATTTTGGGGGAGGGAATACTTCGCAGAGGCCAACATTCTCTTGGAATTAGTACAAAAAATCAAGAAATTGCCAAGATGACCAAATGAACAACACTGATATTCACTTTTTAGGATATAATCTTGCTATAATTGTTTCTTGAACTGCTATCAAATCAGAAAAATTAACAATCATGATGCATATATAAGGAAGAGGAATTGGGGCAAGCACTAATATACACACATAGTTTAAGACCACTGAGATGACAAAATGAAAGAAGAAAAAAAAACCGTACCTTCGTTCGCCGGCGTTGTAAGATGAGAAAGAAGCGATGTGAGATTTAAGAGCTGCCGGTGGCCGGAGAAGGAGCTACTTCAACTTTGGGGAAATTTATGGGCGTAGGCCCGCCCAACTACATAAACGCTGTGGTCAAGTCCAGCCCAACCAAAAAATTAACACCGAGATAAATTTCCGTCGGATTTGTTATAAATCTTCGAAAAACCACCGAACTTTCCTGATTAAAATATTAAGGTATGGTTTGTTAAATGCTTACTCGGTAAATATTTATTATTTTATATTATTTTATCGAATGAATAAGGTAAGGACCGAAAATTTTACACGGTAAATGAATATGACGTTTGCGTTTAGCAAGTAAATTGTTGCATATGATACATTTTTTATGAACTAAAATATTATCCAATAAGATAAGTGATAGTGTAAAATCTTACAGGTAAGCGTTTATCGGGTAAGTGTTTGGGTAAACAACCCCTAAGTCTATGAACTTTTTTTAAAAAAAATAATGATTTTATAAACTTAATTCTTACCTCCTTTTAACCCAAAAAAAAACTACATGAAACTTGGCTAGAAATATTTTAAAGTAAAAAAATCTAAATCGGTTTAACCATTTCCAAACCCTACGTTCTTCAAACCCCTCGTCTTTTCATCATTGTTTGCTCTCTATCACAACATGGAGAATAGACAACGATGACTACTGGTGAGAGGAGTGATGTCGTTGTGTTCAAAGGGTTTTAATCGGGTAGAGTTTGAGTACGGTAAAACTAATTTAAGTTTTCTACTTCAAGACTTTTCTTGTTGTTTACGGGTAATTTTTTTAGGTTAAAAGAACGTAAGTAGTCAATTTTTAAAATTTTAACGGTTGATATTCAAAAAAGTGTAAGAAATTGATCATTCAAAATAAGAAAGTTCAGTTTTTTCAAAAAATAATTCAATTAATCATTTAAAATAAATAAAAAATAAAAAAGTTTATTAGGTTTTTTCTTATATTTAAATAAAGTTACATCGAATACACTCAATAAAAATATAGTTTAAATTCATTATTATTTTAGATAATATATTTTATGTCAATAAATATCAAAAACTAATTATATGATAATTGTTGGTGAATGTTCAAAAATCCCTTATTCTATCAAACTGTTATTTTATTTTTATTTTTTTGCAAATACGACGATAAATTTATAGCGAAAATCCAAATATAATTCTCGGGAAAAAATAACCTCATAAGAGTTGCATTTCTACAAATATACGTTGAAAAGGTGGGAGAAGCAAAAAAAATATTGATCGTCGATGATTTATGTTCTCTTTTTTGAAAATTCAGAAGGCACCTTTTTTAAACTGATATAACGTTTGTCGTTTTGTAAGCCGACTGCGATCTTCTTTCGTATTTTTCTATTATACTTTTTGTTTGATGTTAAAAAGACATATCATGTCTCCTCCTTTTATATACAGTGATGAATAGTCCACTTTTAGATCTATGAATACCAATGGGAGCGTTTATCATAGAATTGTCAGCGTCAAATAATAAAAAAGTGTCGGTTCACGAGTAATCTATCTCCTTAAAAAAACCGAGAGAAAAAAAGCAGAACATAAAATTGTTCGTTTTTTAATGAAATCAAGCAAAATGGGAGCAACCGTCACTTTAAAAGTAGAAAAAGAAGGTTGGTCGCATTTGTGTGGTCACGGGTTTCCCGAAATAAACTAGAGGTCATTATTTCACGCTCAAATTTTCGGTTATTACAGGTACGTTAGCGGACATATAAAAAATAATATGATCTCTTATATAAAAAACAAAATTAAAAAAAAAAAACTTTAAATTTATTTAAAAAGAATCATTTTATATAAAATCATCTAAATAGTAATTTTAATAAAATATATAATATGACGGTCGTTACGTAAAAAAATATATTAAAGTATTATTTAAATGATTTTCCAAAAAGATTGCTTGTGGTGTTGATGAATTAATAAATAAAGTCACGTTATAGGATCTATTCACGTTGATTAAAGCATGAATCATCTGATGTACGAGGATCGAAGCTTGAAAATTTAAAATGACGGAAACACCCAGTATTTTTGTGTTGAACGTGTGAGGAATGACGATAACAATTTTGGCAATTCCATAATTCGTTTTGTTGGATAGGAATTATAACAACTCATTCCATAGATTAAAAAGAGGAGGCTGGTTTCTTTACGGAGATCGGTATTAAGAGAGGGAAAAGAAGGACGATGATGTGAGGTTGGCAATTGATAGAGTTGTAGATGGTAAGGGCGACTCTCGGTGATGAGTGGGAGAAAAACGACAGTGGTCGGTAGGAGGAGGCTGGTGTCTTTGTTGCATGGAGGATGGAGAATAACGTTATTAAAGGAATACAATGACCAGTGGTTTCAATGGTCAGCGATGGAAAAGAAGAGAGAGGGTGGCGATAACTTATAGTGGGGAAGAAGGTCGTTGAAGGAAAAGGGAACGAAAAGAGGGGATGAAAGAGCGACATCGGGAGTTATCAGTAGCGGAGATAAATGGCTGGGACAATGGTGGACAACAAGGATTAGGCCAAGGGAACTTTTAAAACGCAGACTGTAATGACTATTTCTGTATTTATTGAAGCTAATGAATGTATTACTAAATTGAAGACTTTTACCTACGGATTTTTCCTTGGAAAAATTGTCGTTAAAGAGGTAATTAGTCACAAAAACATCACAAAGTTGGTGGGAAAATCAAATCAATGATAGATTACCCAAGTATTTATGGGTGATCCGTTGACATTTTCTTGAAAAAACATCAGATTCTACATGAATCATTGGTATTTTTTGGGTGATCCATTAGTAATCATAGACGTAAATTTTCTTGGGTAATTTTTGGATAAAAGTTATTTGTTTCATAATGACGGTTTTCATTGTTTTGTGTAAACAAGAGAGACCGTAATTGTAGTTTACTCTTTATTTGATTTTTAACATAGATACAAGTACTTCTTCATTCTAGAATAAAACGTTTACAATGAAAAAAACATCAATTTATAAATATGAATTTAATTTTTTTTTTTAATCAACTAAACGATAATTTAACTTCAATAATAACAATAATGGATTTATATATCTTATAATTAAACAATTATTTTTAAAAAGACATATCTTGAGACAGATTAAAATAATAATTTGTACCTGAATGGTTTGAGCTTGTTTGCAAAGATCAAAAGTACCAGGAAGCCTCGGGTTCAAATCCAATAAGAAATAAAAATCCCCTTGTGGCCACGAAGATTCAAATGCGGTGACTTCGGGCTATCTGCTAAGCAGGTAGTCGTTCTGGGATTAGTCGGCTCGTACAGCGAGTTAGATATCCAGGTTAATAATAAAAAATAAAAAATAAAAATTTATTTGTATGGATATGGAAATTGGAAAACTTAAATAGACTTCATTTAGAGTAAATTACATTATTCGTCTTTATGGTTGTCATTTATTATCAAGTTTGGTTTCTTTTTCAAACTAATTACATTTTTGGTCATTGTGATTGTTGTTTTATTTCACTTTTGGTTTCTATGACCAACTTTAGTTAAAAAAAAACTTAATTGACTTAAGGACATTTTAGTCATTTTACCTTTTCTTTGTCTTTTTTTATTTTTTTATCTATTAGAACATTATGTTCAATATGAAATGGAGGCTCATGAACCATGCAGGTAAATAGAACAATGAAAATGTGTAGTTGTTTGTTGGTTATGTATTATTCGTTACGATAAATATAAGTTTATATTCTGAAAGAAATTAAATAATAATTATATTATATTTTTTTTTATTTGATACACGTTCAAAAAAAGTATTTAATAAAATGGAATATCTAAAAACGATACTTTTTTATTAATAAAAAAATTATTACGATACATTTTAAATGTATTGACAATACTTTTCTAAAGGTGTAATTTATAAAATAAAATACATATTTTTAATGTATTATTTAGTAAACTTGTCATTAGCTATTTTATACTAGAATGGTACTCGTGTAATGTATCGAGACACATCTCGATTTTCAGTGTATTATTTTATTCTTTTTTTATGTCAATATAATACAGTTTTATGTGGTTATGAAAAAACGATAATGTTTTTATTTTTGAATATAATATAATTTTAAATATTATAAAATTTTGAAAAAAAAAATTATGTCGATATCAGTATCAAATTAATATTTTTAAAAGTTCTTGTGTTACGGTATAATTTTCTTAATTCAATTTTTTTAATTATAAGTTATTTTAGACTTACTAACAAATAAATTTAATTTAGGTTTAATAATATAATTTTTATATAGATAATAAATAAGTATTCTATTAAAACTCAATGATTATACTAATTTTATTTTAGATTTTTTATATTTAAAATGATATGTTTATCCAATATTTGATTATGTTTATCTGCAGTTAGTTACATGAATTCAAATATGGAGCTTTAATAAGTTGTACTTATGCACAATTTACTCGTAATTTTAAATTTTAAGTAAAATACATCAATAAACAGTACTTCGTGTATAAAAAATGATTTTTAAAAGTGTTTATCAAATGTTTTATAATATAGTATAGAAATGAGAAATAAAAAAAATAGGAAAAACAAAAAAATAAAAATAAAAAGACACACCCCAGGGACTAAAATTGTAATTTATTATACTATTTAATAAAACAAAATATGTAAAAGACAAAGAAAATGGAAAATTACTAAAATACCTTTTAAGTTTACTAAGCATTTCAAAAGAATTAGTCCAAGAGACTAAAATTGGAATAGAACGACAACGATAATAATCAAAATCGTAGTTAGTTCGGACAACGGATTAAACTTAAAAATGGATGACAATCACAAGGACAAAAATGTAATTTACTCTTTCATTTATTTGGATATTGATGGTTGCTGAAACGCGGTCCATTAAAAAGTCAAACGTGTTTGAAAAATCAATGTACGACGGCACTATTTAAAAAACGTACAAATTCAAAGCATCTTGATCAATTTCTAAATATACGACGTCTTTTGAATTAGGAAAACGATTATTTGACAACTCATCGTATTTAATTTCAAACATATTTATGAATCATGTTTGATATGGCATTGATTCGATGCATCTTGATTTATCTTATTTCGGTGCATCTTCATACTAATATACCTCAAATGGTGGAGATCTTTTTTTACGCTTATTTTTACATTTACCCAACACCTATAAAATGTCAGGATAAACTTGAGGATATATAGAAAAAACTCATGAAATTTATTAAAATGCCGTATTAAATACTTTTAGAAGAGCTTATAAAATATGATTTTTACGATAAAGTTAAAAAAAAAAGTTAATTTATAATTACCAAATATGACGTTAATTAAAACTGAAGAGTGATAGTGAATCCGTTGAGGCTCGAACTCTTTGTTGTCGTTACGCCTCTAAATATATTTGAAACCCAACAAATATAAGATTAAAATGTTATTTATCCGTTTATTGACATATATTTATTATTTAAACGTAACTGTTAAGAACATGAGGTTGAGTTTTTGTGAGAAGCGTAAAAAGAGATCTCCACTCTTGAATGAATCGTAATTGAATGTTAATATTAGTGATGTGCACCGAGATGTACCATATCAATTATTTTCTAAAACGTAATTCATAGATGGATATGAGATTAAAAGTGATCAAAGATTTAGATATCTTTTTACGCTTCTCAGTATAACTTCTCTTTTCACACGATCTTTCGCCTAAGAATACGATTCAATAATTAGAAAAAACACAAATTCCGTAACGTGTAGGAATTTTGTTTCTATTATTAGAAATATAAATCGTGCTATGGTATTTATTTAATTCTTGAAACGTCGTACATCTTCAACCCAACCATTTAAAATGATAGGTTCTTTGAACGTTAAAAAAACCAACTTCAACCGTACACTAAAAACATTTTTTATGATAAATAATATATGTATTTATTATTATACTATTCTATCAATAGTTTATTTATATATATAATTAGAGAAGTTGATTAGAAATATTAATATATATTTTAAATGTCTACTTTACTGACCTCTAAATATAGAAGCCAACATCTTAGACCTCCATCTTTTTTTGTGTTTTAGCGTTGGGTTGGAGATGAAAACACCTCAATTTTTGTGTTTTTAGTGTTTGATTGGAGATGGTGTAATGACATCTCAACCCAACCACTAAAAAAACACTAAATAAGGTGGGTTCCTTGAACACTAAAAAAACCGACTCCGACCACACGCTAAAAAAAAGATAAAAACATTTTTAATAATAAGTTAATATATGTATTTATTATTGTACTATTCTATTAATGTATTAATATATATATATATATATATATATGTTGGTTATTATACAACCCTTGACATTTGTGCAACCAATACAACTCAATCTTAGCCGTCTATTTCATTTGATTAATATGTGATTTCATAGAAGTTTTGATTGTTTCATAATATAAAGTATTGATCATAATTAATGAACCATATTCATTTTCCATAAATATTCAAATCATAATAAATGAACTTTCATCATTTTCATAAATATCTCAATTTATTGGGTTGCATTGGTTTGTACAAATGCGATGGGTTGTATTTGAAACAAATTATCTCTCTCTCTCTCTCTCTCTCTCTCTATATATATATATATATATACACATACTAGAAACGTACTCGCGCAATGCAGCGAGATACATCGTGATTTTAATATTTCATTTTATTATTTATCTCAGTCGATATTATAATATGGCTTTATGTGATTTTGAGAAAGCGATGATGTTTTTATTTTTGAATAAAATATATGTTTGAAGATATCATAAAAATTTGACAAAAATATATCGATATTAGT
>NC_037528.1:17132630-17133799 GCF_001531365.2 Cynara cardunculus var. scolymus | reverse complement strand
GATGTTTATCCTGTATTTGATTGTGTTTATCTGCAGTTAGTTACACGAATTCAGATATGGGATGAATTCGGATAGGGATGAACGGGTTTAAAAGTTTTTAAGAGTTTAAGAGTTTTTAAGAGTTTTAGTCAAATGTTTTATAAGATAGTATAGATATATATATATATATATATATATATGGAGAGAGAGAGAGAGAGAGAGAGTTTGATTGCACAAATATCAAAGGTTGTATAATAATCAATCTCTATATATATAACTAGAAAAGTTGAATAAAATATTAATATATATATTTAGATACTTACTTTATTGACATCTAAATATAGATGCCAACATTTTAGACCTTCATCTTTTTAGTGTTGGGTTGAAGATGAAAACACCTCCATTTTTTGGTATTAATATTGCGTTCGAGATGGTCTAAGCATCTCCAATGCATTCTCCAAAAATAGAGAATCAAACTTCAAAATCTCTATTAAAAATTACATTCAGCTAAAACATATTCTCTATTTTTTAGATTATATCATTAATTATATTATTAATATATTCTATACATTTAATTAAATTATTGTACCATTTTAAAAAATTAAAGTATCTAATATAAGTTATTAGTAATTATTAAAATGTTAATATTATTTTGTAAAAATTATTTCTTGTTTCAAATCAATAGTCTACTGTTTCTTGCATCTTTGTCCAATCTGTTTTGGTTTAGGAGGTGTTTGAAATTGTTTATTTGAAACAATTTATACTTTTATACAAAAGTTCTTATCAGCTTATTATAAGTTAGAATGATTTAACTTCTTTAAAAACTTCCTATTACCAGTTTGACACCAGTATGAACTGTTTATCCGAACATTCGAAAGTGTTTATTACCGGTGTCATATCAGAATAAGTCAATAAGTTGTTTTTATAAGCAATCTCAAACATCCTCTTAATAAAGTCACTGTTTGCGTGTTAGGAAAATATTAAAAATTATTATAAATTTAATAAATAATTTTCAAGTCTAATTAAAATATATATATATATATATATATATATATATATATAAAGGAGTGATCATATGAAAACCGACCTCATTTGTGTAAACCTTGCAAACCACCTTCATTTGTCGATTTCATTGTTTAATCTTATGAAATTTTTTCATGAAATTGTTTAATCTTGTGAAATTGTTTCAT
>NC_037528.1:17119012-17130655 GCF_001531365.2 Cynara cardunculus var. scolymus | reverse complement strand
TTTAAGAGTTTAAGAGTTTTAAGAGTTTTTAAGAGTTTTAGCCAAATGTTTTATAATATAGTATAGATATATATATAATCTTTATTTAATTCAATCATAACATTTCATATCCGCTATTTATATATTTATAAATTTGTAATCACGTGAGATCAGACTATTTTTGTAAAATACACGATATTTTTTTTATATTTGAAACTTCACAGTAAAATACTGTAAAAATAACTTTCATGATATTTTTGTTATGAAGTTTCGATTTTTTTATATCTTCGTAACATTTTGTTGTGAAATTTCAAATATAAAAATACGGTATTACCATATCTTTGTATACGTGTAATATTAATCAGAAATAAAGTCTCGTCTTGGATCCACAAGAGGGTGAGATAGCTATAAATGTTGTGATGGTTTGATGTTGCTTCCTTTCACCTTCTTCTTCCAACGACCAAGTAGTTTTATACAACACACCCAACGTGACCCTCTAAACCCGTGACCCATCAAAACCCTCCCTGCATCCTTTGAATCATACATCAATCCAGTTATTTCTTTTGAAGAAACCCTCCTACAAACTGATCCTAAAATGGAGTTTTATCCATACCCATCTCGTTCTTCCCCTTCGTCTTCACAAATTTCTTCTTTTACATTTGGAAATTTGGTTTTGAAAGTCAAAGAATCCTTCAGTTCTTCAGTTTGTGCGATTGTTGGGAACGTCTTCTCTGCAATTTTCACCTTCTTCTTCGCATTAGGTGTGTTTTCTTATGGAGATTGACTTTTGATCATATATTTCTTCATGTCGGTTTTTCTATTATATGAATAGGGATTTCTAGGTTTTCGTATCTGGTTCCCAATTTGATGTGTTCATAATCGTTATTTTGTTAAATTACGGTTAGAAATTGGGGAAAACATCATGTTCTTAATCGTTGCAACCTCAATACTGATGAATGATAGTCAAACCCATGAAGGATTGGTAGATTAATCACTTTTTTTTCACCATCTTTTTGCTTTCGATTGAAGTTGATCATTGATGCTGTTGTTAACTTGCAGTGGGAACTTTATTAGGAGCATTAACAGGGGCTCTGATCGGCCAAGAAACTGAAAGTGGATTCGTTAGAGGTGCTGCAATTGGAGCCATTTCTGGTGCTGTTTTTTCGATTGAGGTTTTCGAATCTTCACTTCTTTTGTGGCAATCTGATGAATCTGGATTTGAATGTCTTCTGTACTTGGTGAGCAATTCTATTTTCTCATGTTTTCATGGTCGCTTTTGATGCATAAGCCTTTCAAAAAATTGAAGAAATTAAGGGCCGTTTACCAAACACTTACACGGTAAGCGCTTATTGGTAAAATTCAACACTATCAGTTACTTACCAGACAAGATTTTAGTCCATCAAAAAGTAATCGTATACAACAATTTGCCTTGTATGAGCGTTTACCGTGGTAAGAGTCGTCACTCTCACTTACCAGGTAAGACTCTCGTTCTTACTAGGTAACATTCTTCGTCCTTTATCATGTTCATCTGGTAAGCTAATGTGACTTGGTAAGTGCTTATACCCGGGTAAACGTTTGGTAAACGGCCCCTAAGAGATCAAATATAAGTGAAAGTGATGCTTAACAAATTGGTTCTTTTTAGTACAATCCAATCCACCATTTACGAAAAAAAGATACCGAATCAGGAATAGAACAGATGGGTTCGTAAGGATTTCGATATCGATGCCATCGTACCATGATTCTGGCACAAACATACAAATCCCAATTGTTGGGAGACCTATCAATACAGTAGAAAGACTGATGTCTCTGATCTTAAAGCGAATGGAGTTTGGTATGTGAAATAGTACGGGACATGACAGAACAAAAAATTATGATAAACCAATCGCTGATGTCAAATTTACGACAGGTTGATGTCATTGTAAGCTTGTTAAGCGGAAGACTAGTTCGTGAGCGTATTGGTCCAGCTATGTTGAGTGCCGTACAGAGCCAGGTAAAGTTTGCAAATTCGAT
The DNA here is from genome assembly GCF_001531365.2 of Cynara cardunculus var. scolymus. Classification (NCBI taxonomy): domain Eukaryota; kingdom Viridiplantae; phylum Streptophyta; class Magnoliopsida; order Asterales; family Asteraceae; genus Cynara; species Cynara cardunculus. The sequence continues at coordinate 17,128,666 of NC_037528.1, read as the reverse complement.
TGATTCCCATTTCGTCTTTTCGTTTCGAAAACGTAATTGGAAAGTCTTTTTCTTATTTGTTGATCGTTTGGCGTTTAATTTAGATGATAGCGGTTGAAACGAGCTTTGATGTGGTTAGCAACATATTTGACATTGGTGGTTCTAAAGGCTTGCCTGAATATTCGGTTGAAAAGATACCCAAAATCACCGTTACGAGTGACAACAATGTGGACGATTCGGGGGAGAGAGTCTCATGCTCTGTATGCCTTCAGGTAATACGATTTCTTCGTAGAATTGTATGTTGTTTCTTAGAATTGATTGAAAACAAGATTTCTTGATCTATCAGTAGCTAACGTTAAGTGTCAAAACGTATGTGCATTGAACGAATGCTTAACGTCCCATTCGTCTATACCAATTTCCGTTGTTTCTTGTTCTACATTTTGGACATGTTTGACAACCATAAAATGCTTAAGTCCTACTTCAAATAGGGTTTCAATAAGTTTCGGGAGTTTTTTCTACTTCTTTCCGGTTATGCCTCTGATAGTTTTCAGTTAATCTTTTAACATGTTATTTTAAGTCATTTTACATCAAGTAGCGTTTCAACAAGCTTCAGAAACTATTTTCTATTTTCTTCCCAATTATACCTGTTATATTTTTCGATTTAATTTATTAACATGTCCTTTTAAGTCATTTTACATTTTCATCTGGTTAATTAGCTAGTTTTTACCAAGCATGACTAGTTTAATAAACTTGGGATCAATAGATCATGTGAGACCAGACTGTTTTCGTGAGATCCATGACACCACATAAATAACACTAAACCTTCCCGATGTGTGTGCTGTGAAGTTTGTGTTTTTCGTACTTTCATAATGTTTTGCTGTGAAGTTTTAGTGCTATTTTGTGGTTTCACGAAATGGGCGTCTTCATTTTTTATCACTCTTTGTTTCTCGTTTTTGATGGATGGAGGTTTGACTTCGGTTTCCTGCAATTGTGTGTATTAATGCTAAATATGACGTTTACGAAACACTAGGCTCGAGAATTTTAAAACGATGTTGAAGTCTTGAAGACCAAATTTGGATCGTCATTCGGTTCTTGTTTCATTCATAAAACTTACCGTATTTGATATTTCTTCAGGATTTTCAACTCGGAGAAACCGTGAGAAGTTTGCCACAGTGTCATCATATGTTTCATCTACCGTGTATCGATAAATGGCTGGTAAGACACGGATCTTGTCCCTTGTGCAGGCGCGATCTCTGAAAATATTCTTCGATTCTCTGTAAATTCTGAAACGCGACATTTACCGTATTCTGACACATAGAAGATGTTTCGGTTTTCATCTGTATAAACCGTAAGATATATAATGATGTTTTGTACACGATTATGATTAATATATGTAGTTAGGTTATACATGTGTATCATGATACAGTTGAGAATCGATGGTTAGTTATAAAAAGTTGACATATTCTACATTTGGAGTTCTTTTCCGCTTGAGAACTTTGAAATCTTCCGTTTTCTTCACATCGGTATTAATTTTCGTAACTTATTGCTTTACGATGACCTTTTTCGTCTCTTTTTCCGTAGTTGGTTCTTTTTAAGTATATGCAACAATGACCCTTTGGTACCCAAGTTGGACCAATGACCCTTTGGTGAGTGTTGTTCTTGTTGCACTCTGGGGCTCGATTCCATCTGAAAATGGTTTGTTTTTTACAGGTTTTCTTCGTAGCCAACAAAACTGACTCTAAACGACTTTTACTGCGTAAAATACAACCAATAACATTGGATTTTATAGCTATTTCAATAATTGGAATAGCTTTTGGTAACCAAAGATTGCATTAATTGAAAGAGTTGGTAGCAATTTTCATTAAAGGGAAGTTCATCCACTTCTACCGAAATCTCATTTAAGGTGTTATATCTAAATACCTTTTAAAAAATTAAATTGCATGAAAAAATAAAATAATTTTAATTTAATTCTTATTTTAGATAACGTATGTTTAAAACTTTTACTTTGATACCGAAGATATAAAGTTTTAAACATTATTGTACTCGGGTAACCAGGTAATGTTGCTAATGTGATGAGTGATGTGGTATCATGTTAAATGCTTCAGCAAATAATACTGAGTTGGATACCAGATATCTTCATGTTTTGGGTAAAAACAAATCAAAACTAGACAATCATAAACCTCAAATGAAACCTGATGCCATCGAAATAAAGCAATACGGAGTCCGGACAACGTGAAGGTAGTATTGGACTTTGTGTTTATTAGGCTGCTATGGATAGTATTGTAACAATAAGACTACCACAAAACTCGGTTACAGTTTTTATTTAAGCAAATCGTTGGGCTTTTTGTAGATTTTGTGAAAACTCGGGGGCATTTTTATGATATAGTAAAAGTTGGATGGCTTATTTGGCAATTCTTTACAACTGGTGTGGCCTATTTTGAATTTATTGTCGTGTCGTGCGATCAGGTCAAGGTTGGTGTATAACTTTCTTTTATTTGACTTTGGCCACCAAATTTGTTTCCAATACAAAAATGTATCCCGACTTAAAAAATACTTGTGTTGAAACATCAAGAGCAAGTGAGTCCCGATAGGAACTCCAACCAAAATAGCCAACAAAGCATTATCTCCCTGAAAAGAAGGTGATTCAGCCGCACTTTCCGATGCACGAGTTCGCTCTAGTCACCAACCGTGCCTTTGGCATACCCCTCAAAATCCAAAACCAAGACAAACCACGCACTACAATGATACATGAAAATACATGATCCCATTCCGACCTCGATATGCAAAATCCCATGTGTACTGAGATTGTTCAGGCTTCAGTAACACGAACGATTGCCTGACTTTAAACTACGAGTGTTTAAATTCATACTCAGATCAAAAAATGGTCGTATAACCATTCGATAACACAAAAGAATGTCGACCAGGCCCTGATAACCTGTTCAGCTTTAAAAAATCATAATTGGTGGCAACTGATCGCACTTTTAGTAACCAAACCGAGGACTCTTGCGACAGCCCTAACCAGCCATGGGATATAAGAAACAAAGATATGATCGTGGGTCGTTTTCCTTTTATACAACAACATAACAAGATCGTTGGACCCACAAAACCAAAGAACAAAATATATAAAAATCGGAAACAGCTACGAAAACGTATATCGTAAAAAAAATCGAATTTCTAAGAAGAATACAAGATTTACACAACACAAGCTTCAAAGGGTTCCTTCAAAAATCTCCAGGGCCACATTTTGAGCTCTCTCCCTCTATTTCCTTTTTTTCCTCAATTTTCTTGTCATTTCTTCATGTCCCAGGAACAAAATAACCCATTTTTTTAAAAGCTAAAATGCTAGCTAAATTATACATCATGGAATTAAAATTAGAGATGGGAAATTACCTTTTTAACCTTCCATGGATTCAAGAACGGTAACCCTAAGTGCCGCCATGATCTGTGGCAGTTGATGGTGGCGGTGGTGTCGCCGGAGTTTTTCTTGAGATGTTGATGCCACCACCTTTGACAGATAGAGTAGGGCCTTTCCATGAGCTCACTTTACTTACTAGATTCGAGTCTAGAAACACAACTACGACTGTAATGTCATCATGGAAATGACGTCTTACGCCCCTATCGATTTTCTTCAAATCCGTGTACCTCATCTCTCTCTTCTTTGCCGCCTCTTGTAAGGCCGTTTTCACCAGTCTTCTAGCACTTCCCTGCATCGTAGAAACCATAAAAATGTTCGTTAACTCGCTCCATCACCACGAATCCGCCAGTATTCATATTAACATCGAACTCCTTGGTCTACAAACGGCGGTGATGCTTAAACTGTCTTTAGCTATATCGAATAACCATCTCAAAATTCCAAGGGTAATTTGGTATATTGTCTTTGTTGTTGATAACCAAACAAAAAAGAACAAACACCCATTTGAAGTACAGAGGTTTATGTAAAATAACGCTATAATTTACAAACCACGAATGAATTATAGAAACAGAAATGCAAAAACTAGCTGAGAAGTTGGCAAACTAACAGATAAGCTAGTTGTTGGCTGATACACTAGTTGTTAACTGAAAAAAAGTTCATTATTTGCTAATAAGCTAGTCATGATTGGTAAAACTAATTGATAAGCTAGATGACAATGTAAAATGACATAAAATGGCATGTTAAAAAAATTAATCTGAAAAATGTAAGGGGCATAATTGGAAAAAATTCCCTCAAGCTTATCGAGAAACTATTGTATGGCAAACCAAACAAGGATTTCTCAATAAACTCAAAAAATAAGCGAGCTTGTAGTTGTCAAACATGCCCTTAAAGTGTAGAGTTCTTTTTGCTTTCTCACAAAAACGATGGTTGTTCTCAGCAGAAAGCCGACTATGATGGTTCGTGAAGTCGATTACTAGTCCACTGTATGGAGGATGCTGTATGAACGAAAATCTGATATTTGTAACCTTGAAGTAGATGGAGTGAGGTTCAATGGAAAACCCAAAAAAATGAAAAAATGAGGAACACCCCAATAACCATTAATATGTACAGAATGCACATATGCATATAAGTAATTGAAGATGTTTCCTGGTTTCTATGCATGTGTATGCACATGTGCATACCGTATAGATGAATGATTATTAGGATGTTCCTTGGTTTTTCAAATTTTTCAGTTTTCCACTGAACCTGACCTTACTCCGGTATGGATGCGATCCTACTAAGACTTGTGCTCAAAACAATTACGTTTCAATTATAATTTGGATAACAAAATTCCAAATACCTAACAAAACCAATCGGATCCAGATGTCCGATAAATCCAGCACATAGGTAGCGATTTGGGTTTAAGAACATGAGGAGTTCTCAGGTGGTCATCTATTCTAGTATTACTCGTGCCCAAGCATGCTTAGCTGCAGAGTTCTGATGGAATCCGGTACATTGGTTAAAATTCCGAATACCCATCTAGCGAAAATACTGTAGATCAAGAATATAACGAACCGACCGAAGGGTTCTGATGGAAAGATTTTGTAGAGGCACTGGAATCCTAGAATGCAAAATACGCTCTAGGCATAACATAAAATATTTGATGAGGCGAGACTTACGTTATGTGGGTGATTTTGCACTATATCAACAGCATCCTGATTACTAAGATGCTCCCAGAGGCCATCAGATGCAAATATGAGGAATTGATCGTTTGGTTGGATTTCATGCACGGATATTGATGGATCAGCGCTAAGTATTGGCCTTCGCATCGGGTCACGAAGACGAAACTTAGCATACAACGGCTCCCTGTTGAATTCCGCCTTTTTGAGGTACACATCACCTATAGATCTCGATATCTGCAACAAAAAATCCAAACAATGAGACAATTAGAATAAACAAAACATTTTTGTCATCAATTAGAATAATAAGATGCTTTGGGTCTGTTTGTTAGGAGCTTAACCAGCTTAATGGGACACACAGCTTATTCATTCAGCTTGGTAGTGGCTTAATGATATAGAAATTGGCTTATTCAGGGGGAAGCTTTATGCAGACAGCCAAATTTTTCCGAAACCTACCATTCCCAATAAAAAAAAACATGTCCCTTTCACATATGAAAAAGCCCTCCAAAACAAAAACCTTTCCAATCTACATAGACAAATTAACTCACACAGACAGCTTTATCCATACAAGACTTAAATGGAAAACCAACCAAACAACCCCTTTGTTTCGAAAATGTCCAAAAAACTTGTTAGGATCCCCAAATACATCCTATTGTGACACTTTTACATAAAACTTAAGTCCTATAAAACAGTCTACTACAACATCTCGACATATTTGATTTTGTTGTAGTTGCCATTGTCTTCGTGAAGCAATGGCTACCACCCTCACTACAGTCACCGCCGCCGCCACCAAATCATCACAATAAAGAAAGCATCTTATACTATAATACCCATTGTCCACTGATAACTGCAACCAACTTAGATCCAATTCACATACAATCTAAAAACATTTCAAGAACGGAAATACAAAATTCACATGTGAATCATACCTGTATGATCCCTTTAACACGCCACACGTTATGCTTTAATACCACAATCTGTGGATCATCAGGATGCAAATTATGAAGTTCCTGCCTAACAGACTCTATGCTCGCATTATGTTCCATAGAAAGTTGGATACCAATAACCTCCCCAGTTGCCTTCACCGTTCTTCCCAAAACAGCACGCGAATCGCCAGCATTAGCAATGAAAAGGGTTCCGTTACAAATAACGCCGGCCAAACAACACGATCCAACAGCAGCTAGCTGCGGTTTCACCGTCCATTGTTTAGCAACAACCGATAAAAACCCTTCTTCAGTCGCCTGAAAAGCTTTTCGAATCACATCGACAGACATCGAATTCTGCTCTGAAGTGAATCCTACAAAAGCCCCATTGTAAATTTATCAAATTTAGACCAAAATCTAGAGAATAATCAACCAAAATTGGAGTGGATTGATCAGTGATCACTCACTTTTGAGGTTCTGAAAAAGATGATCGTTGACATATCGGGAAGTTTCAGGTCCGCCATGACCATCATAAACTCCGATGAAGGTCCCATATGGACCAGAATCAAGAAAGCTCAATGAACCAGACTCAATCTGGCTTTGATCTTCGAGCAACATATTGGCTTGAACCACAGCCATGGAGTAATCGCCATTTAAGTGTTTTCCGATGTCGTTATACCAAAGAAGACCATCCTGCCGGCCAACAGCATCTGAACCACCGTCATAATAACGGTCCGAAGATGGTCGCCAGCAGGCCTTTAGAATGTTTATCAACTTTGATAACATCCCTCATCTCACCACAACCTTACCACCGATTTCTCAAACATCCAAAACCGGATGTGAAGAAAACCCTAAATCTTTTCAACCAGATATCTTCTTATCACTGTTCATTTTCCATGAATAACATCAAGAATTAACAACTAAATGGGCAAACGAATCGTGAAACTAACAAAATACGATGAAAATAAAATGAAAAAGACCCAGAAATCTAAAAGGTCCAATGAGAACAAAAAGGGGTTTCTGCAGATTTGAAGAACAAGACAACCGATTAGGTCAAATCAAGATTCTTAGTCAACATTCAGAAGGAGACAATTAATTGGTCAAAGCGAAGAATGGTAAGTAAGAATCTTGAATTTCGGTGAAAACCCCATTAAGGAAATTTTGAAAAGAAATGGTATGAGAAGAAGCATTAGTTTATCAAAATAGATTTGATTAAACCAGAGAGGGAAGAAAGACGACTCACAGTTGAAAGTTGGGTTCTTTTTCTGAGGTTCAGCTACTGAATTACAAATTGAGATCCGATAGGAAAAACCTACGTGGGTTCAGATCTGTAGATCCATCAAAAGAAGAATCAAACTTTGTACATACATTTACGTGTTTATATATATATATATGTATATATGTATCTTCTCCTCTGTGGTTCTCTTCTCTCTCTGTAACTGTATCTGTATGGTGTTTAGTTGTGAAGAAGAAGGAGAGAGAGAGGGAGAGAGTTGAAGACTTGGGGGGAAGGTCGAGGAGAAGTCTTTTTTCCCTTTTAACAAAATCCCACCTTTTGGATTTTGATATCAAGATCTCGTGTTGTGTTTCTTGGTTATTTTCTTGAATTATTTGTCCTCTTCGCTTCTGAAAAGAAAAAAAAAAAATATATATATATATATATATATATATATATATATATACTAGAAGGATATTCGCGTAATTCATCGAGATATATCTTGATTTTAATGTTCTATATTAGTCTTTTTCTTTGTTGATATTATAACACAATTTTATTTTTAAACAAAATATAAATTTGAAAAAAAATATTAATGTTAATATCAAATTGATTATTTAAAAATTATCATTTTTTATATAATTTCTTTAATTTATTTTTTTATTGTAATTTATTTTTAATTTAATAATATAATATTTTATAAAAATAATTTTTATTTCTGAGCATATCCCAATATAATTTTTTAAATTAAATATAATATCGAAAATAAAAGTATCTATAATTTGCATATGTTTATGGAACAAATATAAAAAAAGTAGTTGAATTTGATATGTTTATTTACTTGAACCATCTATACTATATTATAAAGTATTTAACAAAAATTCTTAAAAATCATTTTTATGTATAAATTACTGTTTGTTTGATATATATTACTTAAAATTCAAAATTAGAAGTAAATTGTGTTACAACTTATTAAACCTCGATTTTTGAATTCGTGTAACTAACTGCAAATAAGCATAATCATATACAGGATAAATATCACATTTTAAATCTAAAAGATTTAAAATATAATTAGGATAATCGTTGACTTATAATATAATACCTAGTTATCATCTTTATAAAAATTATATTGTTAATTAAACTAGTAGAATACTTGATTATTATTTTTATAAAAAAATACATTATTCGTTATTAAATATAAATTAGATTATAAAAAAATTGAATTAAGGAAATTATATAAAAAACTAAATTTTTAAATAGTTAATTTATCGATATTTTTTTTTCCAAATTTATATTTTATTCAAAAATAAAAACATTATTACTTTTTCAAAACCATATAAAACTGTATTATATCAATAGACAAAAAAAAACAATAAAATTCAAATATATCTTGTTGCATTGTACGAATACCCTTCTGATAAATAAAATAGTTAAATTATTTTATTAGGTGAATTTAAAAAGGTAGGACTTTATACAGAAAATACTTAAACGCATGATGGGCGAGACTTTCCATCCATCATCTAATATTGCATTTCTTATGTATGTTTCTTCATTCTTAAGGGTATGCTTTTTAACATTATTATATTATAACAAATTCATTTTCTTGAGTATAAGAAAGGTAATCACATAATGCAACGAGATAAATCTTTATTTTAATGTTTAGTTTTAATTATTTGTTTCTATCGATATAATATAATTTTAAGTGGTTTTGAGAATGCGATAATGTTTTTATTTTTAAATAAAATATAAATTTGAATATACCATATAAAATTTAAAAAAAATAAAATCGATATTAGTATTAAATTAATTATTCAATAGTTCTCGTTTTTTGGGTGTAATTTATTTAATTCAATTTTTTATTATAATTTAATTTAGATCTAATAACGACGTAATTTATTTTTGGTTTAATAATATAATTTTTATTAAAGATAATAATTAAATATATTCACAAAAACAAGTTGGTATCACATAATCCCAAATATGTGTGTGTGTTTGTGTTGTGAAACCTCATTTTCACTGGGAATAAGAGAACCAATAAAAACACATCAGTGTTCATATTCATGATAAATATAGACGGGGTATCCATCATAAATATATGTTTTCATAATTAATGTTGTTAAAATCACGCCCATATTCAGTTATTCATGATAAATATAAACACTTGGCATACTCTCAATGGTTTCTCAATAAAAATAAGTTTACTTCCATAATATATATATACTAGAAGGTACTCGCATAATGCTACGAGATACATATTCATTTTGACGTTTCGTTTTATTTTTTTTGTCTTTGTTGATATAATACAGTCTATGTAGTTTTGAGAAATATAATGTTTTTACTTTTAGAAAAATAAATTTGAAGACATCATTTTTTTTTATAAATACATAGATATTAATATCAAATTAACTATTTAAAAGTTCTTGATTTTTTATATAATTTATTTAATTTTTTTATTATAATTTATTT
>NC_037528.1:17106334-17118882 GCF_001531365.2 Cynara cardunculus var. scolymus | reverse complement strand
ATGTATATATATATTCATTTTTTGATTTAATTCCAAGAAACTCTAGAAACTATAACTTGGTAGACAACAGATTGATTGATAATATTTTTTTTATAAAGATAATAATTAAGTATTTTGTTAGAAGTTGACTATCCTAATTGTATTTTAGATTTTTTTATATTTAAAATGAAATGTTTATTCTCTATTTAATTATGTTTATATGCAGTTAATTACATGAATTCAAACATGAAGCTTTAATAAACTGTATTTGCACACAATTTACTTGTAATCTTGAATTTTAAGTAATATGCATTAATAAACAGTATTTAATGCAATATATAAAGTATATATATTCAACCACAAGGGTGGTGCCTGATTGGATTGAGCTTGGCTCCAAATGTCAAAAGTACCAAAATGTCATAAGTTCAAATCTGAGGAGAAATAAAAATCCGTTTGTGGCCACGAATGATCAAATGCGATGACTTCGGACTATATACAAAGCAGGTGGTCGTCCTAAAATTAGTCGGCTCGTATAGCAGTTGGATATCCAGGTTAATAAAAAAATTTATTTATTTATTTTTTGATTTAATTCCAAGAAACTCAGGAAACTATAACTTGATAGACAACACATTGATTGATTGAATTCTTAATTTCTAATCACAATAACAATCAAGTTTTTTCCACTATAATAATATTATTATTATTATTAACGTGTCAAATTAAAATTATTTTTTGAAAAATTATTTTTAAAATAAAGAAAATATACGGGAAAAAGTGATGGTACACAAACTATTGTTATGTTTGGTAAACTAACTGATAAACTAGCTGTTAGGTGATGAATAACTTATGTTTGACAAAAATTAGCTTATAAGCATGTAAAATGATTAAAAATGACATCCTTAAAAATGGTCAATTATACATATTTCATAATATAATTCAAATAAATTTATAATAATATAATTTAAATAAATTTCTAATAATATAATATGTTAATTAATMMAAMAAGATARTAAAGAAAAATTAAATAATATATTATGTTAATTGAAATAATTAGAATTGATTATTATATATATACTATAAATTTTGAATTTGTAGAAACAACTTCTAAAAAAAATATGCATTAATCTGTGATTTTATATAACCATTATATATAATATAAATAACAATAAAATTGGTCAATTTCATATATATTAATTAATTGATATTTTTTTCAACAAAAATAATTAACAATTCAATTAAATATTCTATTAAAATTATTTAAAACAAAATTTCGTAGGTTGAACAATTAAGTCCTTAGATCTTAAACAATGTCCTAACACTTCTAAAACGAAAGAACTATACTAAATATTAACAGGATTTATTTATTAGATAAATTCATTTATTTATTTGTTCAGATTCAATAATTATTTATTTATTTGATTTAAAAAAAATTATTTATTTAAAATATAAAATTCTTAAGGGCCGTGTACCAAACGTTTACCTGAGTAATCACTTACCAACTCACATTACCTTACTGAATGAATACGATAAGGACCAAGAATCTTATCGGGTAAGAGCGATACAAGAACCAAGAGTCTTACTCGGTAAGTGAGGGCGACGACTCTAACTGCAGTAAGCGTTTATCGGGTAATTATTGCATACGATGTCATTTTGATGGACTAAAATCTTACCTGATAAAAAAATAATAGTGTTAAATTTTACTGATAAATACTTATCAAGTAAGTGTTTAGTAAATGATCCCTTAATTTTTATAAACTATTTCAAAAAATTAATTAAAATAAGTGACCAAATTCATATAAAAAACAATATAACGTACAAAAGAACATTAATTATTTAGTATCCATGTTAATTAAATTATGTAAAATGAAATAAAATATACTTATAACAAAACTCGATGATATATCACACCACATGCATATCCATCCACGTGCGGGTCATGTGTTCCCACGAGTGCCAAATAAATGCTGTTTTGCCTGCCAATTAACAGCTGGCTTTTTTCTGTTTCAAATTTTTTTAATGCTTCACTAATCCCCTAACAACATTTTTTAATGCATCATTAACCTTTTGATTTATATTTACAGCTATAATAAGTTTTTATGTTACCCTATTGTTCATGTAGGTTGTCCACATATAACATATTGTTGAGATAACATTTCTTGTTACAACATTATATTTTCAAACATTTAAATTTACATGTTATTTAATAAATATAGTAGATTAATTAAATAAATATGAATTATTCATTAATATAACAATATAAAAAAAACTTGTTGATCATAATTTATTTTCATAATATTTAAAAAATGTTTTAAGAAAATATTTTTTGAAAATAAGAATTGTTATTATTATTTTAAATATTTATTTAATAGAGTGGAATTCACCAAAATGACCAAAATATACTTGATATATTAACGAAATAACCAGATCGCCCCCGAGGGGCGAGGGTTGACCACGGGGGAGATCCCCACTTCTTTGACCAAAAAAGTACAAAAATATATATATAAAAATAATTTGGTGGGTCCCACAAGCATCCCCTTTAGGGTACAAACATATACGCCTCGATTTTCATGGATATACCTCCGGGGGCGATCCACGTCACTCAATCGTCCCCTGGGGGAGATCCTATTTTTTTATTTTTTCCTTTTTTATCATCGATTAAGGGATGTTTTTAATAAAAATGATACGATATTTAAACTTTTTTTTTTACCTTTTTAGGACCAAATTTCATTGTTATAGACTATATTTTATAAAATAAAACCATGATAATTGTGGACACGCAAAAATTATTTTTATCTGATTTGGGGGACAAAATCAGATATTATATCTGATTGAAGTAGTTTGACCGCTATTTCGTCTTTTAGTGTATGATTTGACGCCGATTTGATAATTAAAGAGGTGTTTTAAATAAACATGACACGATATTTAAACTGTTCTTTTTTACTTTTCTAGGACAAAATGTCATGGTTTTAGTTTATAAAATAAAACCATAATAATTGTGAACACGAAAAAACTATTGTTATCTGATTCGGGGAACAAAAATCAGATATTATATTTGATTTACATAGTTTGACCGCTATCTGATTTGGTATTCATAATGAAATTTGTTGCACTAAAAGACGAAATAAGATTCAACATAAAACATTTGGTTTTTGTCCACCAAATCAGATACAAATAATTTTTTCATCTCCATAATTATTATAGAATATCAACATTTTTATAAGAAAAAATATAACAACATTCGTTGCTTAGTTTATGCGTTTAAAAAAATTGGTAAAAATTAGAAAATCTTCACGTACAATCATATTTTTATAAGGTTTGTCACGGTATATTGTGTTTACAGGTTGTGAGAGTAAAATTATTTTATTTTATAGACTAAAACCATGATATTTGGTCCTAAAAATGTATAAAAAAGATTAAATATCGTCTCCTATTTATTAAAAACACCCCTTAATCGATATTTAAAAAATGAAAAAATGGTGGATCACCTCCGGGGGTAGATCCACAAAAATCAAGACGCATAGTGTTTGTACCCTACAGGGGATGCATGTGGGACCCACCAAATTGATTTTTTAATATATTTTTCGTACTTTTTTGGTCAAAGAAGGAGGGATCGCCCCCTGTGGTCAACCTTCGCCCCCGGGGGAGATCCATGTAGCCATTTTTGCAGTTTTGGCAAAATCTGGTTATTTCGTTAATATCTCAGGTATATTTTGGTCATTTTGGTGAATTTCCCCTTTTTTAAAGAGAGTAATGAAAAACGTAATATAGGTGGGATATGAATGATTGAGAGAGAAAATGAGAAAATTATTAAAAAATTTGGAAGGTTTTTTATTAATGTCACGTAATCATAATGATATGTCATCTATGTCACCTTATTTAAACCATGTAAGCAAAAAAAAAATGGGGTTAACCAGTGGAAAAATGTAACAAGTTACTCATTAATATAATTGGTATATTTTTCAAAGTATAACGCCTTAATAAAAAAAATTGAAAGTACATTATTATAATATGAAAAACTGAAAATACAATGCTATAAAAAGAATTATGAAAATAGGTTGATATTACATGCATTTAGCCCCTTGTAGTATTTCCAACATATTTTTTAATAAAAAATAAAAATCTTTAGAAAAATTATATTTAATTTTCAATATGTTTTTTATTTTAGATATTTGAAAGTTCATTGTATCCTTAAAATATTTTATATATTCATTATTTCAATATACTTTTTTAATAAAAAATTATATAAAATAATAATAATTAAATTTCGGAGGTGGAAATGAATAAAAAAATATTTTTTCCTTCGGACATCAAATTTTAAAAGATTCTCTAAATTTAAGGTTTTTGTATTTTAAATAATAATATAAATAATTTGTTGGAATACTTTTTTTTATTTATTTTAAAAAATTTGTTGAAGACGACTCAACACCAATTTTAGATAAGAAACAAACAATTAGCTTTAAATTATAAACCATTAAATAAGAATTGAATTAATATATTTTCATATATTTTGTTTATTTTGGTTAAACATCTTCAAAAAAATTTGAAACTAATAATTAAAATTCAAAACCTTTAAAAAATCACATTAAATTTCTAACATTTTTTTCTATTTTAAAAGATCACGATATTCATTATATTACTAAAATATTTAATACATTTAATAAAACTATAAAGGTACTTGTGCAATGCATCGAGACATATTTCTATTTCAATGTTTCGTTTTATTTTTTATCCATGTCAATAAAATATGATTTTATGTGGTTTTGAGAAAGCGCTTTATTTTTTAATAAAATATAATTTAAAATATCATATAAAATTTGCAAAAAATATATCAATATTAATTTTTTATTATAATTTAATTTAACTTAATTTGGGTTTAATAATTTTTTTATACATATAATAATCAAATATTATGTTAGAACTTAATAATTATCCTAATTATACTTTAGATTTTTTATATTTTAAAATTAGATGTTTATCCTTTATTTGATTATGTTTATCTACAGTTAGTTACACGAATTCAAACATAAAGTTTTAATAAGTTGTACTTATGCACAATTTACTTGTAATATTGAATTTTAAGTAATATGCATCTACAAACTGTACTTCATGCATAAAAAAATGAGTTTTAAGAGTTTTTGTCAAATGCTTTATAATATAATATAGATATTGTTTTGTTTTTTATAAACATATAATTTCAAATATCTCAATAATCATGTTTTAGTTTAGAGAAATGAAGGTTTTTTTTTATGTTGATTGAGTTGAAAATTTTAAAATAAATCTGTTTAGTTTTGATTATAGGTTCGTGTAAAAAGATTAATCAAACTTGAACGTAGTGATATTATATTAATACTATAAGGGTACTCGTGCATGCAGTGAGATACATCTTGGTTTTAATGTTTTATTTTATTGTTTGTCTCTATCTATTATATGTTATAATACGGTTTTATGTAGTATTGATAAAGTAACAATAATTTTATTTTTGAAATAAAATATAAATTTGAAAATATCATAAAATTTTGAAAAAAATATATCAATGCTAGGATTAAATATTAATTATTTAAAAGTTATTGTTTTTTTGTAATTTCTTTAATTCATTTTTTTTTTTGTTATTATTTAATTTAAGGTCAATAACGAAGTTTTTTATTTTTAGTTAATAATATAATTTTTTTATAAAAATAATAATTAAGTTATGTTTATCTTAATTTTTATTTTTGATTTTTTTATATTTAAAATTAGATGTTTATCGTATATTTAATTATGTTTATCTATAATTGATTACAAAAATTCAGAAATGAAGTTTTAATAAATTATACTTATGAATAATTTATTAAGGAGCCGTTTACTAACACTTACTTTGATAAGTGAACATTAAGTTATATTATTTTACCGAATTAATATAGTAAGGATCATGAATCTTATTCGATAAAAACGAGACAAAGACCAAGAGTCTTACCCGGTAAGTGAGGGCAACAACTCTTACCATGGTAGACGCTTATCGGGTAAATTTTTGCATACGATACCGTTTTTGTGGATTAAAATCTCACCCGGTAAATAAAAGATAATGCTAAATTTTACCGATAAACACTTACCGAGGTAAGTGTTTGATAGACAACCCCTAAATTCAACATCACCATTCATTTGCAACCTATTTATTCAAAAACATGCATCTCTCGAAGCTATTTTAATATGATTGTAAATTGATTTAAAGATCACCAGATGCAAACAATTTGACCCCAAAATTTGTTTGACATTTTTGCCCCTCTCACTCTACTATAAATGTGGGTAATCTATTTTATGTGGAACAGACAAGAATATAGTGGAACAAGCTTGTTCCACCCCTACTCCATGGAAGAGAGTGGAACAAGGTGGAACAAATATGTGTTTTACCAATATAACCTCAAAATAAAACTTAATTTTATTCTAAAACATCAAATATGTCTTCTTTTTTACATTTTATTCATTTTTAAATTTTTTTATTGTATTTTATGTTTATTAAACTTTCATTTTACTGTCCTCAAAATATTATTTTTATACAGTTTCTATATTTTTATTAATTTATGTAATTTATTATATATTAATAATAAAAAATAATGTAGAAAAGAGATAAAAACTAAAAACTAAAAACTACATAAACTTTTTATTTGGTGTCATTTTAATTGTTTTGACGAAAACTTTCTAATGATATATTTTGTTATAAAAAATAATCTATTTATGATTAATTAATTACATAAGTTAATTAAAGTAAACAATTCATCATATGTAAATTGGTCATTTTAATTGTTTTCACGAAAAATTTATAATGATATATTTTGTTATAAAAAATAATCTATTTATGATTAATTAATTACATAAGTTAATTAAAGTAAACAATTCATCATATGTAAATTGGTCATTTTAATTGTTTTCACGAAAAATTTATAATGATATATTTTGTTATAAAAAATAATTATTCTATTATAATTTAATAAATTACATAAATTAATTAAAATAAATAACTCATTAGGGATAAATTGATCATTTTACTTGTTCTGTTATGTTTAGTTTTATCTTACCAAACGTTGAACAGTATTTTCATCCTATCCTATTTTGTCTGAACATCAAACACACCCATAATAAATTTCAAAGGTTCGTTTTATTGATTGTGAGTTTCCACTGAATCATCTCCTTCTAACCTGCTTGAAACTCTGAAATGATATGTATGCAACAATTTACCCTATGAGCACTTACCCGGGTAAGAGTCGGCACCTTTACTTACCGAGTAAGACTCTCCATCTTTATCATTGCTCTTATCGGGTAAGATTTTTTACTCTTATTATGTTCATCATATAAGGAAAATTACCCGATAAGCACTTACCATGTAAGGGTTTAGTAAACGGCCCCTTCATTTGGTTTTTTTTTTTTTTTTTGTTCCTTTCAAGGGTGAGACTAGAGGTGTGCATAAGATCAATTGATCTGATTGTTACCAACCGATTCAATTAGATTTGACCGGTTATAATTGGATATCCAATTGTATTTGGATCGGATATGATTGAAATTCAACATACAATTTGGATTGATCGGTTCCTAGATGGCAATCTAAAATCAACCGAACCGAACCAACTAACATCCAAATAACCATTCAGTTATCCATCCAACTATCATCCAATTCATTTGTCTTAAATTTGCTTATATCGGAATTTGTATTGTGTCGGTTTTAGAATTTCTAGTCTCACTTGTGTTGGTTTTAACACGTATTAAAGTAAATCAATCTGCTTCATTGTTGGGAAATTAGATAGAATTAACATGCTTGATGAATCCGATTCGATAATCCATTAGACGTCGGATGGATCAAATGAATATCCAATATACGGAACCGAACCAATCTAATCACCAATTGGATTGGATTAGATCGGTTAACAAAATCCAAATCTAATGAATGATTAGATAGGTTTGGTTTTCATCACATCCAATGGATGTCAACCAATGAATAGGCGTAGGTGAGACCATATAATGTAACATAAAGAAGTTTTCATGACCATCATCATGGTCATTTTCATCATTAAATATATGCTCATATTTCCAAATATAGATATACAACGATATACCAAAAAGTTCATATTGTTCTGCATATTTTCAGCAACGACGTTAATTGATCAATATTAATCGATCTTTGTTTCTCAATCGATCCTTACCAAATCAATACCCACCTTTCTCAACTGACGCATTTCAATAGGATTTAAATGTGTTAAATACCGTCAATGACATATTTTCGTTTAAATAAATGCTAATTGTATAATGTAAATTTTGTAATGATGATGAATAAATATGTGAAATTGTTTAAATTTAGAAGTGAATTACGGATTTGGTTCTTGTGGTATGCAAAAAAATCATGACTAACGTCCCTAAACTTGGTTTATTATGGTTTTGGTCCACGTGGTCGTCATTTTTTCATGCCTATGGTCCTTGTCACTGACAAAATTCATTAGTCTGTTAACTAAAAAATAAAAAGGCCAAAATACCCTTATTTTTATCCTTTAACAAGTATAGAAGATATATATATAGAGAGAGAGAGAGAGAGAGATAAGTTATTATGCAATCTTTTACATTTGTACAACTCAATCTCAACCGTTCATTTAATTTGATGAATATGTCATTTCATAATTTTTTTTGATTGTTTTATAATATAAAGTGTTGATCATAATTAATGAACTCTAGTCATCTTTCATAAATATTCAAATCATAATAAACGAACTCTTATAATTTTCATAAATATCTCAATTAATTGGGTTGCATTAGTTGTATAAATGGACATAGTTGCATTTGAAATATACTCTATATATATAAACCACGAGTCCACCATCAACACCCAACGAAGACACATGAATTCAAAAACAAAAAATAATATGACATCACCAAATAAAACACTTATATATTCACTCAATAGTTATTGAATAAGATGGGTACACCGGTTCCCCAATAAGACGGGTCTCATTCCTATACCTATCAATGATTTGTTGAAAATTCAAACTTTAGTCTCTGTCAATTTTGAAATTACGGTTTTCAGGGTTTATAATTAATTATTGTCTTCATCCTTATAATTTAATATTTTTTACTTTTTTCTTCCTTGTAATTTTCAGTTTATTTATATTTTAGCCTACCATACTTGAAAATAATAAATACTCTCAGACATGAAAATAGAAATAAATTACAAAACATAAGCATAAAAATCATAATTTATAAATTAAATTATAGGGACGAAATCTGTAATTTTCAATAAACCTAAAGGACTAAAAACGTAATTTTAAAAAATTGATGCATCCTCTTTTGATTCCGAGGGAACTGATTCCTTCCTCCCACGATACCAAATCTATCCCCTCCCTTTCTCGCTGTCTCTCCCTCCCTACCAAGATAACTACATCGACTTCAATTTCATCTAAAACCCTAACCCTAGATTCTCCATATCCAATTCTTTTCGATCCCAAATCGTTCTCAAGAATTTGCTGAATGAAAAGGGAGATCCCCTAAAAGATAGGAGGTTCGTGAGCCCGAATTTGCTCACATCATGAACCTCGCACCACAATCATCGTTCACCGCCTTCAATGATGATCACACCCTCTCCCTACCACCGTCGTCCCCCGGCGATGAAAATTTCGAAACGACATGGTATGGGAACATACAGTACCTCATCAACATATCTGCCGTCGGCACCGTCACCTGCGTCCTCATCTTCCTCCTCCTCAAGCTCCGAAGCGACCACCGCCGCATGCCGGGCCCCACTGCCATTCTGTCAAAGCTTCTGGCAGTTTGGCATGCCACTGGCCGGGAGATCGCCCGCCACTGCGGTGCTGACGCAGCTCAATTTCTCCTTATCGAGGGCGGTAGCTTTTCGCTCATTGTATTGATTGCGGTTCTCTCCGTCACAGTTCTGTTGCCGCTGAATCTTTACGCGGGAACGGCATCTATGGTGGATCAGTTCTCGATGACTACGATCAATCATATTGCGAAAGGTTCGGGTTTACTTTGGGTTCACTTTGTGTTTGTTGTTTTTGTTGTTGTTTTGGTTCATTATGGGATTAATGAGATCGAAGGGAGGTTGAGAATCACAAGGTTTAGGGATGGATATGGAAACCCTAGTGACCCTAGTACTGCTAATTCGTCGGCCATATTTACCTTAATGATACAAGGGATACCCAAAAACATAGGGCCTGAAAGGGATTCCTTAGTGGAGTATTTTCAACATAAGTACCCAGGAAAGGTTTATAAAGTTATTGTCCCAATGGATTTATGTGCTTTGGATGATTTGGTCACGGACTTGGTTAAAGTTAGAGAGGATGTCACAGAATTAGTAAATAAGATGGAATCACAAGCTTTGTTCTATGAAGATGCAAGTTATGGAATCCTAGTGGATTTTCATGATGGATTGAGGGGGAAGTTGTCTGCTTTGTGGCAAGGACTTAAGGATTTATGGAGGCGGATCAATGATGAACTGGGGTTTTCAGATGACGAGAAATTGAGAAAATTGCAGGAACGTAGAGCTGATTTGGAGATGGAAATGGCAGCTTATAAAGATGGGAGAGCAAAGGGTGCTGGAGTTGCGTTTGTGGTATTTAAAGATGTTTACACCGCTAATAAGGCAGTTCAAGATTTTCGTAATGAGAAGAAAAGACGGATAGGCAAGTTTTTCTCAGTCACGGAGTTGCAACTCCAGAGGAACCATTGGAAGGTTGAAAGAGCACCATTAGCAACTGATATCTATTGGAACCATCTGGGATCTTCAAAGTTATCTCTGAGGCTTCGAAGAGTGTGTGTGAACTCATGCCTGTTATTGCTACTTTTATTTTGCAGTTCTCCTCTTGCTGTAATCACCGCCCTTACTAGTGCTGGGAGGATTATTAACGCAGAAGCGATGGATAATGCTCAGTTATGGTTGACTTGGCTACAGAGCTCAAGCTGGTTAGCAACTATAATATTTCAGTTTTTGCCAAATGTTCTTATTTTTGTGAGCATGTATATAGTCGTCCCTTCAGCTCTTTCATATCTTTCCAAGTTTGAGCGCCATCTTACTGTTTCTGGTGAGCAAAGGGCTGCACTTTTGAAGATGGTATGCTTCTTTCTGGTAAACCTCATTCTTTTGAGGGCCCTTGTTGAATCATCCCTAGAAAGTGCAATTTTAAAGATGGGTAGGTGTTATCTGGACGGAGAAGATTGTAAAAGGATCGAACAGTATATGAGTGCTTCTTTCTTGTCAAGATCATGCCTTTCTTCTGTTGCATTTCTCATCACAAGCACTTTCTTGGGGATTTCTTTCGATTTATTGGCACCAATACCTTGGATTAAGAAGAAACTTCAGAAGTTCAGGAAGAATGATATGCTGCAACTTGTGCCAGAACAAAGCGAGGAGTATGCCCTTGAAGAAAACGAAGATTCCGAGGGCCTTGAGAGACCATTAATATCTCCAACTAATGGACTTTCACCTGGCTCTCCTCCAAATGGTGGTGCGGATTTACATGAACAAGATCTTTCTGAATATCCAATCAGCAGGACCTCACCTGTGCCCAAACAGGCATTTGATTTTGCACAATACTACGCCTTCAACTTGACGATTTTTGCCCTTACCTTGATTTATTCTTCATTTTCTCCTCTTATCGTCCCTGTGGGTGCAATCTATTTCGGCTACAGGTACGTGGTTGACAAGTACAACTTTCTGTTTGTCTACAGAGTCCGGGGATTTCCTGCTGGAAATGATGGGAGGTTGATGGATACGGTATTGTTTATCATGAGGATCTGTGTTGATTTATTCCTTGTCTCAATGCTCTTATTCTTTTCGGTTAGAGGGGATTCCACGAAGTTGCAAGCCATATTCACCCTTGCAGTTTTAGTAGCGCATAAGCTTTTACCATCTGAGAATGATGGATTTCAGCCAGCATTATTGCAAAGCATACAAACTGTCGAGAATGTTATAGATGGGCCCATCGATTATGAGGTGTTCTCTGAACCTAAATTTGAATGGGATACGTATCATTCATGATTTGCTCATCGACGCAAATTTATAGACTTACTTTCTGGAGACGTTGTACAGATATATTCATTTGCATATGAAAAGTTCCGTTACTTTTGTATTCTTGTAGTTCAGTAAAAGTTCTTGATTCCTAGGGGCCGTTTGGTTCGCGGAATTCGAAGGAATTCGATGGAATTGGAATGATAAATTCCTTTGACCAAATTCCATTCTTTGTTTGGTTAATATCTTGAAATGGATGGAATCCTTCAAATTCCAATGAATTCCACAAGTTAAGGAATTCATCATTCCTTAGCATAATGGAAGGAATTGAATTCCATCAACACCCACAACGACCATGCTACTACTGTTTGTGATGCCCCACCCCTAACCCCCCACTACCACCACCACACCACTACTGTCACCGCCACCCACCCTACCCCACTACTAACCATCATGCCATTACTGTTGTCATCACACCCACCCACCCTCGGTCACTCACTGCACATCCCTGCTACGACCATACTACTACCGTTACTGTCACGCCCCTAACCTAACCCCCACCACTACACCATTATTGTCGCTGTCACAGCTG